>NC_057749.1:12658352-12730411 GCF_004010195.1 Chiloscyllium plagiosum
AGAGAGAGAGAGGGCAGGGAGGGAGGGAGACAGGGAGAGGGAGGGAGAGACAGACACACACGCTGGGTGCTGTTCTCTTCCAAATGTTAACTACCTGTACCGCTGTTATAGTCTGACGAGTTCTGTACAATTTTACGGGTATTTTTTAAAAATTTTCATACAGCAAAGAAATGGAAGGTACTGAGGGCTTCTACTGAAGCTGGAGGTGACTATCATTAGCCAGAAGATGCAGCAGAGTAGAAAAGCAGCAATGACAAATGATTTTTTGAGGTGGAAGGGATTGGAGGGCATGGAAAGGAGGCAAATATTGGGGAAACTCGACACGACCAGGTCTCAGCTCGAGTCTACATCTAGTACTATGGAAAAGTACAAGGTAAAAACTTGTTTTGTTTAAAAAAGCAGAAAATTAAATTCACATTCCACTAACAGCGTTGAGGTCAAAGGTTAGCAAACCTAAAGAAACTGCACAGCAAATATACATATTCTTGAAGGTTTTTAAAGAATAAATATTTTTTGTAATTAAACATTATGCAAACACGTGCCACGCTTGCTCTCGCTCAACCATGCATATGCGCTATATACAATTTGAAAAATACTGTGTCCTCCTTTTAAAAGTCATATACAAAGATATCCCCCAGAGCGCTGCCTTACAGTTAGCCAATCAACATTCACAAACAGGGAACCTACATACAATTAATGTCTGGCTGGAAAAAGAAGAGCCAGGTCAAAACAGTTTCAGTTCAATTACTACACACAGAAAAATGAATAAATGAAAGGAAACAGAAAATGGTTCAGCTCTCAGAATGTAGCTACATTACAGATTAAAGTTGGAGGGTTTTTAGTGTGTCATACCCTTCATCCACTTACAATACTGTTGTACATTTTGTGGTTTTATCTACTTTTTTTATTACAATATAATTTACTTAAACTTTCCATTAACAAAAAGTAGGGTAGAACTCCAGCAGTGTCTGCAAGGGCCAGTGCCGCCCACTTTATTTGCATCAGCACTCTGTTGCTAACGGGTTGACAGTTCATTATAAGCTGAGCCTCAGTCCTCGATATACTCCCAAAGATCTTTCTCATAGCCTTCGTGCACATGCTGTAGCAACACCTTCCTCCGGCTCTCACAGTATCTGATAAAGACAGAACAAATCAATCAAAATAAAACAATAGATTATTCAACTATCCAAAATAAAAAGTTTAACATTCCAGATGGAGGCCTTCATTAGCACAACTGAATACAGGCTACTAGACTAGATAGGTTTGAAGTGCATAAGCAGGTAGTGTTAGCAATTCTGGAAAGTGTGAAAATAGATAAGTTCCCTGGGCCAGATGGGATTTATCCTCGGATTCCCTGGAAAGACACGGAGGAGATTGCCGAGCCTTTGGCTTTGAGCTTAATGCCGCCATTGTCTACAGGAATAGTGCTAGAAGACTGGAAGATAGCAAAAGTTGTTCCCTTGTTCAAGAAGGGTAGTAGAGACAATCCTGGAAATTATAGACCTGTGAGCCTTACTTCGGTTGTGGGTAAAGTGTTGGAAAGGGTTAAGAGATAGGGTTTATAATCATTTATAAAGGAATAAGTTGATTTGGGATAGTCAACACTGTTTGTAAAAGGTAGGTCATGTCTCACAAACCTTGTTCTTCAAGAAGGTGGCCAAACAAGTGGATGAGGGTAAAGCATTTGATATGGTGTAGAGGGATTTCAATAAGGCATTTGATAAGGTTCCCCACGCTGGCTATTGCACAAAATATGGAAGCATGGAATTGAGGTGATTTAGCGATTTAGATCAGAAATTGGCTAGCTGAAAGAGAATGTGGTGGTTGATGGGAAATATTCATCCTGGAATTCAGTTACTAGTGGGGTACCACAAGGATCGGTTTTGGGTCCACTGTTGTTTGTCATTTTTATGAAAGACCTGGATGAGGGCATAGAAAGATGAGTTTGTAAATTTGTAGATGACACTAAGGCTGTCAGAGTTGTGGATAGTGATGAAGGATATTGGAGGTTAACAGAGAGACATAGATAAGCTGCAGAGCTGGGCTGAGCGATGGCAAATGCAGTTTAAGGCGGAAAAGTGTGAGATGATTCACTTTGGAAGGAGTAACAGGAGTACAGAGTACTGAGCCAATGGTAAGATTCTTGGTAGTGTAGATGAGTGGAGATCTTGGTATCCTTGAAAGTTGCCACCCAGGTTCATAGGATTGTTAAGGCATATGGTGTGTTAGCTTTTATAGGTAGGGGGATTGAGTTTTGGAACCATGAGATCATGCTGTAGCTGTACAAAACCCTAGTGCAACCACATTTGGAGTATTGCATACAGTTCTGGTCACCGCATTATAGGAAGGGTGATGTGGAAGCTTTGGAAACGGTGCAGAGGACATTTACTAGGATGTTGTTTGGCATGGAGGGAAAGTCTTACGAGGAAAGGCTGAGGGACTTGAGGCTGTTTTCATTAGGAGGGAAGGTGGTTAAGAGGTGACTTAATTGAGACACAAGACAATCAGAGGGTTAGATAGAGTGGACAGTGAGAGCCTTTTTCCTCAGAAGGCGATGGCTAGCACAAGAAGACAGCTTTAAATTGAGGGGTAATAGATATAGGACAGATGTCAGAAGTAGTTTCTTCCCTCAGTAGTAGGGATGTGGGTCGCATTGCCTGCAACAGTAGTAGACTCGCCAACTTTAAGGGCATTTAAATGATTATTGGATAGGCATATGGATGAGAATGGAATAGCGCAAGTTAGATGGGCTTCAGATTGGTTCCACAGGTCGATGTAACATTGAGGTCTGAAGGACCTGTACTGCGCTATAAATGTTCTATGCTCCATGAACAATTGGATAGTAAAGGGAGAAATACTGTGTGGAGGACTTCAAACACATACCTAAGAAAGCAAGGAAGGGTGAATAGATGGAGATTTTAAAAATAATTAAAACTTCCAACTACTTTGAGAAGGAGTTGGCTAATTGGTTTGAACAAGCCTTTCTGTGTATACAGAAGCTAAGTTTATATAGTAACCAGATACCAAAGGAATGATAAAACACTAACTGTTTAACATATGCCGAGATCTAAGGTTTAACAGACCCAATTCATTAATCAAAAGCTCAAGGGTCACAAGTTTAAACTCTGGCTCAGCACTGTCAGCTTGGTTCTGTTGATAGCACATTTGCCATATTCAAATATTTAAAGATTTCACTCCCGTTCCAGACTTTTTGCATTTAAATTTACTGCACAGCATAGAGTACACCTGTGTGCAGTTCCAGCACTGTAAGAAAAACATCTGCCTGATCAGCTAATGTTAAGGATTCCATTACCCTGGCAACATTCATCCTCAAATTACCATCACCAAAAACAGATCAACTGACCATTTACTCACTGCTGTTTTGAGAATTATGCTGAACAAAAGTGGGCACTGGATTTGCTTCTGTGATTAAATATCCAAGTATCTTGTTGTATCTGAAGCACAATGAGTTGTTTAAGATGACATTATGAAATTGAAAGTCTTTTTTCTCGTGCGTAAGGGAAGTAACTACCTCAGCCACTTATACTTTAATAGGACTCACTAATTGTGAATCATGCGAAGGCTCTTGCAAGTGGCAAATCCTTTCACATCACAAAACCACAGATAGCCTTGATGCTAGCAACCAGAACGCCAAACTACTTTTATTGATAAGTTCACTATGTGTTAAGCTTACAAGAAGTTACAAATCTCAGGGTTGAAATGATCAAAAGGGAATGCTCTAATCATCAATTATGGGATGGGTAACACCACACATTGCAAGGAAAAAAATTAATCCATGAGGAATGGGAGGATCAAAGGAGATGGATTATTCATATTAGTTATGGTCCCTTGGCAACTTTCACCTTCTATCGATCAATCCAACCATCCCTTGGAGAAAAACAATAAGGGCTAAGGTTCTACTTCTACTACAAGATTGGGAGTGCCAGCGCATTCATGACTACATTCAGAAAGATTACATTAAGAGCCTATATAGGTTTCATCAGGACAGAGTTCACCCTGAAATAAACAATATTTTTGACGTGGAGGAACAGGTGGTCAGAGGGAGAGAAGAGAAAACATTGTCAGCACTAAATTCCTCTCGTCCCACCTGTACTTGTCTTGTACTTTCTGTTTGATGTCTTGCAGGGAGTCCTGGGATATGTCCCTCTCCAGATAGCCAGACAGCACTTCTGTTGCATTCTCCAGATCTGCCTGATTGTTCTGGAAGAGACACACACATTGGATGGAAAAGATTTGGATCTCAACACTAACATGATTGCAGTGTGGAAGCACTTTGAGAGCGGTGTGTTTGTGCTCTCATATTGAACTCCAACCACCTCAGTTTTTCCTCCACTCAATAATTAAAGTCAAAGCAGCAACATTCTTTAATGGAGCATTTCAACTTACAAAAAAATGCTAAAACTTATGTAGAACTATAAAAATGCAGCTAAACTGAAAAGAATCAAGAGTGAACACTAAAGCTTGGTTTGCTTTGCAAAGCTCAGTGCAAATAAATACATACCTGGTGACAAGACAAGGCTCTGAAAATGCCATCACCAGAAAGGGAAGCAAGGTTGGGGAGTTGTATATTTTTTAAAAGAGTAGAAACATCACACAATGGTTGTACAGATGACATTCGCAGAGTTACACAACACTGTCCAACCTGCCTGCGCCAACCAATATCCTAAACTGATCTAGACCAACTTGTATTTGGCGCATATCCCTTTGTATCCTTCCTATTCATGGATGAACCTTTGAAACGTTGTAATTGTACTAGCCTCCACCACTTGCTCTGGCAGCTCATTCCATCCACTTACCCTCAGCGTGAAGTAGTTACTCCTCAGGTCCCTTTAAAACCTTTTCCTCAAACCTCAGCTCTCTAGTTCTGACTCCCACATCCTGGGAGAAACATCTTGGGTATTCACTCTACCCATGTCCCTCATGACTTGATAAATCTCTATAAGGTCACCCCCTCAGCCTCCGATACTTCAAGGAAAATAGCCCCAGCCTATTCAGCCTTTCCTTATAACAAACTCTAACACTAGCAACATCTTTGGAAATCTTTTCTGAATCCTTTCAAGATTAACAACATCTTTCCTAGAGCAGGGAGACTAGAATTGAACACAGTATTCTAAAAGTGGCCTCACCAATGTCCTACATAGCTGCAATGTGACATCCCTACATCTATACTCAAAGACAAAAATAGAAATTGCTAAAAAAGCTCAGCAGGTCTGGCATCTGTGGAGAGAAATTGAAGTTCATGTTTTGGGTCGAGTGACCGTTCCTCAGGGAAAAAGCAAGCCTGACAACACTCACAAATGTGCATTTTTAGTTCTCATTTCTAGTGTTCTGGGAAAGGAATAGTACAGGTAGACAACCCTTTATCTGAAAAGCTCTGAAATCCGAAGGTTTTTTTGTGAAGTTTTTTTCTAATTAACAAGGTTGTTTGATGTGCAAACAGCTAACCCAGCACCACACCCACTCGACGATAGTCATTCAGATGCGGCATGTGGGGCATGGCCCAGCACTGGCAGGCCTCAATTCTGCTTCAGGACCAGTTTTACTCAGTGCATCTGCTGTTGGTAAGACTTTTTAAAATTTCACCATCAATCTGTCACTTATTCTGAAATTCGAAAAATTGAATTCCAAAAACCAGCTGGTCCTGTGCATTTCGGAAAAAAGATTGTGCACCTGTATATAGTGCTTGTTCAATAATCCTAATGACAATTGCAGGATTTTGATTTCATGATAAACTGACTGGAGCAACACTGTGTAAATAAACTGATAAATAACTTGGAAAGGGAACTTCAAGATGATGCTGCATCGATAATCTTGCTCCTCTTGTCTTCTTGATGGCAAAGGTTTGTGAAACTGCAACATAGGAAATAATCTTGATGCTGCAAGGCATGCGAGAGAAAGAATATTTAAGATAGAATGTACAGTGCCTGCTATTCCCTTCTCCTTTACATTTTTCAAATTGTACACAATTGTCCACATGGAGACTTCATACATTTTAAGGTCACTAGAGTGTCGGTGATTGCATAAAGCTTCTACAACCTCATTCATTAACAGGAATGACAAAAACAATGTCTACTACTTAATCATGATTCTACTTCCCCATCCAGTATTCATATAAATTGGATATTCTCTTCATATTCTTGGCGCAAATACTCTATTTTTCTATTTTTTTCAATCTTGAGCTTTAGACTACACTGCTTTAAACCAATGAGACTATTCAAAGGACGTGACTGCAGTTTTTAAAAAACTAATCACACTTACTGTAGCACACTGAGAATGTTGTGTTTTTTGGGAACAGTGAGAGCAGAAGCAAATCCATGGAGCCAATGGGTTTGGAACTGAATGAAACCTGTTCGACAGTAATATCCTGTTTGGCTCCTGACCAGGTAACTTTGGCTTGTGTGAGGGCAGTGCAGCAGGGAACCACCAAGTTTACAAAGAGAAAGCATCGAAGAAATCTCTCGTGGAAGCACTAGAGAGACTCCAGTAACATCCAACTGTTGTCTCTATGAAGGAGTAAGACACCTTTAAGATTGAGGATTTGTCTTTTTCACTATCTGTGAATGAAGGAACAATCTTGTGTCAACCACAAAGAATTAAAAAGAAATGGAAAGGAAGAAAAAGAAAGCAACTAAATCAAGTTAAGTTTTGTGGTCAGATTAGTGTTATTGAAATATATTTCTTTGTTGTTTTTTTCTACTTTCCACCCTCAATATACATGTTGTACCTGTTTTTGTGGCTGTCTGTTTGTGAAGCGGAGAAGTTAAGAAGGGATGAAGTTTAAGTTATGGAACAATAAGTTTGAAATTAATGTCTTAATTGCCAATGGTGAAAGACAAACTATTCATAACAAACAGCTATTTCCATGTGAACTGCAGAACTAGCTGTTTTTTTGTCATCTGTGGACTTTATGATAGATCGATTAAATCTTTTCTCATCTGTGAAAATTCTGGGAATGAGAGTAGGAAGAAGTCTGTCCTCATCTTTGATTTCCAGTGCACTACCCCCAGAGTGAGTCATAACACTGAAGGTTCCAATACTGGACGATTTGAGCTGCTTCACCACATAAAACCTTACTTTCAGCTACCAAGGCCCAAGCTTTTGAAATGTTTGCCCTAAACCACTAACATTCTTCATTTCAGTAAACGGCTCTAAAACCTACACCCTAAAACCTAAACAAAAGTTTTTGTCACTTGTCATAACATTTCGTGAGGTGGTTCAGATTTGCTTGATAATGTTTCTCTGAAGCAGCTTGGTAAAAGTGCAATATAAACATAAGCTGAAGTTGAATATGGAGCTTCCATGTTTGTGGTCATGAGGTCTATTCAGAGATATTGTCTGTTTGGGCTTGATACATAGCAGTCAATAGATACTTCTGCCTTAATTCTGTTAAGTAAAAGAACCAAGTTACCCCTGAGGAAGAACAACAGCTCATTTCTGCACTAAATCTGGTGCGTGGGAAGCAGACACGTTTGGCACTAGCTTCACGCTAGCCACATGTGGGGATACCAGGATATGGCATGGGATGCCAGAATAGTGCATGCCTGGGACATCAGATAATAGTGTTTGACTCACCACTTGCCCCATCACGTTAAAAGGAGTTTGTAAAGCAGTTGCAACACTTTCAGGCTACAGAACAAGTAGGACAAGGAAGTAATGACAATCAACAATAGAAAAGGCTTACGTGAGATTTGCTCAACATACAGAAGTTAAGGCATGGCATAGAGACAAGTTCTCAGCAAGTGGCTGCAGGAAATGCAAAACCTCAAAAGTGTCTGAAACTAAATTTGCAACCACAAATTGAAAGCTATTTTCCTGTCACATGGGAGTAGCAGTATATTTTGACCTCAATCAACAAGTCAAAGGAAAGATGCACAATGGAGGGTTAGCGCACAAATTATGTACAAGATGCTTGTAGAGAAATTGTGTAATAAGATGATACTATGTGCCTATAGATGGCGAGGAATCCTATAGGATTCTTTACTTCCAATAGATTTGAAGCATTTATGAATGAATTAAAAGACTAAACTTCAAGCAAAGGATCTATTTCATTATATATTATGATAGTTCCTACTTGCTGCTCATAAGTCACCGCCTGTATGCACAGCTATCACACAGCCTGCCATTTTTACAGGCCAAGTTGAAAATTTTTAGTTCACCTGAAACCACAAAATGTTCCAGAGTAACTGTTAGTCTGTGCCTAGATTTTATCAGCTAAACAAATTTGTCTCACTTTCAAGATAATAATTTGTAGCTTGGAGTGTAAAGAGGGCCTACCTCAAAGATAATGGACTGGTTGTTCTTTCTGAGGTAGAAAGCAAAGACGTAAGTGTACATTAATGTGGCGCGACACTGACAGAGCACATCCACAGCTTTCTTCAGGAACTGCACCTCAATCCAAGACATATTGTGTTGTTGCATTTCCTCCATCTTCTGCTTGACCTGAGCATAGAGTTTGTGCTCAAACCGCAAGCTCTGCATGTGGTTCATATAGCGGTTGCAGTAGAATAGGTACCGCTGGAGTGCTGCTCGAGAACGCTGTGAAACAAACAAACGGTAGGAACTGAAAATGGTGTTAGAAGATTGAAAATAGTAGCAATTTCACTTTTTCCAACAGACAAGTAATACTCAACATGCACAAGCTGTCAATTAAATTCATCTGATTTAACAAATGTTAGTACAGCAAACACATACAAATATGATTTGAGGGGTAAGCCATTTGGCCCCTGTGCCTGCTCCATCCTTCAGTTGTATCATGGCTAAGCCGATCGCCATCTTAATTCTCCTGCCTCCCTCCAATACCCTTCTAATTTCTTTTGACTAACAAGAAATTCCAACATAGAACATAAAGTAAACACAGTACAGGCCCTTCAGCCCACGATGTTGTGCCAAAGATTAATCCTAATTTAAAATAAAATAACCTAACATACGTTCCCCTCAATTCACTGCTGTCCATATGCATGCCCAGCAGTCACTTAAATGTCTCTAATGACTCTGCTTCCACCATTACCACTGGTAATGCATTCCATGCGCTCACAAATCTGTATAAAGAACCTACCTCTGATGCCTCCTCTATACCTTCCTCCTAACACATTAAAACTATGACCCCTCATCGCAGTCAATCCTGCTCTGGAGAAAAGTCTCCGGCTATTGATGCATTTTGGAAGGTCGAATTTGAATGCTGAATATAGGATTAAAGACAGAATTCAAGACAGGATTCTTGACAGTGCGGAGGAAGTTGCCTCTCATTACCTTGTATATCTCGATCAGGTCACCTCTCTTCCTCCTTCTCTCCAGTGAGAAACATCAGAGTTCAGTCAACCTCTCCTCATAAGAGAATCCCTCCAGTTTGGTAAACCTCCTTTGTACCATTGTGAAAGCCTCCACATCTTTCCTATAATAGGGCGACCAGAACTGGGCACAATATTCCAAGTGTGGTCTCTCCAGGGTTTTGTAGAGCTGCAGCAAAACCTCTCAGTTCTTAAACTCAACCTCCCTGTGAATGAGAGCCAAAACACCATATGCTTTCTTTAGAACCCTATCCATTTGGGTTGCAACTTTGAGGGATCTATGCACTTGAACACCAACTTCCTCCATACTGTCAAGAATCCGGTCTTGAATTCTGTCTTTAATCCTATATTCAGCATTAAAGTTCGACCTTTCAAAATGCATTACTTCGCATTTATCCAGGTTGAACTCCATCTGCCATTTCTCAGCCAGCTCTGCATACTGTCTATGCCACACTGCAGCCTGCAATAGCCCTCGATACTATCAACGGCACCTCCAACCTTACTAACTTAATAACCCACCCCTCAACCTCGTCATCCAAGTCATTTATAAAAACTACAAGAGCAGAGGCCCAAGAACAGAGCCCTGCAGGACCCCACTCAGAATACTTTCCATCTACAACCACTCTCTGCCTTCTGTCAGCCAACCACTTCTGAATCCGGATAGCCAAACTCCCTGTATCCCGTACCTCCTTTATGATTGAGGCCACTGTGGGGAATCTTATCAAATGCCTTGAAGTCCATGTACACCACATCCACTACTCAACCTTTGTCAACCTGCCTCGTCACCTCCTCAAAAGAATTCAGTAAGATTTGAGAGGCAGGGCCTGCCCCGCACAAAGCGATGCTGACTGCCTTTACTCACACTATGCTTTTCCAGATAGTCATAAATCCTATTCCTCAGGATTTCTTTCCAAAACCTTGCTGACCACAGATGTCAGACTGACAGGTCTGTAATTGCCAAGGATTGTCCTATTTCTCTTCTTGATAAGAGGAACAACATTTGCCTCCTTCCAATGCTCCAGTACGACTCCCATGGAGAGTGAGGAAGCAAAGATCTTCACCAGCAGCTTAGCAACCTCCTTTCTTGCTTCCCAGATCAACCCAGGATAAATCTGGTCTGGCCCTGGGAACTTATCAATCTTAATGCTTGCCAAAGATTCCTTAACAGCAGCTTCCTCGATCGCGATCTGTTCAAGCTTGTTTCCCTGTTCCTCAAAGTTCTCATTTACAACAAGGTCCATTTCCTTAGTGAAAACCGAAGCAAAAAACTCATTTAGGGCTTCCCCATCTGCTCAGATTCCACACACAAATTCCCTACACTATCCCTGATCAGCTCTACCTTCTCCCTGATAATTCTCTTATTCCTCACATATGAGTAAAATGCCTTTGGGTTCTCCCTAATCTTTCCTGTCAGGCCTTATTCACGCCCCCTCCTGGCTCTCCTTCCTAACCAGCCTGAAACCCTCTAAAGCTGTGAGAGACCCTTGCCTTCATTACATTACATAAGCTGCCTTCTTCCTTTTGAGAAGAAGCTCCTCTGATCTTGTCATCCAAAGTTCCTTAATCTTACCCCTTCTTGCCTTATTTACTTCGACCTTAAAAATATTCAATGACCATATCCAATCACTGTTTAGGGAAGAGAGTTTGAAAGACACAATCGTCAGGGGTAAAAAAGTGCTTATCTCAGTCTTAAATGGGAAACTCCGTAATTTTAAACTGTTTCTCATCACTCCTGGCAGGAGAAGCATTCTCTCTATCAACTTTTCTCATGGTCTTATAGGTCAGTAAGATCAGCTCACATTCTTCGAAACTTCAACTGTTTGCCCCAACCTTAAGCATAGCTCCTGAGAAAACCACCCATACACAGTTACTCCAAACTGCCTCCCATGTATTTTCATCTTTTACAGAAGGTGACTAAAATTGTACACAGTACTTCAGCTACGATCTCACCAAAATCCTGGACAACTGTAGCAAGATATATCTACATTTATATTCTATTCCTCTTGCAATAAATGGCAACATTCCAGTTGCCTTCCTCATCACCTAATGTTCCTGTACCAAATTTTTGTGATTCAGGTACCATGACACCCAGATTTCTCTGTACTTCACTTTTGCAATCTGCCTTTAGAACATAGAACATAGAACAGTACAGCATAGAACAGGCTCTTCAGCCCACGATGTGGTGCCGACCACTGATGCACATGTATGCACCCTCAAATTTCTGTGACGAGATGCATGTCCAGTAGTCTCTTAAATGTCCCCAATGACCTTGCTTCCACAACTACTGCTGGCAACGCATTCTATGCTCTCTCAACTCTCTGGGTAAAGAACCCGCCTCTGACATCCCCTCTATACTAGCCTCCAACCAGCTTAAAACTATGACTCCTCGTGTTAGTCATTTCTGCCCTGGGAAATAGTCTCTGGCTAACGACTCTATCTATGCCTCTCATTATCTTGTATACCTCAATTAGGTCCCCTCTCCTCCTCCTTTTCTCCAATGAAAAAAGTCCGAGCTCAGTCAACCTCTCTTCATAAGATAAGCCCCCCAGTCCAGGCAGCATCCTGGTAAACCTCCTCTGAACCCTCTCCAAACCATCCCCACTTCCTTCCTATAATAGGAATACTGCGTCCAGTTCTGGTCGCCCAAGTGCGGTCTAACCAAAGTTTTATAGAGCTGCAACAAGATCTCACGACTCAAACTCAATCCCCCCGTTAATGAAAGCCAAAACACCATACGCTTTCTTAACAACCCTGTCCACTTGGGTGGCCATTTTAAGGGATCTATGTATCTGCACACCAAGATCCCTCTGTTTCTCCCCACTGCCAAGAATCCTATCCTTAATCCTGTACTCCGCTTTCAAATTCGACCTTCCAAAATGCATCACCTCGCATTTATCCAGGTTGAACTCCATCTGCCACCTCTCAGCCCATCTCTGCATCCTGTCAATGCCCCGCTGCAGCCTACAGCAGCCCTCTATACTGTCAACGACACCGCCAACCTTTGTGTCATTTGCAAACTTGCTGACCCATCCTTCAATCCCCTCATCCAAGTCATTAATAAAAATTACAAACAGTAGAGGCCAAAGGACAGAGCCCTGTGGAACACCACTCACCACCGACTTCCAGGCAGAATATTTTCCTTCTACTACCACTCGCTGTCTTCTGTTGGCCAGCCAATTCTGTATCCAGACAGCTAAGTTCCCCTGTATCCCATTCCTCCTGACCTTCTGAATGAGCCTACCATGGGGAACCTTATCAAATGCCTTGCTAAAGTCCATATACATCACATCCACAGCTCAACCCTCATCAACTTTCCTAGTCACATCCTCAAAGAACTCGATAAGATTTGTGAGGCATGACCTGCCCCTCACAAAGCCATGTTGACTGCATTTAATCAAGCCTTGCTTTTCCAGATGGTCATAAATTCTATCCCTCAGAATCCATTCTAACACCTTGCAGACGACAGACGTGAGACTTACTGTTCTGTCATTGCTGGGGATTTCCTTATTTCCTTTCTTGAAGAAAGGAATTACATTTGCCTCTCTCCAGTCCTCAGGTACGACTCCAGTGGAGAGCAAGGATGCAAAGACCTTCGCAAGTGGCGAAGCAATTGCATTTCTTGTTTCCCAAAACAGCCGAGGACAAATCTGGTCCGGGCCTGGCGACTTGTCAATCTTAATGCTTGACAAACTTTTCAGCACATCAGCTTCCTCTATCTCTATCCATTCCAGTATGCACACCTGCTCTTCAAAGGTTTCATTCACTACAAAGTTCATTTCTTTCGTAAAGACAGAAGCAAAAAACTCATTTAGGGCTTCCCCTACCTCCTCAGACTCCACACACAAATTCCCTATGCTATCCCTGATCGGCCCTACTTTCTTTGACCATTCTCTTATTCCTCACATAAGTGTAAAATGCCTTTGGATTCTCCCTAATCCGTTCTGCCAAGCCTTTCTTGTGCCCCCTCCTGGCTCTCCACAAACCATTTTTGAGCTCCTTCCTCGCCTGCCTGTAATCCTCTGGAGCTGAGCTTGACCCTAGCTTCCTCCACCTTATGTAAGCTCTTTCCTTTTGACGAGAAGCTCCACCGCTCTCGTCATCCAAGGTTCCTTTATCTAGCCACTTCTTGCCTATCTCAGAGGGTCATATTTATTCATCACTTGCAACAACTGTTCCTTAAAGAGTCTTCACATGTCTATAGAGCCTTTACCATGGAACAATTGCTCCCAATCCATGCTTCCTAACTCATGTCTAATTGCATCTTTATTTAAATAATGTGCTGTTCTATTATTCCTGACAAAGTGAGAGAGTTCACATTTTCCTACATTAATATTCCAGCTGCCAATTCTTGGCCTACTTGCTTATCCTATCTATACTCCTTTGCAGCCTCATTTCCTGTTCATAATTTACTTTCCAACATATCTCCGCATAATCAAGAAATTTAGCAACAATACATTCAGACCTTTTATCCAAGCAATTGATATTAATTGTGAAATTAATATCAACAATCAGACCTGTGGCACACCAGTCTTCCAATTTGGAAAAAAACCCATTACGCTCACCTTCTGCTTTTCAAATAGCTAACTAATCCTCTACACGTAACCTTTAATGAAGCACTTTTCCAGAAGACTTCTGTCAATCTAAGTACACGACATCCAGAAGTTCTTCTTTATCTCATTTCCTCTTTTATTACTTCCTCAAAGAACAAGCAATTAGTCAAACATTTCCCTTTCACAAAAGCATGGTGACTTTGTCTGGTTAAGACTGAGTGCCCTGTTATAACCTACTTATTAACAGATTCTAGCATTTTCCAATGATAGATGTTAGTCAGGCCTTTAGTTCCTTACTTTATGTCTCGGTTTTACTTGCAATTTTCCAGCCTGACAGGACTTTTACAGAAAAGATCATTTTGGAAAATTAAAACCAATGTGTTTACTAATTCTTCCTGTAACATCCTGCGATGGAGTATTTTAGAACTAGGACACTTTTCAGAATTTAATTTTCTCAATATCCTTTCTCTAATGGTTGATTGTTTTAAATTTATTGCTCCCTTTCACATTTGGATTTAAATTTATTGCTTGGATATTGTTGACATTGAAAACTTAAATATGTATTTAATTCATCTATTTTCTTATTTTCTATGATTAATTCCCCAGACTAACACTCGAGGACTAACTTGCACTTTACTCAGTTTTTCTTTTTAAGTATTTACAGAAACACTCCATATCTATTTTTATAATTCTCACTAGCTTTCTCTTGCTGGAATTTTTCCTTCATTACTAATCTTTGTCATTCTTTGTTGCTTTTTATATTCCATCCATTCATTTTTGCTTTCTCTTCAATTCACTACTAGCTTTAGCTTCCTTAGCTAGTCACAGGGAATTGATTCTAAGGCAGGGATGTTTCTTTCCAATTCTTTCTTCTCTCTCAAGTCAAACTAGATGTGGAATTCAACCATATTATGATCACCATCTCCTAGGGACACTTTTACGAGGTGCTTCATCAACCTTGACTCATTGCACACTGTCAGATCTTGTCCTTTATAGCCTTCCCTTAGGTTGATTCTAGAGCATGCCAAAAACATAGTACCCAAGCTACCTTTACTAATTTGATTCATCCAATCTATACATGGATTAAAATTACTCATGATCTTTGCAATACCTTTCTCACAAGCCCTCAGTATTTTTTCCTGTACAGCTAATCCTAAAATGTGGTTGCAGTTAGGGGATGTATAAACCAGTCACACAAGTAGCCCCATATCTATACTATTTCTCATCTCTATCTAAACTGATTCAATAACTGATTCTCTAGAAATAATGTATTCTCTCTCCACTGTACCGATGGCCTTCCTTAATTAGCAGAACTACCCCATCACCTTTTCCTAGCTTCCAATCTTTTCTAAATGTGATCCTCCCTTGAATCATCAGGTTTCAACCCTTTATTATCTTGCAGTCATGTGTCTAACAACTACTAAACCATACATATTTATATCTATTGGGATTGTCAATTCATCCGTTTTGTTACAAATGCTACATACTGTCAAATAGAGTAACTACTATTTTTGTAGTCTCCATCCTTAGCCACTGCTGCACTCTTATGTTTGAGCTCTGGCCCTTTGATGGTTTCAGATCATTTCTCTTATTGCTATCTCAATTTTTTGCCTTGTCCTACTTAGTTTATTAAATCTTCCCAAGTCTAATCCCTCATATCCACAAGTGTCTAGTTAGAAAGCACCAAGCTTCATAAACAGTATGGTTTGGATGACATGATATGGTTAAAATGGTTAGGAACAATATACAATGATACTCCATTACTTAGCTTGATTGCAATATTTGCCTGTTATTTCTTATTATCTTTAATGTTTAGCAGAATCAGTCTTGCAAGGAAACTTACTTGTAGATCTGTACTCCCTGTACTTTTTCTATTTATTAGTCATACAGCATGGCAACCCTTTGGTCCAACTAGTCCATACTGACCAAGTTTCCCAAACTAAACTAGTCTCACATGCCTGTGTTTAATCCTTTCAATAGTAAAGATATTTATTGTTACAGTAACAGTCAAAGACAAGTGCTCAATAAACTTGTACCATGAAAAAATTGTGACAACTGTTTTACTCAGATCGCAAAAATTTGAATAGTTGTCATTCTTACTTCCTGTGAGAGTCCACTGACTTGAAATTGGCAAGTGAGTTTTATTTCAAAACTTTACTTTGTTGGTAAAAGCAAACAGGAACTGTAACAAAACACTGGATTACCTCGATTAAATCAATAGGAATTTTAGTTGTCACACACAAATGGTAAACTCACAAATGGTGATTCTGAAACTCGATCTAGTGTTTGATGGCACAAGTTCAGTTAAAGTCAAACAAAAGTATTGAATTTATTGTCAGAAGTCCATATTTATGATGCAGACACAAACACACAGAGTCTAGTTTTCTTAGTATTAAAATGAATGACTCTGAAGCAAGGTCTTAAAGAATCAAGAGCTTTATTTGTTTATATTAAAGTAAAGTAAAATTGCAGTTTGGTTCAGACACTAACACGGTCACTCGAGTCAGGACGTTATGGGTTCAAATCCAAAATATAGCTGAGTGGTTGGTTTAAAAGGATCTCATACAACTGCCTCCATGGCAACTATGGATTGGTAATAAATGCTGAGTTTGCACCCCAGTGAAACACATATCTCCAAGATTAATTATTTTAAAATGTAAACTAAGTGATTAAAAAGCTCGATGTGACAGCAGAGAAAATGTCTGCCTGAGCAGGTGGATATAAAAAAAGCCACAGCACCATTTGTAGAACTGAGAGCCACGTCCTAGCAAATATCCCTACAAAGCCTTTGACTATCCAACACACAGCAAATAGTAATCTGTTACTTGAGGCATACAGCTTCTTACATATTGACTGCACATGTCCCTACACAATGCTCTAACTCTACTTCTAAAATATAAACCACTGGTCATTGAGTTTGCACATCCTAAAGCAAACACAACACTAAAATGACAATGGGAAATCCTTAACAAACAACAAATAGAGCTCCACAACAGCAACACTACAAGTAGTTCACAAGGTCTGCTGATAAGCTGATAACTCCCTCACAACTTCAAGATGACCTCAAAAATGTTATCTTCAGTTAAAAACATATAAAAATATATACTGGGTGCAGCCTTAAACATCAATTCACAGAATCAAAGCCCATGGGTTAGCCAGACCATTACGATCCAAGCTAGCTTCTTAACAGGAGCTACCCACTGTAATCATATTCAGAAGAACCTTGTAGACAATGTGAAACATAATTCAAAGATAGAAGGGCTAAGACTCTCACTGAAGCACTTTCCCAAAGCTAAAGTCTAGGGACCTCCAGCCTTGTCCACAACCCCCAATGCTTCTTTACCTCCTGGGCATCCCTGGCAGCCTTTGCATCATCTTCATTGTAACGATTGCAGTTATACCTAAAAACAGGTTTGGTGGTGGGGGAGTGGTTTGGGGAGGAGGTGAGGTAGATGGCGAGGGAGAAGAAAAAATGGTTTCATTTCAGCTTCAATAGCAAAACAAAATAACAAATGTATAATATTAAACTTGACATGTCCATTTATAGCTTTCTTCACCAGTTTAGGAAATTTTCTTTTATGAAGCACCATGAACAGGCCAAAACAATACTGAACATTCCTGTTGAAAGATTACTTGAATCCATTGATTCATTTCTTCCCCAGATCTACTAGCTGCACCAAGAGACTCACTCTCTTCCTGTATAAGGCCAGATTAGTCAGAGTTCTTCACTGCAACTTTCAGCATAAAACCCTTCCATTGATTTGGAGTAGGAATGTTTCTTCAGTGGATGAAAGCCTTACCTGCCATATATTGAAAGCAATACCTTTACTACAGAGAACCTTCAATCACTTATCTTGCCTAGATTCAAATCTGGATCACAGAGATAATAATAGCATTGCTCTATATTACATAACCCAGCACCCAAAACAACTCAAATCCTTGAACATACTAAACTTCTTCAATGTACAGGAGTGGTGTGACTGAAAGACTAACCAGGCAGATCCATGTGGCTCCCAGGGTCCAAGGCAGACCCAACAGAATTCCGCTTTACAATTCTGATTGCGACAAACCATATGATTGCACCCACCATCCTTTTCAATGGTCACATGGCATTTCGGACATTCCTGTTGAAACAGTTATGGTATGTTAACAAAAAGTAAAGATCCAATAAATTTAAGTAACATATGTTTAATATGGTAATGCTCTCTAATCAACTACATACCAAGACCAATGAATTAGTAAACCACACTGAGAAATCAGTCCTCAAGTTAAGGGCAGTGATTAGCAGTTAGATGCACTCAAGATATGCTCCAGTTATTATTTTACTTTAAGAGCCCTTTATGCCCTAAGTTTCATGAGAACTACACGCTTTCTGGGGAAGAAGTAACATGTCTATTCTCGAACACTACTGTTCTTGTACTTGATCTGAATTGGAACAGACTGTTGTTGACCAGTCTCCCTCAAGCCTTCCCATGTGATAAAATGAGTACTTTACACCATTACAGCAGATAGATTTGAGTTTCAACCCACAGTTTGTGTACAGGACGTAGTCTGCATCAATAGACATAGCATACAGGTATAAAACAAAGAACCGTAGCCCAGCCCAATCATTTTTGTAAAATGCAGTTGTAATTATACAGAAGATTATTCAAAATATTAAGGGACCATAGCAAATTGGATTAACAATTAGTTAGGAGGAAACAGGCTATGATTTAAGGTGAAAGTGAGGACTGCAGATGCTGGAGATTATGATTTAAGGTGTTGTGCACAGTGGTTGGATAAGGGCAGCAGCGTTCTGAATAAAGAATATACAGCACAGGGACATTTGCTTTGGCCCACCAAAACTTTGCCTTTCTAAACTAAAACCCTTTTACCTCAGCATGGTTTCATATCCCTTGAATCTGTCTATTCATGTATCCATCAAGATGCCTCTTAAATGTTGCTATTGTTATCTGCCTCCACCACCACCTCTGGCAACACATTCCAGGCCCTTACCAGTGTGTTTAAAAAAAAACCTGCCTTTCACATCTCCTTTTAAGTTAAACCTATGTGCCCCATTAACTGCCCTAGTAACTATACTGGGGAAAAAGACTCCAACTATCCATACCTCTCAATTTTGCAAGCTTCCATCAGATTGCCCGTCTTCCTTCAGCATTCAAGTAAAAATAATGCAAGCTTGTCCAATCTCTCTTCATAGCTAATACCCTCCAAACCAAAATACATCCTGGTAAATCATTTGTGTACCTTCTCCAAAGCTGCCACATCCTTCTGGTAGTGTAGCAACCAGAACTGTGCAAAACATTCCAAATTTGACCTAAAGTTCTATACAACTGCAACATGACTTGCCAATTTTTTTCCTGAGCTCTGACTGATGAAGGCAAGCATGCTATATGCTTTCTGACCACTTGTGTTGACACTTTCAGGGAATGGTGAATCTGTATGCCTCGATCACTCAGTATGTTGATGCTATTAAAAGGATTCTACTATTTGCTGTATATTCCTCTCGTGCATTAAATCATCCAAAATACATATATAAGACAACAGGGATCGCAGTACTGATCCCTGCAGTATACCACTGGTCACTCCAGTCAGAAAAATACCCTTTCAACCTTATTCTGTCTTTTATGACAATGCCAGATCTGCATCCATCTCATCAGCCCACTGCAGATCCAACGTGACAGCACCTTTTGGAAAAGCACAGCAGGGTCAGGCAGATCGGAGGAGCAGCAGAGTTGACGTTTTGGGCATTCCTGATAAAGGGCTTATACACGAAATGTCAACTCTCCTGCTCCTTGGAAAGTGCCTGACCAGTTGTGCTTTTTCAGCACCACACTGTTCAACTCTGACTCTCCAGCATCTGCAGTCCTCACTCTCCACCCTTCCTATCAGCCTGCCATGATGGACCTTGTCAAAGGCCTTGCTAAAGTCCTTATAGACAATAACGATTACCCCGCCCTCAATTATTTTTGTCACTTCCACAAAAATTCAAATTAAGAGTCAGACGGCATGGAAACAGACACTTCTGTCCAACAATCCGCACTGATTATGTTCCCAAACTAAACCTGCCCCTCCTGCCCATGCTCGGCCTCAATTCCTCCAAGCCTTTCCTGTCTATAAACTTGAGGGCAGAGTGGTGGATGTGACCTATATAGAATTCAGTAAGGAGTCTCACAAGGTTCACAGTAGACTGGTTAGCAAGGTTGGATGTCATGGAATACAGGGAGATCTAGCCATTTGGACACAGAACTGGCTCAAAGGTGGTGGTAGAGGGTTGCTTTTCAGACTCGAAGCCTGTGACCAGCCATTTGCTACAAGAATCAGTGGTGGGTCCATGAATGGTTTGGATATCAGCATAGGAGGTACAGTAAGTTTGCAGGCGACACCAAAATTGGAGGTGTAGTGGACAGCAAAGGACGTTACCTCAGAGTACAACAGGATCTCGATCAGATGGACCAATGGGTCGAGAAGTGGCTGATGGAGTTCAAGTTAGAAAAACATGAGGTCCTGCATTTTGGAAAGGCAAATCAAGGCCAGACTTATACACTTAATGGTAAAGTCCAGAGGAGTGTTACTGAACAAAGAGACCTTGGAGTGCAGGTACGTAGTTCCTTGAAAGTAGAGTCGCAGGTCAATAGGATAGAGATGAAGGCACTTGGTATGCTTGCCATATAGGTCTGTGCATTGAGTATAAGAGTTGGGAGGTCATGCTGTGGCTATCCAGCACATTGGATAGGCCACTTATGGAAGACTGCATACCATTCTGGTTTCTCTGCAATAGGAAGTATGTTGTGAAACTTGAAGAGGTTCAGAAAAGATTTACAAGAATGTTGCCAGGGTTGGAGTGTTTGAGTAGAAGAAGCTCCCTGCAGTGTCAAAGACTGAGGGGCAACCTTAGAGGTTTATAAAATTATGAAAGACATAATTATGAAATAGGGTAAATAGACATGGTCTTTTCCCTGGGGTAGGGAAGTCCAAAATTAGAGGGCAAAGGTTTAAGGTGAGAGGGGAAAGAATTAAAAGACACCTAAGGGATAACTGCTTCACGCAGAGGATGGTGCATGTATGGAATGAGCTGGCAGAAGAAATGGTGGAGGCTGGTACAATTGCAACATTTCAAAGACATCTGGATGGGTATATGAATAGGTAGGGTTCAGAGGGATACGGGCCAAATGCTGGCAAATTGGACTAGGTTTATTTAGGATATCTGGTCAGCATGGATCAATTGGACCAAAGGGTCTGTTTCTGTGCCATACATCTATATAACTTATCCAAATGTCTTTTTAATGTTGTATTTGTATCTGCATCCACCACTTCCTCTGGCAGTTCATTCCATACATGAACCATGCTTTTTTTTTTGTAAAAAAAATTGCTCCACGTCTTTTTTACATCTTTCTCCTCTCACTTAAAACATATAACCCCCCCCCCTCTAGGGAATGACCCTCATCATTCACCTTATTGATACCACCCATGATTTTATAAACTTCAATTTGGTCACTCCTCAACCTCCTTTCTCTGGTGGAAAAACGTTCCAGTCTATTTTTATATCTCAAACCCTCCATTCCTGGCAACATCCTGGTAAATCTTTTCTGAACCCTCTCCAGTTTAATAATACCATTCCTATAACAGGAACCAAACCATACACAGTACTCCAGAAGTGGCCTCACAAACGACCTGTACAACCTCAACATGCCAACCCAACTCCTATACTCAAAGGAGTAAGTAATGGAGGCCTCCACTCCGAAAACAACTCTCCACCACCCTGTCTCCTACCATAAAGCCAAATTTGTATCCAATTGGCAAGTTTGTCCTGAATCCTATGTGGTCTAACTTTACTAATTAGTCTACCATGAGGAATCTTGTCAAAGTGTTTACTTGGAGTTAAGTAAAGCAAGTCTACTGCTCTGACCTTTTGATTACTTCATTAGGAAAGTCAAGTTTGAAAGACATGATTTTGCTCACACAAAACCCATGTTGACTATCCCTAATATCAGTCCTTGCCTCTCCAAATGCATGTAAATCCTATCTTCCAGAATCATCTACAACAACCTACTTATCACTGATGTCAGACTCACAGACCTATAGGTTTAGGCTTCTCCATACATTCTTTCTTAAAGGATAACACATTAGCGACCCTTCATTCCTTTGGTACTTCACCTGTATTTATAGATGATAAAAATATTTCTGTTAAGACCATGGAAATTTTTCCCTAACTTGCCACAATGTTCTGGGGTACACCTAATCAGGTCCTGAAGATTTATCTATCTTTATGTTTTCTAAGACCTCCAGTACTTCCACTTCTGTAATGTGAACAGCTGCCAAAACATCAATATTTATTTTCCCATATTCTCCAGCCTCCATTTATTTTTCACTAGTAAAATTGATGGGGTATGCTTATTTAATATCTCTCCCATCTCCCAAGTATTCTTCAACAGCTCTGACTGTCTTCTTCAGCCTTATGTATGCCTCCTTTTCTCATTTTAACTAAGTTCTCAATTTCTCTAGTTATCCAAGATTCCCAAATCTTGCCACCCTTACCCTTTTTTTCCACAGGAACATGTTGGTTCTGAACTCTAAACAAATGGACTTTAAAAGATTCCCATATTCCAGATGTGGATTTACCCTCAAACAGCTGCCCTCAATCTGTATTCACCAGTTCCTGTCTAACATCAGTTTAGTTTTTCACAAGAGAACTACGCTTATCTTTATCAAGAAGTAAATTAAAGTTTACAGAATTATATAGTCACTGTTCCCAAAACGCTCGCCCAAACTTCAATCACCTAGCCAGTCTCATCAATACCGGATCTAGTATGGCTCCTTGCATGGTTGGACTATTTACATGTTGTTTCCAAAAAAAAAAAGTCCTGAACACACCGAACAAATTCTCTCCCATCCAAGCCCCATGGCACTAAGGGTCCCAGTCAACTTAGGGAAGTTAAAAATCACCAACAACTTCAATGTTGTTCTTACATTTTTCCATAATCTGTCCCTCTATCACCTGCTGGCTGTTGGAAGACCTGTACTACAACACTAAAGTGAATACACCCTTTCTATTCCTGAGCTCTCTACCCATATGGTATTGCTGTATGAGCCTTTAGATAGGTAAGACACTGGAATGGTCTACCAAATGTTAGACAAAAAAAAGTGTCAACATTTAAGAATATAGTTGATGGGTGGCTGAAATGGAATGAAGGGATACAGTGACAAAGTCAGCATCAGAATTAACATTATGGTTGATGTGAAAAACACCGACTGCTTGAGGTGAATGACCAGCTTCCATGTTATATCTATTTAGTTAGAAGTTTAAAGTAATCACTTTCAGGAACAATTATAGTGTTCACTCAGCTGATGCTCAAATACACAGTGAATTAAAACTAAACAAACTACTATTGTGTAATGTTATTTTTCATTGTGAAAATGAGAATCAGTTACCATTAAAACAGTTGTTTTTGGCTCTGTGTGTTGGCATGTTATGCCACTTAAGTGATCCTGGAGTATAGCCTTGAATCGAGCTCCCACAACCCTTGTAATCCCTCTCTTAAAATCAATTAATCTTTGATCCTGCTGTTGTTGGCTCATTTGCTGGTATCTGGACACCCAAGTGCAACTTGTGGAGCCTGTGAAACATGCCTTTCAATTGCAGTTTAATCTATCATGATTTCTGACATTATCCTATGGAGTGCTACCTAACTCATCAGAAATCACAATCATTTAGGCACGAGGTATAAAGAAGTTAGTACACACAGCTGCCTTCCACCAAAGACACATACTGCAAATAACCTGATCTCACATGGAAAATAGTTATTGAATCATATGAAACTAAACAGGAGAGGTGGCAAGCAGAGAGAACACAGGAAGCACAGAGATGGAGACCATCAGCACACCTTTTGTCCTTAGCTGTACAGATAAGGCTACTTTTATTGTTCATAGTTTTGTACTACTGATCCAGTTAACTTCATACGAAACTTAAATATGATGGTTGTTCACAAACTGTGAGATCACACAAGGAATTTCGATGGAAGAGACACAATAGTTCCAAGGACAGAAGCCTGAAAGTAAGAACTGATAAAAATACATCCAAAATGCACTTGTGGCAATGTCAATCTCTTGGGGGTAAATACAAATAGTAAGAGAAGGCTTCTCTGTAATTCTTCAGCAATGCTCTGGCACATAAGTCATTCAATTGCATATGGTGCTAAGTTCCCGGAGGTTTCTGGTCTACCTTAGTGTTTGCTGCAATCCAATTGGAAGTTTCACTGTCATCATCACACTTCTTAATCCACTTCTTCAACCACTACAAAGAAGAAAACGTTATATGTGATTTCTGCAGTTAATAACCACACAAGAGGCAGCTCACCTACAAATATATCATTTGCAGGTAATTTTAGAAATTAGATTAGATTACATTACAGCGTGGAAACAGGCCCTTCGGCCCAACAAGTCCACACCGCCCCGCCGAAGCGCAACCCACCCATACTCCTACATCTACCCCTTACCTAACACTACGGGCAATTTAGCATGGCCAATTCACCTGACCTGCACATCTTTGGACTGTGGGAGGAAACCGGAGCACCCGGAGGAAACCCACGCAGACACGGGGAGAATGTGCAAACTCCACACAGTCAGTCGCCTGAGGCGGGAATTGAACCCGGGTCTCTGCGCTGTGAGGCAGCAGTGCTAACCACTGTGCCACCGTGCCGCCCATTTAAGCTAAAATGGAGATCAGTACACCCCAAATAATTGGCAAACTATTTGAGACATTTCTTAAATTTCCACACACCAGTTTTGTTCTCCATGTCATGCTGTCAGAGAAAATTATTTATTCCTTGGACTCTGCCAGTGTTATGAGGGATTTAGATACTACAGTATCTCAGGGTGATTTTCTGTCTGCGTTAGAAGTACTGGGCTCCATGGGACACTTGGCAAAAGTCAGCCCATGGAAACATGGGATTCTAACTGTAGCATCTGCAAATGCAATGTGGCTTCTCCTGTTCACAATATTAATATAATAATGTCATGTACTTCTACAGAAAATCAATATGCCTCAAATAGATTGTCCTGTCAATGTTCAATGGATATTAGCTCATCCATTCTCTCTTCATTACCGACACTGGTTGATGCAACTGTTTTCAACTGCACATGGGCCTGATTTACAAATCTATCCAGACCTTATATCACCTCGTTTGCACTATGGATCTTTTTGATATGTTTCACAAGGCTGATGTTTTTACAACACAGATGTTGCATCAGCACAATTAGTCATTGTCACTCTTCAGGGGCTGTGAGAAACATGGCAGCGTAAGGGAGAGAAATCATGAGTCCCATGCTGCTCGTGGCCTGAACACATCAATTCTGTCCCTGGCCAAAGTGCAGCTGCAGCAGCATCAGCACACCCCATCCCCCAGCTCTGCTTCTTTCCCCCGTAGACTCTTCCACAGAATCCTGTTGCTTTATCATTTGTTTTATTTCACTTTCACCGAAGTATCTCGATTGCAAGAATTTATTGATGATTGAATACATGTAGCAGTCTCTCACCTTGCATTTAACAGGATCATGCCAATTCTCAGCACAGTTGAAGCTGTAAATTAAACAAAAGTTATTTAATATTTGTGTGACTCAGACCTCAGTTCAGGTAGCTCAAGACAACGAGTACTCAGAGTGGCACTTCGGTAGAAATTTGTGCTATGTATACTTACCAGAACTGCCGCCCACATTTACAGCGAACAGGTTTTGCATCAGGATACTGGACTTTAATAACATGGTGACAGTCAGGGGCAGGGCACCATTTTAACAGTCGATTGCACTGTGATGGAAAAGCATAACTGTTGGTGTCTCAGTCAAAAAAAAACAGGCACAGTTATGACAGGTTCCAGTCAGACCCAATCATTATCCAATGAAGTTTCTGTTGCTTGAATTATGATATATACATAAACAGTGACCCCTCCTTAATATTTCAAACCTCCAGCTACTGCCATATTGCAAAATGATTAAAAGTCCACATTAAACTTATTTAGAAGAACGTTTTGAATTTCCATTTCACTAGTTTGGCAGCCAATGCTTTCAATGAACACCTTTACATCAAAGTTCCATGCTTACAACTTTCACACACATTATTCATTTTGAGTAGAAAAAAAATTACCTCTACAAAACTGTTGGTTATTAAATGCTGGTACTTCAACTTGACTTTGGAATCTGTGATCAAACGCCTAGAGAAAATAAACAGACATATTACTTGATTAAACTAAATGTACTGGAAGGAAAAAATAGTCATTTCATAGTGGAAGCAACGTAACGCAACCATAGCCTGCATTCTTACTGATTTCATTGCTCAATCACTATTACAGAGATGTTTGGGTGTAGTGGGGTTGGGTGGGAGACAAGGAGGAGGAGAAGGAGACAGGATAGAAAGAGAGGGCTTGCAATTGGAGATGGTAAGCTGTTGTATGTTCTTTATACAAAAAAATCTTTTCAGTGTAATTACTGATAAATGGACAAATGAATCATCTTTCTGTGGGAGATACAAATTTTGCAGGCAGATATTGCAATCAGGAATTATAGACTTTTTTTCTGATAGAGCTTTAGATAAACTAAATGCTCTCCTCACTTGCATTGAACTTGTCACAATGACAGCCAAACACGGACGGAAAGCAAATGCCTCTATGTATTTTAATATTAAATAGTGAGGACTCTAATGTTTGCGCTATAGTCACAAATTAGGATGCAAACAACACATTATGAATGCAATATACTTTATTGGGTTTGTCATAATAGAAACAGGTACATTACAAATGGAGTCCCACCTTCAGCCTGAAACAGTCAAAAGGGATGAGAGTTCATTCAACTTTAAAACATGACCCCACTTCTTCAGAAATAAACAGCTTGCAATTTATCAGAAGTGAAACACAAAATACATCAAGGTAGATGCACTTTACCATGGCTGTCATTTAACTGAAATGTTATGTAAATAGAACATGCTGAAACAAGATGACTGTTAACTTGTATATACATAAAGTACAATGAACTCAGATCAATCAGAAGCCAGTTGCTCAACCCTACTTTGTAAACCAATTACACACTACAGAAATTGCAAGTGTTAGATAAGGTTAGCATGAAGCACAAGCACTGCTATGGCCCTGTTAGACTGAATGGCCTAATCTCTGCACTGCAAGTTCTGTAATTCAGTGTTAATCATTTCAGAACTGCAAAAAGTCATTAATTCTTTTGAAGTTCATCACAGAGGCAGTGCTGCAGGAGAGAATTGAGTGATTGAGTCAGAATCCTATAGCATGGAGACAGGCCTTTGGGCCAAACTGCACCATGCCAACCAAAATGTCTATCCATGTTAACCCCATTTCCCTGCACTTGGCCCATATCTTTCTAATCCTTTCTTATCCATGTATTTCTCGAAATGCCTTTTAAATGTTGTTAATGTACCCGCCTCCACCACTTGCACCGCCAGCTCATTCCATATGCGTACCACCCTCTGTTTAAAAGACACCCCTCAGGTTCTCTTTTATTCTTTCCCCTCTAACCTTAACCTGATGCCCTGGCGCTGTGAGGCAGCAGTGCTAACCACTGTGCCACCCACACTGCGAAGAGTTTCCTGAAGAGAAACAGCTTACTTATTCCAATTGATCCATCCAGTGTTTAGGTTACACTTGAGCTTACTCCTGGCCTAGCAGCATTCATTTCTTTTTCATGTTTTTCAAGCATTCTTCCACATAATACAAATGGAATTTGCACCTGATCATGACCAATGCATAATTTCATTAACATAGTGCCAGCTCTTCCTTAAAGTGAAGTTGGGCAGCTGAGTTTTAACTGATTTCTTGAATGGTGAGAGCTTAGAAAGTCAGAGTCATCCAGCACAGAAACAAACCCTTCAGCCCAGCTCGCCCATGCCAACCAATTTCTCCAAACTCAACTAGTCCCGTTTATCTGCATTATATGGCCCGTATTGCTCAAACCCTTTCCTATTCATGTAGCTGTCCAAATGTCTTCTAAATGTTTACAAGTTTTAAACAGTATCTGAGAAGTCCAAAGGGGTCTCGGTGTCCTTGATGCAAATGCAGAAAGCATTCAAAAGGCAAACAACATGACAGTCTTTATCACAATAGAATGAACATAGGAATAACATGTGCAAGGAAAGATATACTTTTCCTAGAGGGAGTGCAGCAGAGGTTCACCAGATTGATTCCTGGAATAATTGGATTACCCAGTCAGGAGAGATTGGAGAGACTGGGCCTGTATTCTCAGAAGTTCGGAGAATGAGATGATTGTGCAAAAACTTACCATACCAAATGACTTATAGAAGTCTTAAAGGGATACACAAGCTATATATAGAAATAATGCTACCACTAGCTATTGGGTTTAGAATATCATAAAAGGCAAGCCCTTTAGGACTGAAACGAGGAGCACCTTGTTACAGTCATAGACTTATACAGCACAGAAACAGACCCTTTGGTCCAAGTCACCTGGGCCAATCAGACATCCCAATTTGACCTAGTCCCATTTGCCAGCATTTGGCCCATATCTCTCTAAACCTTTCCTATTCATACACCCATCCAGATGCCTTTTAAGTGTTGTAATTGTACCAGCCTCTACCACTTCCTCTGTCAGCTCGTTCCATATACGCACCATCCTGTGTGTTACCCCTCAGGTTCTTTTTAAAGCTTTTCGCTCTCACCTTAAACCTATGCTTTGGACTTCTCCATCAGAGGAAAAAAGACCTTGGCTATTCACCCTATCCACGCCCCTCACGATTTTATAAATCTCTATAAAATCACCTCTCAATCTTTAACAGGTCAGGTAAGATCACACTAACCTAGTCAGCTTCTCCCTATACTCAAACTCTCCAATGCTGGCAACATGCTTGTAAATCTTTGCTGCACCCTCTCAAATTTAACAACATCTTTCCTATAGAAGGATAACCAGAATTGCAGGCACCAGTCTAAACATTCATTTATAGGGTGATCAATCTTCGGAATTCTCTATCCCAGAAGAATGTAAGTTACTGTTGTGGTTCTGTTCGCCGAGCTGGGAATTTGTGTTGCAGACATTTCGCCCCCTGTCTAGGTGACATCCTCAGTGCTTGGGAGCCTCCTTTGAAGCGCTTCTGTGATCTTTCCTCCGGCATTTGTAGTGATTTGAATCTGCCGCTTCCAGTTGTCAGTTCCAGCTGTCCGTTGCAGTGGTTGGTATATTGGGTCCAGGTCGATGTGCTTATTGATTGAATCGGTGGATGAGTACCATGCCTCTAGGAATTCCCTGGCTGTTCTCTGTTTGGCTTGTCCTATAATAGTAGTGTTGTCCCAGTCAAATTCATGTTGCTTGTCATCTGCGTGTGAGACTACTAAGGATAGCTGGTCGTGTCGTTTCGTGGCTAGTTGGTGTTCATGAACATGGATGTTCATTCGCAAACTTTGAATCTAATTTACTAAATTCAACAGAGATTGAAAGGTCGCTCATCGCTAATATCAAGGGATATGGACATGGTGCAGGCACTGAGGTACATGATCAGCTATGATGTAGAATGAAAGAGCATGCTCAAGGGGCTGAATGGCCTACACCTGCTGTGTTCCTAATGTACCAATACCATCTTTTATTAGCAGTGCAGTTCCTTCACCTAATTTCCTATTGCACTTGAATGACATACACACCTCAGTATTCAGGACCCAACTCTGGTCATCCTAAAACCATGTCTCTCCAAAATGGCTGTAAGATAGTGTTCATTTACTTCAATGAGCGTTATCAGTCTGTATCTGAATGCACTTAGCTTTTAAAATAAGTCTTTAGTTTTGTCTTCTTGTAAGATCTAGTCTTGACTACTACTGTATTCCTAGATTTGTTTCCATGCAGAGTCCTGGGCTATTAATGCATTAAAATTAGTGCCACCTACCTTGAGCAGCAGCTTTATAGTAAACTTCTTTTTAAATGCAAATACCAGATTCCTTTTGATGCAGGTAAATGTTTCTCAGAAACTACACAATCTGTTATAGAATTATGCTAACATTTCTATTCTAGACCCAATGCAGTGTTCCAGGAATCCAACACATGTTGGAGGAATAGTACCTCATTTTGTGCTTAGGTAATGATAGCCTTCAGGATTCAGCATCTTGTTCCACAAACTTCAGACTGTAAACACTGTCCTCCACTTTAATTAGACCCCATCCCAAAAGGTATTTGTTTGTCTGGGTTTGCTCCCATAAGACCTAACCTATTTTCTACTTTTCAAATATATTCGACATCAATATCTCTCCTACACTAGATTAGGAAACCCTTTAACTTTTGCTTTAGGAACCCTCCATCTGTTCCACTTGCTCTCCCCCGCCCCCCCAGTCAACAGCTTAAATACATCATTTTTCAGCCACCTTCAGTTCTGAGAAAGTGTTACACTGAATTCAAAACATTAACTGGTTCGCTATCTTCCAGTGTTGTCAGAGTTTCCCCAGGACTGCTTCTATTTCAGATCTCCTGCATCTGCACTTTGCTTTCATTAACTAAACAAAGGGACAGGCATGCTAAGCAAATCCAAGATGGTGTGGGAAGTGGTCAACATGTACGAGGAACAAAGCATGCAGTATGGTAGAATGCATTAATCTTAGTATTGTTTGGTTCAAAGCTGCTAATGAACTCTACAATGTCAGCAAAACTTCACTCCTTATTGAATTGACAGTTATTGTGCAGAAATGGATGGATTTCATCCTAACCCTTGCATTATCACCTATACAATAGTCACTAAACAAAAATATCGAGAAAATATAAAGTTTCATTTGTCAAAAATGATTTCTAGCAGTCAATGAGATTACTTGTTTGTGTATGTCATTCCTTCATTGTGGTCATTAAAATATGCATCAAAAATTGACTAGATGCTACGACCTGGATGGCAACTGTATGAAAGTTATTTCCCAGTAACTATTTATACACTGCACAACCAAAAAAAAAGCTTAAAATAGCCAATACAGTACATGAATATAAATTCGCACAGACTGCAAATAACTATGGAAGCAATTTAATGAGCTACAGGCTGTAGGGTTGCTGGCCTCATGAAGTATATGGAATAAAGACATTTGACAAAATTACACAAGTCCAGTTGATTATCTGTCACTCAAACTGTACAAATGTCTGGGCTCTACTTCCAAAGTCTGAAGTACTTATGTAGCAGCTTACTATGGTTTTGAAACAACTCCAAATACACAAACTACTTTTATGATGTCACAAATAAAAGTAGCTCAATAAAGTCTTCAACACTTGTGACCTCAAAACCTGCTCCTTTTGGCACTAAGGGCCAAATTAGGAGAATATACTTTCCTTCAGAGGGAGTTTTTTTGTATCCACACTGACAAGGCAGGTTCAAGGTCTACCTCACATGAAGGGATAGAACCACTGACAACTCAAAACCCTCACTACTGTCCTGAAGTGTCAGCTTAAATTGCATTGAGTTCTTACAATGAGGTCCAAGCCACAACAGGACTGTGGCAATGTGAATAAATAAAGTTAACATTTATAATTTATATAAATGCAAATGTGATCAAATCAAACCAAATAAGCAAAAAAAAAACAAGCTTGATAGCAGCAATGCCTTCCATCACGTTACCCATGCTAACATTCAGCCAGCAGCACTGTATGAGTGATATCCTTTGGTGGGGTTGTCCAATTCCTATTTTAAGGAGTTTTCCTTTGTGTCAAAGCCAATATATATATCCCTCAACCAACATCACAGAAACAGAAAAGCTGTGTATCATATCATTGTTTTTGGAAGTTTGCTGGGCACAAATTGGCTGACATGATTCCTACATTACAATTGGGACTATGCTTCATTGACCTTTAAACCAATTTTGCATTGCCCCGAGATCATGAAAGGCAATATATATTTGCAAGCTCTTTTGCTTATTAACAAAAAGGTTTCATGCATTAGTAATGAAGTTAGATAAAATTAGAGTGTTAGATGTATTTGTCAGGATGCACCAAGTTAAAAGAATGATAAAAACAAATTATGGAAGCAAAAAGATAGATTGAAATCATCAATCTCTACATTTTACCAAATAATGACCACCCTCACTACATCCCCACCTACCTTCTGGAGAACAAAATCTCTTTACAGTGACCTCTAATTACAAGAATCAGTAACTATATTCCCACTGGTTTATGATCATGGCAACTGTACTTAATTATCCCTCTGTTTAGTGTACTGGCACTAATGTGAAAAAAATACTTAAGTTACTACTGCTTAATATTCTCTTAACTCCAATAACATGACATGACTACAACTATAATTTCCCATTTGCACACAAAACAATCTTTCCAGGCATGATCTAAATTTAAATGAATCATGCCTGGAACTATACAGTTTGGTGTCTTTGGAAAGTGAATGCAGTACAGAAAACTTTACATCATTTCACTTCCCTGAAATTCTAGCCATGCACCCCCAGAGTTAGATTCTTTTCCTGAGCAGTATGTAAATGGAAATAGTTATCAGGTATTAAAAAAACTCACATAACTGTGTTGTCATCGACGAGGATATCACAGCCGTGAGCTGGGCATGATATAGTCTGCAAGAAAAAAAATCAGAACAAATTATGCTAATGCAGTCCGACTCAAAACGTTCGGTTCCAGTGAAAAATGAGACAAATATGACACAAATACGTACCTGCCCCATACCTTCTTCTATGATCTTTGTAGTTAAGTATTCATTCCAGCACTGCATACAGAATTTGTGACCACACTCTAAGCCTGTGAAGTACTGCAACAAGCAAGAAATTTTAAAAAAAGATTGCCAGTGTAATTATTTGATGCAATTAGCATCCAAGAATATTTCAACAATATTAAATCACATGCAAAACTTTAACACAACATAGCAAAATACAACATGTGATGTCTTGTGCAGATGCACAGGCTGCGAAGTCCTACTCGCTGTTATTTATTTTTCTGTTTTGCCCTACTGAATCCATTAGACATTAGTGAATAAATCTGAAGCTAAGACATCAAGATCTAACCTGTCAGGTTCTCGAAATCCATGCAAGTCAATAGCAAGGGATTTTTATTTATATATTTCATTGCGTGAGACTCAATAGGGCAGTGGCAAAACTCCCACTGCCCTGCAGGCACAGCAGCACAAAAACCAGCATGAAGCGCATCATTTTGCCCCTTGCACAACAAAATGATAAGACCTCAAGCCTGTCCCCAGAGGCAGAGGCACCCCTCCAACAATTCCATAGAGCACAGCCATACAAAGAGGAAACACAGACACTATGAAATATGAAGGCTTAATGATTGCTCAAATTCATCATTATATTTAATATTTAAACAAAACGTTTGTTTCTCATAATCATGTACCAACTTCAACAATATTTCCTCATTCCAGGAACTCTGCGTTCAACAGCCCTACTGTTCAGCGTATATTACCTTTCCACTATTTCACATGTTGTAAACTACACCCAGCATTGACCTGCCCATTTCAAACTATTTATGGCCCCTTGAAATGAATTGCATTTATCTTCAGTTTACAAAGTCTTTAAGCAGCAAACTTTGACATAATGACTCTATCCTAACCAGTTACATAAATGGAAACTGAAGTGGTTCCAGAATCATACTTTGGCAGACTCAGCCACATTCAACTATTAAGAAATCACCTATTTACTTTATTTTGCCAGTTATGTCTAACTAGATGATTATATCCCCATTTATGTCCTGGGCCTCTACATACCAGCACCGAAGGACATCTATTCTCTATGGAATGCAGCAACTCAAGAAGGTAGGTTACAACTACCTGCTCAAGGGAAATTAGGAATGGACAATAAATGCAGGCCTTGCCAGTTTTGTTCATGCCCCAACACAAAAAAAAACAATACATAAAACTAAAGTTTTATGACTAATGAATTAGAAATTGATGAAATCATGAGCAGCATCTGCCACCGCCCCCCCCCCCCCCCACCCTCCCACCCCCCAGGTCTTTCTCAGGTATTCAATAATCTCCTTCTGTTCAGGATTATGCAGTCTGACTACAGTGAAGGAAAGAATAAATGGCCAGCAGCTTCCTGGCTTATAGCTTTCTTGTTTAGAAAAGACAGTTATAAGAACTTTTTTATCTTATGAACTAACCTATTTTCCCCCCAAAGTCCTTACAAGGTGGATGCCTCAGAAGACAACTGTCCATTAGGGTTGAACCAGTGCTAATTCAAAGGCTATTCAACTGTTACCTTAGCATCAATCTCAAACAGGGGACATTTAGAATCAGATTAACCCTTGGGCAGTGCAGTGGTCCTTCTGAAGATAAGGGAATTCAAGTCTTCTGGGAGAAAAAGAGACAGAAAAGGACCTTAATCAACTTTTTTGCTTGGTGGATCACAATATTGAGAATTACGGAGTGACTATCCCAAATGCAAAACAACTGTAGACTTCACATTGGCACAAAGTTGTTGCAAAGATCTTTTATAAATTTTCCAATCTGGAATAGTACCTGTTATGTAACAATTGAATCTCCAGAAGAAAACACATTCAGTAAAATTGATCCATCTGTACCTCACTGACACATTTGGACAACTGACACTGCTGGTTTTCAATTTATTATGGTATCAGAAATCTGGGAAATAGCAATTTGGTGCATGCTGGCTATTGCACATTCATATCTCGTTTAGTGGACTTCATAAATATTATTAGGTCAGTCCCATTAATCAAACTTAACCATTATTAAAAGTGAAATGATATTTTAAAAACATAAAATGCGTTGGTGAGAGGATTAAACAGCAGCTAATAGCTGCCCCGAATGCTAAGTTAATACAGCACCAACTATATTAAGTTCAGCCAAGTCTGCCCATCTAATTGGTCTACTTTAGAACATTAGAACTAAGCAATGGAGTAGAACTGAGCCCCTCCAACTTGTTCAATATGATCATAGCTGATCTCATCTTAGCCTCAACTCCACCCTCCTACCTACTCTCCATAAACACAGATTTTAAATCTATCTCCTCCTAAAAGTTTTAATTTTGAGTCCATGAACTCGGAGGTACTAAATTCCACAGGTTCATAAACCTTTAAAATAATTAATTCCTTTATATCTATTGAAGCCGGCTACCCGTCATTCTAAATCTATCACACATTCTAGATTACTGCATGAGGAACCATTCTTTCTACAGCTACTTTGCTGAGCCCCTTTAAAATCTTATATCTCCTCTTATGCTTCTAAGTTCCAAAGAATATAGGCTTAAATGACTCACTCTTTATTAGGCAAACCCCTCAGCCCTGGGACCAATGAAGTGAACCTCCTCTGAATGGCTTCTAATGCTACGACATCCTTCCTCAAATGAGGAGATCAAAATTATACGTCAAACCCAATGTTGTCTCACTAACACCTTCTACAGTTGCAGCCAATCTTCCCTATTTTTATACTCTATTCCTTTAGCAATAAATGCGGAACTCAATTTGCCCTCGTGACCTGATGTACCTTCATCCTAGATTTCTGCAAATTCATGCACAACAGTACGCAGATCCTTTTGCACTGAAGCACTGTGAAGTTTCTTTCCATTTTAGATAATAAATTGCCTTTCCAACCAAAATGGATAACCTCACACACATCCATGTTAAACTCCATCTGCCAACATTTGGCCCATTTACTTAACCCACCAATTTCCACTTATAAATTTCTTATTTCTTCACTACAACTTACTTTCCCACCTATGTTAGTATAATTTGCAAATTTGGCTACAGTATTTTTCATGTCCACATCAAAATCATTAATGCAGATTGCAAATAACTGGGGCCAAGAACCAAATCCTGCTGCAGCTCCTAGTTACATCTTTTCATTCAGAAGACGCATTCAGTTTGGTCAAATTCAAGCTTGGATACAGCTAATAATACTACACCCAATCCCCTGTGATCTTATCTTGTGTATTAATCTTTAGCACAGCGCCTTATCAAATGTCTTCTGAAAGTTCAACTATACTACACCAACAGGACTCCCATTACCTTATTTGTTAGTTACATTTTTAACGAACTCTAACAAATAAGTCAAATACAACCAACCAGTCATATAATCATGATGACTGATGGATTGCATTTTAACTTTCCAAACTCCGTTACTACTTTAATAATAGCTTCTAGCAATTTTACGACAGATTGTGGGCGGCACGATGGCTAGCACTGCTGCCTCACAGCACCAGAGACCTGCGTTCAATTCCCGCCTCAGGTGACTCTGTGTGGAGTTTGCACATTCTCCCTGTGTCTGTGTCGGTTTCCTGCGGGTGCTCTGGTTTCCTCCCACAGTCCAAAAATGTGCAGGTTAGGTAAATTGGCCATGCTAAATTGCCCCCCATAGTGTTAGGTGAAGGGGTAAATGTAGGGGAATGGCTCTCTGTGGGTTGCGCTTCGGCGGGTCGGTGTGGACTTGTTGGGCCGAAGTAATCTAATCTAAATGGTAGATAGACAAAAGACAAAGAAACTTTTTTTGAAAAAAGTGCATCATATTAGCATTTTTACGATTCCAATTAAACTTTTCTACAGCATCCTGAAATGTTGGAAGATTATAGCCAATGGATCCACTATCTGTGCTACCATTTCCTTCAAGACCCTAGGATGTGGGCCATAAGGATTAATCTGCCTTCTAACTCAATAGCTGGCTTAGTGCTTTTTCACTAGTGATGATGATGGTTCTCAGTTCCTCCTTTTCTATAATCTCTGCAATAAGTGGTAGTATTGCGATGGCACAATGCCCTCCACAATGGAAACAGAGGCAAAATATTGATTTAGTATCACCACCATTTTTGTGTTCCTCACTATTAACTCCCTAGCTTTATCCTCCAAGTGACCAACATTCACTTTAACTACTCTTACCTTTTTTATATATTTGGAAGCTTTTGCTATCTGTGGATAGCACTAACTTGAACAACATATTGAAAACAACTTGATCTTGGACTCCCAAGTAATTAGTCAAATTAACCAAGTAACCAACATATATAAAAAGTACAAACCTCCAGTGGCAAATAAAGGGTTAACAAGACCATTAAAGTGAACAGATGACATTAAATCTCCTGAATTAATTGCACAGGGCAGACCTTTGTTTATTCAACTTTAAGAAGTGACCAGATTATTGCTGAGAAACAATCCTAATTCACTCATCATAATTTCAATTTGCTGTCATTCAGAATAATTCAGTATTGCAAATCTGCAGTCATTTGGCACAGATCCATAAGGTGACTACTTGTGGGGACTCTGTGTTGCAGAGGTAAAGTACCTACCTCTGGACCGAGAGGCCTGATACAAGTATACAAGTCCCACCTGTTCCAGAGTTGTGTAATAACATCTCTGAGTAGTTTGGTTAGAAAAATACAATAAAATAAAACAAAGGTGACCACTCATTTATTGTAATTCTCTCCTGCTTATCAATTAAAAATACATTAGCAAACTGCAGAGGCTGGTCTGCCACTGTGGATCTACATAACATAGACTAACTAATAAAGTTAGGTCACAGGCGATTCAGCACGAATTTGCCAAATGGATATATTATTAGTTTGACGGATGGACAAAGTGGTGGTTGAGGGCTGCTTTTCAGAATAGAGGCCTATCAGCGATGTTCCAGAGACCAGTTCTAGATCCTCTATTGTTTGTCATTTATATTAATCATTTGTTTGAGAATGCAGAAGGCACGGTTAGTAAGTTTGCACATGGCACCTAAACTGGTGGCATAGTAGACAGTGAAGAACACTGAGAATACAAAGTGATCTTGATCAAATGGGTCAATGGGCTGAAAAAAATGGCAGATGGAATTCAATCTGGATAAGTGCAAGGTATTGCATTTTAGGACAAAGGTGGGGCTTATACAATTAGTGGTAGGATCTTGGGTAATGTTGGAGAACAGAGGGACCTAGAGGTTCAGGTACATAAATCTTTGAAGTTTGTGTCACATATAGACAGGGTGATTGAAAATGCACTTAGCAAGCTTGCCTTCACTGCTCAACCCTGAGCGTACAGGAATTGGGACATTATGTGAGGATGTACAGGACACTGGCGATGCCTCTTCTGGAATACTGCGTTCAATTCTGGTCGCCCAGTTATAGGAAGGGTATTAAGTTGGAGAGGGTTCAGAAGAGATTTACCAGAATGTTGCCATGAATGGAAAGTTTGAGTTATAAAGGAAGGCTGAACAGGCTGGGACTTATAGGTAGGTTGAGAGGTGACCCTGTAGAGATTTATAACATCATGAGGGGTATAATTAATGGTGGTTGTCTTTTCCCAAGGATGGGGATATTTCAAGACTAGAGGCCATATTTTTAAAGAGAAAGGAGAGAGATTTGAAAAATACATAAGGGCTCAACTTTTTTTTTTTAAAACTGAGGGTGGTTCGCGTGTGGAATGAACTTCCTGAGGAAATGATGAGTGTGGATACAATTACAACATTTAAAAGACACTTGTGTAAGTGCATGAATAGGGAAGGCTTGGAAAAGATATGGGCCAGGAGCAGGCAGGTGGCGCTAGTTTAGTTTGGGATTATGTTCAGCATGAACTGGTTAGACTGAAGATCTGTTTCCATGCGGTATGTCTCTAAAACAAGATTTCACTCACTGAAACTGCAAAGTGAAAATGGATAGAATGGAATAGTTTGTAATGTGCCAAAATTGGCAGTTAATATATCTAACCCACAGCTACATTTATGAAAGATTCTTGGAACTTTTCAACAGGGTGCACATATTCTTAATAAAATATCTGCTAACAATGAATGAACAAACATCTAAGAGAACCCTAGTTGAAAACAAAAAAAAGGTAAGACAATTCCTTCGACTCTCAAAAACATGATATTCACATCTGCAAGCTAAGTAATCCCTCTCTAAATAAAATAAACAAACTAATTAGACACAAGTTCGCTATGGTTATAACTAGCTAATAAGGAAGTCGCAAGGGTTGTCTGTCACTTGAAAAAACTCCACAGAACCAGGTGCTCTTTCTGGTGAGAATCAAGTTAGAGGCTAACATCCAAAACTTTTGAAAACTTTTTCAAAAAGGGAAATAAAAATTATGATTCTTGAGAAATTGCTGAATAGAAACAACAAAGTCCAAATAATTTTGTCCGTCAACATGTGCATTAACACTAACAAAGAATGCAAACTTAATGGAACAAACTCGTTGGTAACTTTTCAGTTGTTCATTTCCTACAAAATAAAATCAACCTCAAAAACTAAAGCCATTTTACAAGGACAGGATAAATAATGGAAATTGGCATATGTCTGCACACTGTACCATCTTCCAAACTCAAATCAACAGACTTTTGATCACTGAACTAGGATCATTAAATGTTGCTGCTTTAAAAATGCTATCATGCAAATGACTTGGAAGTGATGAACACAAGAGCATGTGATGCTGAAATGTCTATGATAATTCTTACCAGGTTACAAAATGCAGAAACTATTCGCCAAAATCTCTTTTATTCCAGTTACACAGTTGAAGAGGTAAATTGTTCACACCTATTGTAATCACTTTCAGATATGCATAAAGTAAATTGGGGAAAAAGGTGAGGAGCTGTGATATCCTTTTGGGGTATAAGGTTGTCTCTAAACAAAAAAAAGGTCATGCAGTCGAAAGAGACAGTTTGGAGAACCAAAAGGTTGAGCATCTCATTTTTGTGCCACCTTAGATATTAGGTAATTCTTAAAATATTCATTCATAGAAAAGTTCTGGGCCAGCACTTAGTGTCTGTCCCTCAATTTCCCTTGAAAAGGAGCTTCTGAGCACCTTGATGAATCACAGCAATCTACTTGGTGCAGGTAGACCCATAGTACCATTAGGGAGGGAGGTACCAGATTTTGAACCAGTCAGGACAGTGAGTGACTTAGGAAGAAACTATCAGGTGACAGCTGCCAGCTGCTAGGCAGATGTGCTTTCTGTTAGTCAAAAGATGGCCCTTTTATCCCTTTATGTTTTTAGCCAGAATAGTACTTACTGTTTTTGTTGCAGAGTCAGATCTTTGTGCTGTGTTATTTCCCTGGGGTGAGGTGTTCAAAGCTCTTCTGTATTTTGAATTTCTCCACACAGAATTGCAAATAATGCATAATTTTATAAAGAGCTTATGCTGGCTGCGATATTCAGGTGGAATCAGAGATACCATCCTCCTCGATACACAAGTTTAAATATGTATGAATAAATAAAAACCGGTATACATTTGGCTGCTGAAAGGTGCACTTGAGACACCTGGAAAATTTTCCAGGTTTGCGCGTGGACAATAATGGCTGGAGAAGTCAGCTCCTGCTCTTTCAGTTGCATTATGCACCTCAAAATTGTTCATTCTATATGCAACCAGTCACGTCCTTCCAACAACATTCATAAAATGCAGCTGACCGAACAGCTAACTTTGTTCAGATGAAATGCATCAGCTACAATTCAGGCAATAATCTGATCCATGTTTTCCCTCTAAAGAATGGAGTACAAGAATGATTAATCTTCTGAAGTTTAAGGAGTCTCAATTACAAATAGTATTTTCACATCAAAGGCAGAAGTGTCATTGAACTTTTCAGTTTAGAGATTGCGTACTTCATAATAGGTAAAATTTATTAAAACTTTGTTTTTGAAAAAGAGAACTTGATCACATTTATTCAGATGAAGACACCTCAGTATGAAAGAAAAAAAATTGGCAGTTATATCACACTTCTCACAACCCCAAATATTTCAAAACACTTTATAAATAGTTAGGTTTAAATACTATTAATAATGTACTGCTGGCCTTATCAACAACTTGACAAATAGGGGCCAATTTGATCACCATGTGAGCTTGTCACAGCCATTCCGCAGGATAATAGTGACCCTACTCAGATCACGTCATGCTGTATAACATACATGGAGGGCCTCAAGTTCATCTTCCTGCTCCTGAAAAGAGGTCATCAACCTCAGTATCCTAGAATGAGAAAAGCAACAAGCGAAGCTAGCAGCATCATACTGCTATTGAATAATAGCCACATACGTGATGCTCATCACCAACAGGCAGGTGTCACAAAATCAAAAAGATAGACAACCTATCACACATGACAATTGTGGTTTATGAATTTCTGTACTGATGAGATACCAGGTATGTAGACCATGTGATTTAAGGACTGATGGGTCATATCAAACAGCACACTCCTTTGCCTAATTACAACAAGGCACGGACCATACCCAACCAGCTAGCCCTTGCAAAACCTGCAACTTGTTTCTGCAATTGAAAGCCATTTGCTGGATAATTTGGAGTGTGCAAAGAATTACAATGACACAAATTTAGGAGTGTGGGACTTGCAGTGCAGCATACTAGAATAAAATAAAGCTACATATATACATTGAAAATAGGCACACATAGCACCTGTTCAATTAAAAAAAAACACAGCTGATAGCCATTTTCCCCCCTTTATTAAGGTGGTGATGCTGGATCTCTTCATCAAGAGCTGCTTTGGTTGACAGGACGATTCCAAAGTATTGGAAATGATCCAACTTCTCGAAGGCCTCCCCCCTAGACTTTGATGATCGGGATTTCGTTCCACAATACCAAGCCAGGTTGGTGAAGGACCTTCGTCTTGTAGATGTTCAGGGTGAACTCTGACTTCGAAATATTGAATAACTGACTCACATTCCCATGCTTACACAAGGAACACCCCTCAGTTTGTGACAGATTAGACAAGGAAAGATTATGAAAACAGTGTGGCAGCGACTTAAGAATATGTGCTCACAGCTCAGCCTAAAGGTATACTTTTTGAGATGTCACTTCAACTCAGTTTGGCAGAAAAAGGTGAAGAAACAAGAAGCTTAAAACCAGCTAAGGTTTTGAGCAAGGCGAAACTGAGGACTGTAGATGCTGGAGATCAGAATCAAGAGTGTGGTGCTGGAAATGCACAGCAGCATCCGAGAAGCAAGTGAATCAACGTTTTGGGCATAAGCTGTTCATCAGGAATGAGGCTTGTGGGCCGGGGGGGGAGCGGAGAGATAAATGGGAGGGGGTGGGGCTAGGTAGCCGAGAATGCGGTAGGTATATGAAGATGGGTGGAAAGGTGATAGGTCGGAGAGGAGGGTGGAGTGGATAGATGGGAAAGACTATGGACAGGTCAAGAGGGTGGTGCCGAGTTGGTGGTTTGGGACTGGGATAAAGTGGGGGGAGGGGAAGTGAGGAAACTGATGAAATCCTCATTAAACCCGTGTGGTTGTAGGGTCCCAAGGCGGAAGATGAGGCATTCTTCCTCCAGGCGTTGGGTGGTTAGGGTTTGATGATGGAGGCGGCCCAGGATCTGCATGTCCTTGGGGGAGCTGAAGTGTTCAGCCACAGGGCAGTGGGGTTGGTAGGTGCGGGTGTCCCAGAGATGTTCTCTGAAATGATCCGCAAGTTGGCATCCTGTCTTCACGATATAGAGGAGACCACATCGGGTACAACGGATACAGTAGATGATATTAGTGGAGGTAGAGGCATATTTCTGTCAGATGTGGAAGGATCCTTTGGGCCATGGACAGAGGTGATAGGTAGGCATGGGTGCAGGTTCTGCACTTCCTGTGGTGGCAGGGAAAGGTGCCGGGAGTGGGGTGAGGGCTGGTGGGGGGAATGGTCTCTCTGACACACTGATAGGGGCGGGGAGGAAAATATATGCCTGGTGGTGGGGTCTGTTTGTAGCTGCCAAAAGTAACGGAGGATGATGCGATGTATACAGGCGGTGGTGGGGTGGGAGCAAGGACAGTGGGTTCTGTCCTTGTTGCATTGGGAAGGGTGTGGTTCAAGGGCGGAGGTGGGGGAAGTGGAGGAGATGCACTGGAAGGCATCATCAACCACGTAGGAGGGGAAACTGCAGTCTGGGAAGGAGGTAATCTGGGATTTTCTATGGTGAAATTGGTCATCCTGGGTACAGATGTTGCAGGCGCCAAGGAATTGAGAATAAGGGATAGCGTTTTTACAGGAGGCAGATGGGGAGGTGGCGTAGTCCAGGCAGATGTGGGAGTTTGTGGGTTTGTAGTAGATGTCCATGGTTAGTCAGTCACCAGAGATGGAGAGGCCCACGAATGTGAGAGATGTCCGAGATGGTCCAGATGAATTTGAAGTTGGGGTGAAAGGTATTAGTAAAGTTGGTGAACTGTTCAACCTCCTCATGAGAGCACGTGGTAGCACCGATATAGTCAGATATGGCAGAGGAAAAGGTGGGGAAATAGTGTCAATCTAGCCGTGGAAGATGGACTTTCCATGCAGCCGACAAAGAGGCAGGCAAAGCTGAGGCCCATGCGGGTGCTCGTGGCTACTCCTTTGGTTTGGAGGAAGTGGGAGGATTGGAAGGAGAAGTTGTTACAAGTGAGGACCAATTCAGCCAGGTGGAAGGGTATTGATTGAGAGGAAGAAACGGAGGGCTTGGAGGTCTTTGTCATGGCAGATAGATGTGTACAGGGACTGGATATTTATGGTGAAGGTAAGCGTAGGGGAAACTAAAGTCTTGGAGGTGGTGAAAGGCATGGGTGGTGTCCCAAATGTAGGTGGATGCTGCCTGACCTGCTGTGCTTTTCCAGCACCACACTCGACAGTTTCGAGCAACACGTTGGATAATATTTTCATTGAGAATCTCAGTTCTTCAATACATACTTTAGCTTTAGATCATTACTTGATACAATATTTGATTATTTACTATTATCCTACATTTCTGGTGGAATGAGAAACCTGAGGTAGAACACAAAACAGAGTTCTGCTTAACTTGCATTATGAACATCACTCTAAGGTTTGGTTTGCACAGGTCTATCGTGTTTTTTTCCCCCATTTATTTACAGTAGGAGTGTCACTGGCGCCAAGCCAGTATCTATTGCCCATTCCCAGTTACCCTGAACAGGTTGGTGGCAAACTGTCTTATTGAACCACTGCAATCCATGTGCCGTAAGTACACCCAGTCCTTTTGGGGAGGAGCAATCTCAAAGCTTAATGGACCAAACAGAGATCTGCCTGTGCACTGATCTCTGAAAGATGTCTTTTTCAAAATTTTGTGCATTAAAATAATAAAAGATCAAAAGCTGAAAATAGCCACACAATAATAGGTTTATTCTAGGTGTAGTGTATTTATACAATGTTTCTTTTGTAGGACAGTTTGAAAACAAATTTTATTGCTGTAACTTCACAGATTAGCAACTCTATATATATGCTTTTCCATTCGGTTTCATCATAGCTGGTCTTAAACACACGACACAGATATTCATGTATGCTGAAATGCTATCTTTGATTCAAACAAGAATACTTATGCTTTGTTTGCCGAACGTTTAAATGTCACCACTTAGGTAACTTACAGTGCCTTTCTATTATCAATGTAATACTACATGACGAATGGCAGTGTTGGGAGGTACAACATTTCAGATTCCCACAGACAACCTTGTTGGGTTCTTAGTGAAATTAGCTGCAAAGCAGCATTATTCTGCTATGCTTTGGATGATGAATGAATGATTTATATCTGATCAAACAAGGCTATGCTCAATAGACCCACAGATTCAACTGCTACTTAGCATTTGAGATATTTATTTTGGGGAAAGAAAATATTGCACTCATGGTCCAAACATTGAATGATGTCAACACAGCAGCTGGTGTTGTTGGAAGATCATTACGGTTTCTTACATTAGAACAACTGCTGCCCTCTCAGATACAAATTTACAACAGAAGTCAGCAAAGAAAAATGCCACTTAGGTCATGGTTTCTGAGAGTAGTTTTAAGAATCCTCTGTCTTTTTCTTTATTACATTTCTGTAGGTTTAAAACATCCTGGTACATTACCTATGTATAACACAATTATAGTACATTCATTCTAGCAGACACCCCCACAACTCCTTGCAACAATCAGACGATATGAAAGTCCAGGTTCAATTTGACTCCGCTCACAAAAGTGCCATCCTGCTCCAATAGTGTACAGGTCTGAACATAACATGGATGACAACGAGTTTTTCAGTTGCTGACAGAATGAAGATTGTAAGGCATCACCATTCTGCAGATAAACCAATATTCTCCTGCAATCTTACAACAAGAAGGCTGTGTTCCTTGCCCTTGCAGCGATATGGTCAAAGATGTTCTACTTTAACATTATTGCTACCTGGTCTAGGAGGCACACGTCTGAAAAGCAATTCCAAAAGCTGTCTAAAATTTACAGTTAAAACCAATATACTGTTCAAGTAACTGTTGCTTACCTCTTCCTCAGCCCCAAGTAGAAAGGTCATTCTTCCTCCTAATTAGCACTGACTTTGGGAGGGGCATGTTTGATAGCATATTGTATATGGAGTATAATGGAAGAGAAGTAAATTGGTTGTCTTTTACGTTTCAGTGACACCCTTTTTGCCTCTCCTACTGTGAATCTAGTGTTGGAACGAAACGCGGGTGTATTTGTTCAGTATGTTACTAAACAGTTTACATTTGGACATTTATTAGAACTGCCTGAATAAACAGGAACTAACTAGCAGTCTGACTCTTATGTAAGTCAGATAGAGAAATGCTGCAAGCCTTCAGTCATCTATCGTGGCACTCTTTGGTGACAAGAACAATTTGTGAGGCAAAACCAAAAGTTGTAAATGCTGGAAATCTGCAATAAAATCAGGAAATGCTGGCAATACCCAACACATGGGCAGTATCTGCAGAAACAGAAACAAAGGTTTTGTTCAATCATTAACGAAAATCTTAGCTGCGTTTTTCCCGCTGCATGTGCTGTTTGACTTAAGCATTGCCAACATTTTGGTTTTATTTAATGTTTGATAATGGCTGTGCTTTCATCATATGAAAGTGAAAAGCTACAATAACGAAGAACTATTGTAAAGAGTCAGGTGATGCAAATCCTTCAGGATTTCACAGCAGTATTGTGCATTACAATTACCTAGAACATTACAGCGCAGTACAGGCCCTTCAGCCCTCGATGTTGCGCCAACCTGTCATACCAATCTGAAGCCCATCTAACCTATACTGTTCCATGTACGTCCATATGCTTGTCACATGCAGTGACTGAAAATAGTCATTTTAATAATTCTTTTTAAACAAAAAAATCCATAGATATATCATGCTCTTCTTGCCATCAGGACATTGCAATGTGCTTCGCTGCAATTAAAAACTTCTATAAAAAGGACCAATAACCAATGACCGATTACCGTTTTTGTGTTGAGGGATTACTATTGACTCAAATAGTGACCGTGAAACAAGGAATTAGCATATATCGAACTATATGTGAGCAATATAAATAATTTTTTTAAAACAAAATGTTTAATACACCTAACAATACAAAAGTGAAAAAATTGCAGCAAAATGTCATTGACTTCAAAATTTTCCTTGCTTTCATATGCAAACATTAGGATAGATCGCATCTTGGGCCTTTATATAATCATATCCTTGAACATGAGATACATGTTAAAGCTCTAAGTTTAAGTATATTGCAGTCAATCAAATGGACACTATTTGTAACCAAATTTAGGTTTATAATTGGTTCACTGGGGCAAACAACTTAGTTTATTGAACTGAAGAGATACAGAAAATTATGCACTAAAATTTCATTAAAATGAACATGGCACAGCAATAGCCGAGGATTCAACAAGTTTAAACAACATCTGAACCAGTAGATAGAGTATCACATAGCAATTCAAAACCTTAACCTAGGAATAGAACCAGCTCATTTCATCCCAGGGACAGCCAGGTAAGAAAGCTGAATGCGGATGGGTAACGCGAATGAAGACAGATTTTAGCAACATTGTTGCTTCTATTTTTTTCAGCTCAGGTAAGATTATCCTTCATCAGCTGAATGCCATTTGTCCAGTTAAATGCCCATTATTTTAGGTTTGAAGGGAAATCAATGACTGGATAGATGTTTATTTTTGATAGACTACATAACAAACTCAAACCAACTACCAAACTATACTAGGAGTGGCACACTTTGGAAATTTCAATTAAGGATCTGTTTAGATTCACAATATCGATTCAATGAAGTGATCAGTAAATACAAACTGTGCTGTACCAGCGACAACTGCTGAGGGGGGAAATTTAGAATTCAGAGTAGCAGTAAGAAGATCAGGAGACCAAACTAATCAATATCAGCCACAATATTGATAGTTTTCAAAAACGCACATTTTGAATACAAGGTGCCACCCCATTCACAAGATAGAGCTTTATAATCTTACCCTACCTGGCAATCTGACACTGAGTTAGTGATCCTAGTGGCGCTTCCAGACCCCCCACTTTCTTCTTTCTAATGAGAGAATATGAAACTAGTTTCCACCTTGTCATACTTTATACTAGCACTATTCTATGTATCTAGTATACAAATTATTAAATGATTAAGACTAAAATACATGTATAAAATATAATTTGTATACCCAATCTGCAAGCATTTAAACCACTGCCTCAAAATCTGCCCCTTTTTTTTCCAAAAGGGGAGGAATTTGTAAGATACCCTTTACAGTACAAATGCCTGCTCAATGATAAATTTCCAGAGCTGAGACAGGGAAGGTGGCTAAGGGACCCGCCACATTCTGAGATTTACTTTGGGGGTGGGGTGAGGGAGACCAAAGAGAAAGAAATGGCCAGGTGGGAAAGGGAGCTGAAAAAACAAAGAAGTTCCAAGTTAAAATAAAGATAGGTGATTTTTATAAATTCAAATTTCATGTGTTTAAGAGTGGTTTTCACCAGCACTGCAGACTGGGATCATCAACTAGGGTTTGCCCCTCTCAGAGTACTGGCTATGTTAATTTATGTTAATCTAAATGTATACACCAGTGCTGCACTGTGTTAAATAATACCAGTTCAGTATGGAAACTGATATACAAACCAACTAATAAATCATTCATATAGGACATGCCAAGTAGAGCAACCAGGTTGATTAACTTTAGATTAAAGGCTCCTGACTAAATAACGAATTCTTTAACATTATGTTCCTGCAAGTGATTATTTTACACTTCCTCAAGTGAGTGCATGGAGCAGACACAAGTCCATAGTTACAGATATCTCAGTTTAGGATGAGGTGTAAAGTGTTATCGCAAGCACCATTTGCCTAACACCTCACATACATCAACATCTTCAATCTCCAAATCAGAATCTCAGCAGACAAGTGAGGAAAGTTGAACTTGTGAGTCATGTGAAAATCACTGACTCCTTACCCCTCGGCATTGTGGGAAAACATTTATTACAAGAATTGCATCAGTTCAAGGAATCAATCAATGGCAAATCATCACCTTCTCAAACCGACCAGTCAGATAATAAATGCTGGTCTTTGTCACCGTTAGAAAAAATCTGTTTATAAAGATCATGCACAATCTGCTGAAAAAGTTGAACTACAACCAAATCAATCCCGTTCCCTCCCCTACATGTCCCAGATCCAGACGGAGAACACTGGAAAACAGAAAGGTAATCCCAGATTTTAAAGGGGCAGTGCGTAACCAAACAAAATATTCCATTTTTACACTGTTTTCTCCACTGAAGGACCCATTTAATTACACTGACTGAGTAATTTTTGCTTGGGAATTTTAGTCATCGTGAGGTGTTCAATTTACACAAAAAATTCTAACTTTTTAAACCTAGTGTCCAATAAGAGGTAGTTTAAATAATGTGCAATCTCCATATAGCCAAAACCTTGAGTTCACTCATAATAGTAATAGGGCGTGAGACCAAATCAGGTTTTTGAGACTCAAGGTTCTGAGCGGAGTGCTATTGTAGCCATTAACAAGGAACCACCAGGAAATCACCAAAAACAAAATTCCCAATCTTGAAGCTGCTACAGGGGATATCTTTTCCAAAGTAAAAAGTAAAAAGCATAAACATTAACTTCCACTATTCAAAGTAATCCAGTCACTGCATGATACATGCAATTTAGATGGTTAAAAGAATCAGGCTTCTTGACCAACACTCAAACGCGTGACCAACATATATGGATTAAGTATTTGGTAAGTTGGAACCATATGGCTTAGCTGTAACATTTTAGACAAACCTCACAGTTACAGACTCCAGCTTGATCAAAAAGTAGTTTCTGGTGACCACAATAATCAGATTCGCTGTTATACTTCTGTCTATTCTATCACTGCATTCACCAAGGCAGACCAGTAACATCTTTGCAGAAATCTGTAGAGTGACACACTTCTGAAAATAGTTCGCCCACTGGTGTCTGCCAAATAGAAATTGGTGCAGGCTAATCTTTACTATTTTAGACAAGCATCAGAATCAACTGATAATCTAAAGCTTGTGAAAAACTGGAACTCTCTCAAACTAAGGACAAGAGGTCAAGTCTTATTGAAAATATTCCTGTTTGCAACTCAAGTCCTTTTTATAACGAATATATTACTTGGCACAGCCCTGTAGAGTTGGGATTATTGACCAGTATGATTAATATATCACCTCTAAAGACACCACATGATCTCGATGAACAACTAAAAGGATTTTGATCCACCAAACAATTTCAATGAGTGCCATGATTCACCAGGCATACAATCAGGACAAAACTTTCAACAAAAGCGAGGCAAGTCTTTAGTTTTCACCATTATGACAGAATTACCTTCCTTTCCAGTTCTTCACACAGCATCTGTACCAGACCTTTGTAAATTCAAAAGTGGCATAAGTTGTATTGTCATTTTTGCTGAGCTGTTTTTGCTGAGCAAAACTAAAACATTACTAAACTTGTATGTGATTGGTCTGATCTATGAAGTTTCTGACAGAGTAGTGACCAGAAGCTCACTTCTCATTTGCTACAGTGAGCAGCAATTGAGTTACACATCTTGGGTCACCCAAACGGTCAAGGACACTGATGCATTGAGCAAGGAGCAAAATGACTTATTTTACACGTGAATCACTACCGACTGATCCACTGAGCTTGAGTGTTGTTCAGGAATTTTCCTGAAAGATGTTCCAATCTCACGAATTCAAATGGTCATTCCTGTTCTAACAAAGAGATTTCTCCAAGACCAGCAGGCACAGCTAAAAAATCTTATTACTTATAAGATAAAGTTTGTGGTTGACTACACTCTGGCTACTTCTGAAACTTGCACTGCGCGTTCTTTAGTCTGACACTCACCGAGTTAGGATAATTCAGGTAGCAGATTGCACAAACCATATCTTGTGAGGATGATCTTGTGTTCATCTGACGTGTTCGAGACTTTTTATAAGGGTTTACTACATGGCATTCTGCAAAAAGTTTCTCCAAGTTTCCATCAAAGTATCTGTAAGAAACAATGCAGCTATTACAAAAATAATCAAAAGAATTTGCTCAGTTTTCATCTGCTTCATGTTGAAATATTTATCTCTAAATGTCTTCATATATAGAATATAGATCTCTAGGAAACTTTTATGCTTGCGTGCACTTAAAAAGTAATGTTTTCATTATAATTTCCTTTGTCAATTTTTAGACTAGGAAATGCTTCTGAAAATCTGGTGCACTGCAATTACACACACTGGTGGTGGCATCATAACTTCATCACTGGAAAGAGTTGGAATCATCAGGTTTACATTAAGAGTTCCCATTATAAACATGAATACAGGAATCTTTAATGAAAATATACAAAAATATAAAAAAAATGATTTGGCAAAACAGTACTACTTACCCTATTCCAAAGATCCCCTTCTTTAATTCTACCTAACATGAAGCTGAACATAAGCCGTGCAGAACTCCATAGAAGATTATACAACCAGTCAACGTAATTTTTAATTTCTTCAAAATTTACTTTTTAGCAACACAAATCTGACAAAGACAAATTTCTAGTCATTCCATCTATGCTGGAATTACCCATGGTCATGTTCACCATTAGCAGCAACTTCACTAGAAGTGGAAGGGGAGAATACACCTAGGAAGCTGTGACCTTGAAATGGACAGCAATTTAGACAAAGTGAAGAGAATTTAGAAGACTCTTACACTGATATAATGGAGACTGCAGGAGGGTAGTGGTAGGAAAATGAATTTCAAAAGTTTAATTCAAGTAAATTATAGGCATTCATTTAAGGTCATTTTGACTAATTCCTCCAAATTGTACATAATTAATATTTTTGACATTTGGAATCCCATTCCCAACATACTAATTTCAATTTCAAATGCAACTGATCTAACTTTCTTACAGAGAAAATGAAGTTAATAAACTATGGGCAATTTCGATGATTTATTCTTCTTCAGCTAGGGCTTTGCACAATACAAGTGTGTATCCAGGAAGATACAGAAATGCACTGTACATAGCTAGACAACATTTTGCCTATTAAAATCAATGACTCAGGAAACTCAAAGCTTCCATTGTAACTATATTCAAATTTCAAGAGTAGCATCTCATCATTTACATTCAGGACTACTGAAGAGTAGAACAGAAAGCTGGGATGATAAGTCTTTACTTCTGAGACATCAATGGCCATAAGATTCAAATGACACTCGTGGTTATTGGAGGGTTACCAAACGAATCTAGTAACATACAATGGTGTCTTACAACTTATCTTGAAATTTACCAGGGCTATCTCACCCTGTGTTTCCTACTGCCAGGAATGAATATATAAAAATAATGTTCTGGGAAGATAGCTAATAAAATAATTTCCGTAGGGAAGGTGGTGACAGTCCAATTTTGCACAACTGACATCATAAATAATGAGAGTCTTTTCCTGATAAACTCTCCATTATGTTTATATGGACACAGTATATCACTGCATTTTAGATTGCCTCTTGAATAGATGTAGTTTATGCACAGGTAAACAGGCAACTCCTCCAATCCACAATCAATAACAGCAATCTTGGAAAGATAAAATAAAATCATAACTTAAGATTACTTGGTGGCAGAACTAAACTAATCTATCCAGGCAAATGAGGATTAAGAAAAAAAAAATCAACAATTATGGCTCATGTTCCCATATCACTATAATTCCATAGAATAAGACTGATTTTGAATATCTTTCACCCAGTAGGAAATATAATTAAATGGGCACCACTGAGGCAGATGGAGCCATAATGGTTCAGGTCTATCAACCAAGACACTTCCATCTGCTACTGCATAATCTCATTCCAAAGTTGTAGCAAAGCCAAAGCTGTGCAACTAATACTAGCCACCGTCCATTGCTAGTGTGAGAAGGGTCACATGATAGTTGTGCTCATTTTGCACAGGTTGTTTTTGTATGGTTTCCAATTTACCAAGTCTAAAATTCATCCTTCCACAATTGTAGGATGGACAATCATGGTTTATGCAACCAAAGACAGTAATCATATTCTGGTGATGTCCAGTTAGTATTTAGAACATAGAACTGTACAGCACAGGAATGGACCCCTCACAGCTCATGATGCTGTGCTGAACATGACTCCAAATTAAACTAATCCCTTCAACCTACCCTTGATCCATGTCAATTCTTTGCATATTTATGTGCTTATCTGTAAGTCTCTTAACACCTCTATCGTATCTGGCTCCAGTACCGCCGCTGGCAACGTGTTCCGCAGTCCTACTACAATGTTAAAAAAAATTATCTTTTAAATATCATAGTTGTAGCCACCTCTACCACTTCCTCTGGCAGCTCATTCCATACACCACCTTGTGTGTGGAAGACATTGTCCCCCGAGATCAGTTTTAAAAACTTTTCCCCTCTATGCCATCTAGTTTGACCCAACCTCTACATCCGCCTGTGGTAAAAGAAAATTACACAGATTCACTACCTTCAGAAGAAATTCCTCATCCCTGCCTTGGATGGGTGACACCCTACTCAGAAGATGATGCCTCTGCTGTCCTACACTCTCCCACAGGGAGAAGCACACTCCCTGCCTTGAACCTGCTATGCCCCACAAGAAGGTGGGGCATAGCAGTTTCAACAAGGTCTCCGTTCATACCTCCAAACTCCCATTAATAGAAATTCAAACTACTCAACCTATTCTTATAAGAAAATCAGGTTGTTTTTTTCTTAATCATCTTTATCTGCCAAGTACAAAGAAAGTGAGACCCATTCCCCTGTAACAAAGGGAGCCATTCAGCTGCCAAATTCTGTAAATTAGGGCACTAAAGCATCGGTTGTCCCCTCCATCTCTCACTTAAAGGGTTGAGTGTACACCCTTCCAGTAATTCATCATTACTGCTAGTTAATCCAGGCAAGTGCAGGTTCCCAGTTGTTTCCCACTCTTTTCTTTCAGAGCCCACCAAAACCTTGCAGAAAAGTACTGCTGCCTCATACTACTGTGGAAGATCATTGTTGTTACACACGAAGCACTCAGCCCTTAAAAACCCAATGTACACCTAATATAATTTACTGTAAAATCCCACTGTACACTCAACATTGCCATAGAGAGTTTTACAAACTAGAAAATGAGTTAAAAATAAAACTGATGCAAAAGAAAATTGAAGTGAATTGTTCAGAAGTATTAAAACAATATTACCTACAAGTGGGCAAAACGGAACAGTAATAAAACTGAACTTTAGTCCTAAACAGACTGACACAGAAGTTATAAAAAGGGTAATATAGTCACTGCAAAGACTTGAAATAAATATTATCTCTGCTTTTACAGTACATATGAACATATAAATTCGGAAAAGGCAACGTTATTTAGCCCCTTGCGCCTGCTCCACCATTCCATAAGATCATGGCTGGTCTAATAGCAGCTCAACTTTACATTCTTACCTATCTCTGAAATCTTACCATACCCTTGTTAGTTAAGAATCTACCTCTGCTTCCATGGTTCTCTGGGAAAGAGTTGCAGAGATTCAGAACTCTAAAGGAAAATGCGTCTTAAATAGAGACCCCTTATTTTTAGCCTGTCTTCATTATTACTCATCTCTCCCACAAGGGACAATGTCCTTTCAGCATCCATCCAGTCAACTTCCCTCAGGATCTTGCGTCTCAATAAGACTACCTCACATTCTACCAAACTCTAATGAATACAAACCTAGTCTTTTCTTATAAAATAATCCCTTCATCTAAGAAATCAGTAGAACATTCTTGGAGCTGCTTCTATCTGTGAGGGTTTCCTCCGGGTGCTCCGGTTTCCTCCCACAGTCCAAAGATGTGCAGGTCAGATGAATTGGCCATGCTAAATTGCCCTTAGTGTTAGGTAAGGGGTAAATGTAGGGGTATGGGTGAGTTGCGCTTCGGCGGGTCGATGTGGACTTGTTGGGCCGAAGGGCCTGTTTCCACACTGTAATGTAATCTAATGTAATGTAATCTAATCTAACTGCAGATATTGCAGATACACAGATGACAATATATCAAAGTCCCTAGATTCTGGAATAGTCCCAGTATGTTGAAAGGTGACAAGTACTATCCTATTATTGAAAAAGGCAGGGAGAGAGAAGGGAACTGAAGCCCAGGTAGCCACACACCTGGGGACATACTGGAATCCGTCATTAAGGAAACTATATCAAGCCACCTCGAAAAACAGTGTAAAAATTGATGAAGCTTTATAAACTTATAAAAATTTAATTTTTTGAAAATATTAGCTGGGCATATAAAAGGGAACCAAATCAACTTAGTTTGCCTGGATTTTCAAAATACATGTGGTTAAATGTCACATGAAAAGGTTGCTGTTCAAGTTAGGAGCTTTATTGGTTATATAGGATTAGTTTAAAGGCCAGAAAAAGGGGGAGATACTAAACACTTATTTTGCATCAGTATTTACTGTGGAAAAGGATGTGGAAGATATAGACTGTAGGGAAATAGATGCTGACACCTTGCAAAATGTCCAGATCACAGAGGAGGAAGTGCTGGATGTCTTGAAACGGATAAAGGTGGATAAATCCCTAGGACCTGATCAGGTGCACCCTAGAACTCTATGGGAAGCTAGAGAAGTGATTGCTGGGTCTCTTGCTGAGATATTTGGATCATCGATATTCGCAGGTGAGGTGCTGGAAGACTGGAGGTTGGCTAACATAGTGCCACTGTTTAAGGGTGGTAAGGACAGGCCAGGGAACTATAGACCAGTGAGCCTGACGTCGGTGGAGGATGTTGTTGGAGAGAATCTGGAGGGACAGGATGTATATGTATTTGGAAAGGCAAAGACTGATTAGGGATAGTCATAATGGCTTTGTGCATGGGAAATCATGTCTCACAAACTTGATTGAGTTTTTTGAGGAAGTAACAAAGAGGATTGATGAGGCAAAGCAGTGGACATGATCTGTATGGACCTCAGTTAGGCCTTTGAAAAGGTTCCCCATGGGAGGCTGGTTAGCAAGGTTAGATCTCACGGAATACAGGGAGAACCAGCCATTTGGATACAGAACTGGCTCAAAAGTAGAAGACAGAAGGTGGTGGTGGAGGATTGTTTTTCAGACTGGAGGCCTGTGACCAGTGCAGTGCCAGAAGGATCGGTGCTGGGTCCACTACCTTTTGTCAGTTACATAAATGATTTGGATGCGAGCTTAAAGAGGTAGAGTTAGTAAGCTTGCTGATGACACCAAAATTGAAGATGTGTAGTGGACAGCAAAGAAGGTTACGTCAGATTACAACAATATCTTGACCAGTTGGGCCAATACGTTGAGAAGTGGCAGATGGAGTTTAATTCAGATAAATGCAAGGTGCTGCATTTTGGGAGAGCAAATCTTAGCAGGACTTATACATTTAATAGTAATGTCTTAGGGAGTGTTGCTGAACAAAGAGACCTTGGAGTACAGGTTCATAGCTCCTTGAAAGTGGAGTCGCAGGTAGATAGGATAGTTAAGAAGGCGTTTGGTATGCTTTCTTTTATTGGTCAAAGTACAGGAGTTGGTATGTCATGTTGCGACTGTACAGGACATTGGTTAGGCCACTGTTGGAATACTGCGTGCAGTTCTGGTCTCCTTCCTATCAGGAAGATGTTATGAAACTTGAAAGGGTTCAGAAAATATCTATGCTGCCAGAGTTGGAGGATTTGACCTATAGAACATAGAAGAATACAGCGCAGTACAGGCCCTTCGGCCCTCGATGTTGCGCCGATCCAAGCCCACCTAACCTACACTAGCCCACTATCCTCCATATGCCTATCCAATGCCCGCTTAAATGCCCATAATGAGGGAGAGTCCACCACTGCTACTGGCAGGGCATTCCATGAACTCACGACTCGCTGAGTAAAGAACCTACCCCTAACATCTGTCCTATACCTACCCCCCTTAATTTAAAGCTATCCCCCCTTGTAATAGCTGACTCGATACGTGGAAAGGCTGAACAGGCTGGGGCAGTTTTCCCTGGAGCGTCGGAGGTTGAGGGGTGATATTATAGTGGTTTACAAAATTATGAGGGGCATGGAAAGGTTAAATAGACAAAGTCTTTCCCCGGGGTCGGGGAGTCCCCAGGGAAACAGAACTAGAGGGGATAGGTTTAGGGTGAGAGGGGAAAGATATAAAAGAGACCTAAGGGGCAACTTTTTCACACAGAGGGTGGGTACATGCATGGAATGAGCTGCAAGAGGAAATTGTGGAGGCTGGTACAATTACAACATTGAAGAGGCAGTTTGATGGGTATATGAATAGGAAGGGTTTGGAGGGATATGAGCCAGGAGCTGGCAGGTGGGACTAGATTGGATTGGGATATCTGATCAGCATGGATGGGTTGGACCGAAGGGTCTGTTTCCATGCTGTACATCTCTATGACTCTACGACAGGAGAAAACAAGCAGGAATGAACTGGCCGTTTTCAGGTTGGCAGGTAATTAGTGGAGTGTCACAAGGATCTGTGCTGAGGCCTCAGCTATTTAGAGTCTATATTAATTACTTGGAAGGAGAGATCAAGGGTCGTGTTTCCAAATTTTCTAACACTATAAAGCTTAAAAAGCTTAGGGAGGCAAGTTTACAAAGGTTTATAATTGGATGAACTGATTGGATGAGAGTGGCAATTAAGGTGGGGAAATGTGAAGAGACCATCCACTCTGACACACCTGGCATACTGTGTAGAGTTGGTACCTAAAGATGAATGCACATTCTTAGATCGGGTACAAAACCGATTCACAGGATTGATTCCCATAAAGAAATATTGATCATCATGGTCCTTTATTTCTGGAGTTTAGACGAATGAGATTGCATTGAAACAGATATTTGCAATTCCATCAGGCAGAAGATCCAGAAGCTCGAACACACGCACTAACCGGTTCAAGAACAGCTTCTTCCCTGTTATTAGACTGATGAACGGACTCTCTAGCTTCAAATAATGTTGATCTTGCTTCACGTATCTCCTGTGCAGTGTAATCTGTATGCCTCACTCTGTCTAGGCACTCAATGATGTTTGCTATGATCTGCCTGCACAGCTCGCAAAAAAAGCTTTTCACTGTACTCAGGTAACGTGACTACAATCACATCAAGTCAAAAAGATGGCCCAATCGTAGGACATGCATTAGTACAGCATAGGAACAGACCCTTTGGCTCATCATATCTGAGCCAAACATAATGCTATTCTAAACTAATCCCATCTGCCTGCACATGGTCCATATCCTTCTCTTCTCTGCTTGTTCATGTACCTTGTTTAAATGCCTCTCAAACTTTGCTACCATATTTGCTTATACCACCTCCCCAGCAGCTTGTTCGAGGCACCTAACTGTATTAAAAAAACTTTTCTTGCAAACCTCTTTTAAACTTGCCCCTCTCACCTTAAACCTATACCCTCTAGTATTTGACATTTCCATCCTGGCAAAGACACACCGATTATCCACCCTACCCACACCTCTCAGTTTTATATATTTCCATCAAGTCACCCCTCAGCCTGCAACACTGCAGCAAAAACAATCCCAAATTGTCCAACCGGTCCTTATTGTTAATACACTCCAATCCAGGCAGCATCCTGGTAACCCTCTTCTGCACCCTCCACATCCTTCCTATCATGCAGTGACCAGAACTGCACACAGTATTCCAAATGTGACCTGACTAAAGTATGACATATTTGCACCATGACTTGCCAACTTTTATACTCAATGTCCCACTGAAGGCAAGCATGCCCAGTTGAATTGCCACTTTCAGGGAGCTACAGACTTGAACCCCAAGATGCCTGTTTTTTCAATACTAAGGGTCTTGCTATTTACTGTATTTGATCCATGTCCTCCAAAAATGCATCACCTCATACCAGATTAAACTCCAATCACCATCTCTACATTCAACTTTCCAGCTGCAACCCTGCATTTTTCTTCACTATCCACACCTCCACCAATTTGTGTCATCTGCAAACTTACTAATCAGACCACCAACATTTTGGCAGTACAATGGCTCAGTCGTCAGCGCTGCCGCCTCACAGGTTAGTGCTGCCGCCTCAGTGCCAGGGACCAGGGTTAGAGTGCAGCCTCAGGCAACTGTATTGTGAAGTTTGTATGTTCTCCCAGTGTCTGCATGGGGATTGGCCATGCTAAACTGCCCACAGAGTTCAGGGATGGATACATTAGGTGCATTAGCCATGGGAAATGCAAGGTTACAGGGATACAGTGGGGGACTGGGTCTGGGCGGGATGCTCTTTGGTGGGTTGGTGTGGACTAGTTGGGCTGAATGGCCTGTTTACACACTATAGGAATTCTATTTTATAATAACTTATAAACAATACAAACAGAGGTCCTAGCACATATCTTTGCAGAAAACCACTGGTCATAAGCCTCCAGTCAGAAAAGAAATACCTCTACAACAATATCTGCCTTCTATGGTCAAGCTGATTTTGCATCCAACATGTCAACTTACCGTGGATTCACAATGTGATCTTTTGGAAACCATGAGGGACCATGTCAAATGTTTTAGTCAAGTCCACGTAAACAACATCTGCTACCTGACCCTCAATAACCTTTGGCACTTCCTCAAAAAAAAACTCAATCAAGTTTGAGAGACAAGACCGCCATTGTTTATAGGTGAAAGTGAGTACTGCAGATGCTGGAGGTTAGAGTCAAGAGTGTGGTGCTGGAAAAGCACAGCAGGTCAGGCAGCACCCGAGGAGCAAGAAAATTGACGTTTCGGGCAAAAATCCTTGGATTATTTATAGCCAAGCTGACTATCCCTAATACATTTATACTTCAATGCTGCTCTGATTTCTAATGCCTCTTAATGAAACAACTGAATTTATAGTACTCTCAAGGCAGTCTTCAGTACAACGTATCATTGAATCTCTTTGATCAACTTCACAACTGAAATGCTGAGCAATCAAACAGGTAATGTCCATAGTTAAGTTTACAATTAATAATAGAAATTGGCCCTTCAGCAATTTCAACTTAAATTCACCTCTTAACCTCTTAATCTCCCATGAACAAAGAGGAGACCCAGACGTTCATGATAATGTTACATTTAATGCAACTGTTGTTTATAACTTAGGAAGCAGAGGTCTTCATGGCAGGTCCTGGAATCACATTTCTAAAAATGTTTCTGTAATATTGACACCATGTTTGTGGGACAGTTCTATCAGGATTCAGCAACGTAAACACATGAAACTCATCCAGAGACCAATCTCTGACCAAGCAAACTATAGAAGAGTTACATTTAAATACACCTTTGACAGTGTTATAAAATTCACTCCACTGAAGGTGTTACATTGTGAAGCACTACGATCTTAGCTTCACCCTGGCTATCAAGAATCTCTCCTTCTATGAGCACAACAGCATTACAGATTGCACAAAATCACTCAGGTGTCAGTTACTGATCAGGGAGCAGGCAGTGCAGCCAAATGGGATTTCCATGACTTTGCTCAATGGCGATGTGGCCATCAGGGTCTAATTTTAATCCCTTTCTTGGAGAAATGCATTGTATTTATTGTTTCCATTTAAATTTCTCAACCTAGCTATCAAACAGAAGGTATTACTAGACATGAAGACATACTTAATTCCAGCACGTGAAGTAACATTGACATAGCCTTCCTCGGCTCTGGAGTTGACCTCCTTTCCAGTATGTACAGGTCCACTACTTTCCCCACAATAGAGAAAAAAAAAATTACCTTTCCATTAGTTTCTCCTTATCCCAGTTGAAGTGGCTGAGAAGTATCCTTGTGATTGTGGCTGGATTCTGGGGGGTAAAAGGCAAGATCAAATAACACAATTTAATAAATTTGAAGCATATTTCCTGTGATTGACATCCTTAAACACATTTGAAAGTTTGTACTAATTTTTCTCTGGGTCATCTCCACACTAATTATTTGTAGAGGGGCAGACAATTGAGATGTGAATTAGCACCAATATGACAATTCTGGTTGTAAGAGCTTAAAGCATGTTCCAAGTTGAGTTCTATTTTCACCTGTGAGTCAAAGGAATCAACCCACCATCAGTAAACATATAATCTAGACCGACAGTAGGGTGAGGCTGTTCCGCGCTTGCAGAGCTGTTGTCAAGTTACAACCCAGTCTGCCTGTTTAAATTGGTACAGACAACCAAAGATTCAATTGCACTGGCTGACAGAGACTGAGAGGTTACCACCTGTGTCCCGGTCAACACAACTCACTTGACAACCACATGAGTATAGTTCTGGCACAAAATGGCTGCTATAAACAGTGTATTTTAATGAGATTTACTTTATGTAAAGTACTGAGCCATTTCAGATATGTAACAAGGTTGAGTGCCTGCATTCCTCATTCCCAACGCCATGATCAGGAACAGATTTGTAGCCACTAATTGGGATTTACCAGCCTACTTAGCAATGAGTAAACAATCTCACCCTACCTAGCACCGTAAGGTTAGGAATCTGTCAAACACAATTGTGCATTATAAAGGTAGCTGAGGTCATGAGTTTCAGATTGCTGTGTAATAAGACACTAGTGTCTTACATCAAGACCAAATGACATGGAATTATTTAAAAAACACAATAGCCTTCAGAAAATCTCTCAATAACCCTAGTTATAGATGAGTGCATTTTCATAACATACAAAAGGTTTTTATTCGATTTTATTTATTCAGTTGATATCATTACCATATGTACTACCTCACAGGAACTTAGGAACAGCGTGTGATTCAACAGTCACATACAATCTGGAATTGACAAAGCTGGGTTTGCAACATCGTATATAAAAACACCCCATCGACAGCGATTTTTAGCACACATAATTAATATACAGTTTGAGATTGTGGACAATGCTGACAAGGCCAGCATTTATGGCGTATCTTCACCTGCCCTCAAGACGTGGTGACCCACATTCAAGAACCATTGAAGTCTCTGCTGGAGGCTTCCCTGTTAGTGAGAGTCCCACGCTTTTGTCTAAGTGATGAAGAAACAATGGTGATCTTGTTTCAGGTTAGCATGATGTGTGGCTTGGTGAAGAGGTACTCCATGGCTTTCTAGGTGGAGGAGATCAGACTCTGGAAGGTCATCTTGAAGCTTTGGTGAGTTGTTAAAGTGCTTTGTGTAGGTGGTACACACTATCGCCATTGTCCCGGACTTTGCTGAGCTTTTGGAATGTTTTTACAGCTTCATCCATCCAGAAAGTTCCATCAGACTCCTGACTTGTTCCTTAGAGATGGTGGAAAAGTTCTGGAATGTTACCTGCCACAGAATACACAGAGGGTAAAAACGAGGACTGCAGATGCTGGAAACCCGAGTCTGAATTAGAGTGTCTGGATTAGAGTGATATTTCAGGCAAAAACCCTTCATCAGGAATAGAGGTCACCTTCACCTTTATTCCTGATGAAGGGCTTTTGCCCAAAACGTCTATTTTCCTACTCCTTGTATCCTGTCTGACCTGCTGTGCTGTTCCAGCACCACTCTAATCCAGACAGAATACACAGAGTCAAAAGTGTGGCGCTGGAAAAACACAACAGGTCAGGCAGCACCTGACGAAAAAGACTTACCTTGCTGTGCTTTTCCAGGGCCACACTTTGACAGACTCTCTAGCATCTGCAGTCCTGCCTTTCTCAAAGAATACACCAGACCCCGATCCTGTACTGTGGTTAGAATATTAATGCAGCCAATGCAGGTGAATTTCATTCTAGCGATGAGGACACACATTGTTTGTTCACGTTAGGCATTTCAGATGACACTGTGCGAGGTTGCAGCAACAAAAACAATGAATAGTACAGCGCAGGAACAGGTCCTTCAGCCCACCAAGCCTGCTCTGACATGACACCTTTCTAAAGTAAGGGACTTTTGCCTCTACTCAGTCCACACACGCAGACAACAAGCAACATGAATTCGACTGGGACAACACTACTATCACAGGGCAAGCAAGACAGAGAACAGCCAGGGAATTCCTAGAGGCATGGCATTCATCCACAAACTCCATCAACAAACACATCGACCTGGACCCAATATACCAACCACTACAGCGGACAGCTGAAACTGACAACGGAAGCGGCAGGGACAGACCACTATAAACACCGGAGGAAACATCAAAGAAGCGCTTCGCAGGAGGCTCCCAAGCACTGAAGATGTCGCCTAGCCAGGGGACGAAACGTTTGCAACAAAAACTTCCAGCTTGGCGAACAGAACCACAGCAACGAGCACCCGAGCTACAAATCTTCGCACAAACTTTGAACTTTACCACCATCCTGTCTCCTACCTTCAAACCAATTTTGTATCCAATTGGCTAGATCCCCCTGGAACCGACATGATCTAACCTTACTAACCAGTCTACCACACTAACCACACTTACTAACCAGTCTAACCCTTTCAAACACTATGCTGAATTTCATACAGACAACATCTACCACTCTGCCTTCATCAGTGTTCTTTGTTACCTCTTCTTTCTCTTGTACTGCCCATTTTGTCAAAGGGTGCAAATTGTCTGGAATGCTTTGTGCATTACAACGTAGCTGCACTTCACAAGGACATTACTGTTTGCAAAACACTTTGGGATATGCCAAGGTCACAAACATTCTATAGAAATACACGTCTTTCTTTTCAACCAATCTATCTCAATCTGCTGGTTCTAATGAACAGAGATGTAGGTGTGGGAAATAGAGGGAGGTCATAACACCAGAACCTTGAAAAAACCCTCTTTTAGTGAGAAACAAATGACCATGAAGATACATGAATGGGGAAAGCTTTCCATAACCTTTTAACCATGAGACAGAGTTAAAATGGTTGATTAAGCTGAATGCATTGTTTGCTAAGGTGTTCAGTGAGTGCCACTTTCTTCTTTCACCAAGAAATAAGAAAGCAGCCCACTCTAAACAGTGTTAATGGATTTTCCAGTTATCTCAACAGAATTGGGGAGGTACTTCCATGTGATATCCAAAAGATGGAACTTCCAACAGGATTATCTGGTCAAGTTCTGTAGTAGGATGTGATTCAAAGACAAGTGTGTTAATACGGAGTCAAAAGTGTCTGACATCTGATACAGAAACCAAAACACACCAGTAAGCAGATCACAAAGCAAAAGCTAATTTAGCATTTCAAAGCTAGAAAATTCTCCAGGGAACCGCTTGAGCTATAAAACTTGGCTGTATGTGGCAAGAAATCTCATGCAATAATACAGACAAGAGCCACCACCATCCCTTACCACAGCTCAACCCCTCCCCCAAAATTAATTGGGTCTTTGGAACAGCATCCTTTTTAATGCCCAAATGGAATTTCAGACGTGAACTCAGATATAAACACCTTACAGCCCAGATAATATACAATTACACAGGAGAATAAATGAGTAGAAGGGAATCATCATGCCAGGAGGTTCAGAATATGTTGTAAACCTTAACTGCAAATCTGTCAGTAACTACTAATAGGATTATGGCAAGTGACTTTTCCCCTGCTGTAGTGTGGTCCAATTCATCAGACAAGATGGAAGATTAGAGCAACTGTTATTTTCTAATGTGAAGTAGCACATGTATTCACATGTGTATAGCCATTACTGAAATTCAAATGTCCTGCTCTTTCCAGCATCTTCTTCTAATCATTCTTTTCTGTAATCACCTCACCAGATGCAGTTTAAGTTTGGAAAGATATAAAGTATACATTCTATCTACAGGTCACCAGTATGAAGAAAGAGTCTCATTAGAGAGTACATAATAATGCAAAAACTCATCAATAGCTATAATACTTTTTACTGTATAGTGTTTATAAATAACAAGTGAAAGTGATCTCTGAAGGCAGCAAGTGTAATTCTACCATTATTATACTTTTACCCAATCTAGTTCCTGACCCATGGAAAACTGCACCAGCAAATAAACATTAAACATAAACATTAAAAATTGACATTGGCTGAATGAGCTAAAAGGTAAAAGCAACAACGTTACTCCACAGATTTCAATGAACATTTAAACAGGGACCTTCCACAATTTTAATGATTGTAAGGCCACTGCCATCAAATAAACCACTCAAACATATTGTAGGAAGCTTGGCTGCTGTGAGTAGTGGCTGTTAATATGATTCCGATGCAAGCATTCCCACCCAGCAGAAATTTCAGGCTCTGTTGGGCAAAACAAGCTGTTGCCACCACAGCTACCTCTGGGAGACAGTGGCAAGATAGTGAACAGTGAGCAGTCAAGGATTGAACCACAGCCAGAATCCTGGCTGCACACTCACCATCGAATCAAGCTCAAAAGTAATGACGGGCAGGCTTAGCATCATCTCACTCAAACAAAAGGAAATATTATCCATTCTGATCCTGGTCAGCACAGCATTTGGCCTGGATAGAAGGCAGTCATTCACCCTGCTCAGAACCCACGTTGCTTTTGCAATGCTGTTCAGGTTAAACCTAATGTGTTCCAGCCAGAAAGGTTTATTTTGAGCAGCTGCTAATTTTGAAATGGAAAAATCCAAGGTTCAAACCTTCTAAAAGTTATGAATGGGAAAAAATTGTCCAGACTAAGCTCGAGCTTGCTGTTTAGAGGAGACTCAATTCTTTACAAAAGGGCATAAATTACTTAAGGAAATAAATACAAATAAACATTCAAAATTGTAATATTTAATTTACTCCTTCAAAATGCTCCTCAGCAATCAGACTATAACCCAACACTTTATATCAAAATCCTCCTTCCAAATAAAAATCAAGTTTACAATTACAGAGCCAAGAGAACTTTCAGTAGGCTGTGTGTAAACCCTGGTCCACCAAGCCAAGTCACTGCTGGCCACGCCCTTTAACATAGGCACACCCATCCATACCAGGATGGGTACATGAATAGGTTTTTAAGAGGGATATGGGCCAAACACTAGCAAATGGGACTGGATGAGATCGGGATATCTGGTCAGCGCAGACAAATTGGACCAAAGGGTCTAGTTCTGTGCAATATGACTTTATATAGGAGAAAGTGAGGACTGCAGATGCTGGGGATCAGAGTCAAGAGTGTGGTGCTAGAAAAGCACAGCAGGTCAGGCAGCAGAGGAGGAGGACAATTGACGTTTCGAGCATAACTTCTGATAAAGAGTTTATGCACAAAACATCAATTCTCCTGCTCCTCAGATGCTGCCTGACCTGTTGTGCTTTTCCAGCACCACATCTCGACATATGATTCTATGTCTATGACAATTGAGAAAATAATGTCTTTATCTGTAGGATAAAGTAATAGCTCTCTAAAGTTGCACTCACAAGGAGGGGCCACCAGATTAGACTTAGGGTATACAAACTCCAAGGAATGGCTTTCTTAGAGCTCTGACTGAGTTCTAACTGAGGGGGGCACGATGGCTCAGTGGTTAGCACTGCTGCCTCACTTCACCAGGAACCCAGGTTCGATTCTTGCCTCGAGTGACTGTCTGTGGAATTTGCACATTCTCCCAGTGTCAGTGTGGGTTTCCTCCCATGATCCAAAGATGTGCAGGCCAGGTGAATTGGCCATGCTAAATTGCCCATAGTGTTAGGTACACTAGTCAGGGGTAAATATAAAAGGTGGGGGAATGGGTCTGGGGGGGTTGCTCTTCAGAGGATCAGTATGGACATGTTGGGCCGAAGGGCCTGTTTCCATACTGTAGGGTATCTAATCTAATAACAGTCCCTGCCTTTAGTAAATCCTCTGTTGCAAGTTTCCTTGATCAATGAAAAGTATTTCCACACAAATAAGATGGCTTCTCTCTCTCCATGTCCAAATACTGTATCCCTTTAACATCAGCATAGGGAATAAGAATGGTCACTTGGGTTCTATATCGACATATAATCAATGCATGCGCAACTAGTAAATACTGGTACATTTCATAAATGAGAAGTAAATGGGAGAGCGAGAAATCAACATGCACTGAAGTGGAGACTGGACAGAAAATCCAGAGGTAGCCGATTAAGTCTTAGCTCAAAACAGCAATTACTCTAGGCAATTTTATCACCCTTGAGGTTACTGGAGCGTTGTCAACCAAAATTCTATCACCACCTACATGCCCCAGGCTCAACCATGTGCTGGGATCTTAAGTAAAGCAAGCAGCAAAATTGCATTCAGCTGAATGATAAGTCTTCGATACATCGAATGTCAGGTTCCAGGCACAGCTAGATATTAGACCAAATTAATTTCAGGGTATTCACTGGATTTCCAAAGGTTGTCTCAAGCTCAGCACTAACAAATCACAAACCTTCTACTCCCAATTGATCAGTAAGCCCCATGTCCACAGATGACTGGTTCAGGCTCAATGTTCACCTCTCTGCGAATATCATATCCATACTGGTTAACATGAAAACCCTAAGCAGTTGGTTCAAGACAGTTCACTGGGCCAAAACATCTAATGCTGTCACTGTACAAATTTAGCAAATTAATGTTTCACATTACTGAAACCTAATGATGACCTCACATATAGATCTTCTAATAGAACAGTGAAACATAAGGTATTAATATAACTAACATGGTAAATCCTAGAAGGTTGATGACCTTTCAATGCTGGCATTTAATCCAGGTTCAGTTGCATAAATGCAACTAAAATCTGAGGTCTTTTCAGGTCTGCAGAATGACATGGTCTGATTACTGAAACCTGACAAGGTTTTATTAAACCACCTAAATCTTTAAATGAGAGGACGAAGTACCTTTCTCTATTTTGCTCTGGATAGTGGTGAGATTCTTTACTGTTCCTGCAACTGATTCACCTAGGCAAGTAGAAAATCTCATTTGTGCCATGTAAGCAGTTGGCAGACTTTGAGAAGTCAGGGGACTAGTCACTTAGCACAGAACACTCAACTTCTAACCTAGACACATGGTCACGACATTTGTGCTGCTTCTGCTAAGATTTTCGATGTTAGCTCAAATGCTCCAAGATTCACGGAATACAGGGAGAACTAGCCATTTGGATACAGAACTGGCTTAAAGGGAAAGGCAGAGGGCGGTGGTGGAGGGCTGTTTTACAGACTGGAGGCCTTTGACCAGTGGAGTGCCACAGAGATCAGTGCTGGGTCCTCTACTTTTTGACATTTACATAAATGATTTGGATGTGAGCATAATAGGTACAATTAGTAAGTTTGGAGATGTAGTGGACAGCTCAGATTACCACAGGATCTTGACCAGATGGGCCAATGGGCAGAGGAGTGGCAGATGGAGTTTAATTCAGAGAAATGCGAGGTGCTGCATTTTGGGAAAGCAAATCTTAGCAGGACTTATACACTTAATGGTAAGGTCCTAGGGAGTGTTACTGAACAAAGAGACCTTGGAGTGCAGGTTCATAGCTAATTGAAAGTGGGATCGCAGGTAGATAGGACAGTGAAGGCGGCATTTGGTAAGCTTTCCTTAATTGGTCAGAGTATTGAGTACAGGAGTTGGGAGGTCATGTTGCGGCTGTACAGGACATTGGTTAGGCCACTGTTGGAATATTGCACGCAATTCTGGTCTCCTTCCTATTGGAACGTTGTGGTGAAACTTGAACGGGTTCTGAAAAGATTTACAAGGATGTTGCCAGGGTTGAAGGATTTGAGCTATAGGGAGAGGCTGAACAGGCTGGGGCTGTTATCCCTGAAGCGCCGGAGGTTGAGGGGTGACCTTATAGAGGTTTACAAAATTATGAGGGGCATGGATAGGATAAATAGGCAAAATCTTCTCCCTGGGGTCAGAGTCCAGAACTAGAGTGCATAGGTTTCGGGTAAGAGGAAAAATATAAAAGAGATCCAAGGGACAACTTTCTCCACACAGAGTGCGGTACGTGTATGGAATGAGCTGCAAGAGGAAGTGGTGGAGGCTGGTACAATTGCAACATTTAAGAGGCATCTGGATGGGTATATGAATAGGAAGGGTTTGGAGCGGTATGGGCCGGGTGCTGGCAGGTGGGACTAGATTGGGTTGGAATATCTGGTCGGCATGGACTGGTTGGACCAAAGGGTCTGTTTCCATGCTGTAAATCTCTGACTCTATTCAAACATATTACTGCTAGCACTAGTGTTTCACATACAGACAAGATACGATACTTTTGCAGGAAATACATTTCCATCTTCTCTGAACACAATCTGCTCATTGTGATGTGGATTTCCAGTGTTAAGAAACACAATGAGATCATCAGAGACCAATCCCTTTTTAAAAAAATTTGGGTTCAAGGAACAGTATCTTTTAATGTACAGGACTAACTTTAGCCCTTTGCCTATTAACTCCTACTGTAATCCACTTTATTTTTCTCTCTGATTTTATTTTACTGTGATAAACACAGGATTTTTTTGTTTTAAGGACAATCATTGGTAGCAGGTCCATAGAATATCCAAAACTGACCTAAACTTAAAGCAGCAAAGACTAATTTCTCCACTTTATAAAATGTGAGCATGTGTTTAGAATGAATATTGCTCCATTTTACTAACTTCTAGACAATGATCAAATAGTGATTCAATATTGGTGCAAATTTATTGGAATAAACAATAAGTAATAAAACCAAAAAAATGATGGAAATAATTAATGCATCAGGGAGCATCTGTAGAGAAAAAGTTAATATTTCAACTTGATGACCATTTGTCTGAACCGGAATCTAGAGTCACTGAGGCATGAGGTTAGATAATATAGGCTTAAAATGTGTTAAATTAAACCAGTTCAAAGTGTGGAAACCAGCAAATTTCATGTAATGCAGTAACTTCACCAAAAAAAAGCAGAGTGCTGCATTATTAATTTTTTTATTTTTCTGTTGTCTCTTATTTGAACGTCTTGCTTAAATCAAGGCTGAAATTCCATGTAAAAATGCAAATTTCCAGCCAAATACCTTGTGCTCTAATCTAATACTAAATATTGTAGAGAAAGATCTATATGCTGGTTCATGACAAGATTACATCTTTACCAAGAGTTGCATGCAATATTTAGAATAACATAAAAATCACACTTGTTTACTTACATAACTTAATTTTCTTTTTTGTCGTGATTTCTCAATGAAATGGCAGTGATAACACAGGGGTCACAAGCAGAAAACTGTTAGCATGACAAGATTACTCTAAGTTTGAGCCAACTTGATTATTACCAGTTACTCAAGATAAGTGATCCAAATATGGATTTTGATCTTTCAGCAGAAATCAGGAGGTTAAAAACGGTAATACGCTCAGTTGGTAAATTCGAGACTATCCCAGTTCAGGGAATTTCCCAACCAGAAATATCAACCTTAAAAAAAAAATACCAGATTTTGTTCAAAAACCATAAATAGTAAAGCACTCATGAAGATTGTACCGTATTTCCTCAATATCACAACGGGGCACACAGAAACTTATGGCAACATATAGACAAAGACGCGATTAGAAATATGAGAGACCAGGAAAAGAAACCTGGCTGCCCTCCTGGCACATGTTCACCTTTCCATTGAAACCGGGGATCCTGCTCAAAACTACTCATACAAGGCCAAGGAAAGTGGCGGGCGAAGGGAAAGACAAGAGAAAACAAATCACTCATCCTTCCCCTCATTCTCACTTTGGTTTAATCTCCTTCCTCATTTTGCAGCTTACACCAACAGGGCCCTCACCACAAGGCGCGGGGGCGGGGGGGGGGGGGGGGGGCCTGCTCGTTCGGGCTTTCGGCGAGTTTTCCTGCCGTGGCCCGGCCGGCACTGCCTTACCTCGATGACCTCGTTGACCTCCCGGATACACTCCACCATGTGCTGGACGATCTGCTCGGCGCTCAACACCTCGTAGCGGTAATCCTCCTCCTCCTGCTCGGCGCCCAGGCCGCCCAGCCCGCCTAAACCTCCAAGGCCGCCGCCTCCACCGCCGACCCCGTCACCGTCCTGGCCAGGCTCCAGGCCGGGCTCCTGCATCTCCACCTCACCGATCTCGAAGTTATCCTCGGGCTCGCTCTCCTCGCTGTACTCATCCTCGTCGTACATGTAGCCCTCGTCCGAGTCCATGTTGTTGTGGATGCGGGCTGGGCTGATGTGACTGTTTGTGGGGGTGTCCCTGCCTCAGGCTGGGCTCGGATCGCCTCAAGCTCGGGCTGGGCTCGGCTCCGCTCTCTCCCCCCCGCCCCCCGGGCAGCGTTACCGCAACAAAGGGACTGGGCCGCGCTCTCTCTCCCGGCGGCACCCGCGCCGCAGCCTGCACCCACCCTCCCTACCACCGGCCGGCAGGGCCCCGCACCGTCACATCCGCCCCGCAACAGCGCCACTTCCGCTGCTGCAACTTTGCCCCTCTGTGATGTCAACCGTTCGTGAGTTTAGTGTCGACGTTTCTGACCCCGTACCCACAGTTTTACGCACCTCCTCTTCTCCCCCCCACGGGAGAGACTCTGAGTGCTAGCCCCGCCTCTCCCCTAAGCCCCGCCCGTTTCCAGGAGGCCCGCCTACTCAAAAGCTCTTGCCCCATGCCGTGAGCATGCGCGATCGCAAATCTCTCTCCTCCTTACCCCGGGAGCAAACTGTCGGTCCCTCCTTCTCCCTGTCCGCCGCTGGGTGCGCGCGCGTGGGGCGTCCGTTGCTCCTGTTGTTCGCTCGGAAGTGAACGGCACTGGCATCTCCCTACCTGAGGATGTGGAAAATGGCTCAGGGTCAAAGTAACCCGAACAACTGCTTCAGCCCACCCTCACTCTTCAACACAGAGATGGAAAGCGCTGTTTATAAAGCAGCATTTTACACAGAATTAATCCTACTTCCTGATGTACAAGTTCGGATATCTTCTAGTGCACTCCTGGCCTGGTAGCGCTTTTAAAATTTATAAATACTCGTTCTTGTTTTCAAAACCGCCGTTGACATCATCTCTTATTTTCTCTCATTTCTCCAGCTTTATAACCACCCGAAAGACCCTGGGTAGCTCCGATTCTGGTCTCTTGAGTATCCTCAATTGTTATCACAAGAACAAAAGTAGGCTAGTCATCCCGTTCTGCTTTGTTATATAATACAAAAAAGCTGATCATCTTCCTCAATGAAGATGAGGAAGCTTTGGAGAGGGTGCAGAGAAGATTTACCAGGATGTTGCCTGGAATGGAGAGGAAGTCGTACGAGGATAGGTTGAGAGTTCTCGGCCTTTTCTCGTTGGAACGGCGAAGGATGAGGGGTGACTTGATAGAGGTTTATAAGATGATCAGAGGAATAGATAGAGTAGACAGTCAGAAACTTTTTCCCCGGGTACAACAGAGTGTTACAAGGGGACATAAATTTAAGGTGAAGGGTGGAAGGTATAGGGGAGATGTCAGGGGTGGGTTCTTTACCCAGAGAGTGGTGGGGGCATGGAATGCGCTGCCCGTGGGAGTGGTAGAGTCGGAATCATTGGCGACCTTTAAGCGGCATTTGGATAGGTACATGGATGGGTACTTAATCTAGGTTAGAAGTTCGGCACAACATCGTGGGCCGAAGGGCCTGTTCTGTGCTGTATTGTTCTATGTTCTATGTTCAATATTACGTTTTCACATACTTCCAAATCATATCCTTTCATGTAATTAATGTTTAGAGATCTATGGATTTATCTCTTCCACATGCTCAAGAATTCAGCTTCACAGTACTCGAAGGTTCATTGGTGGCCATGCCTTCTGCTGCCTGGGCCATAAACTCTGGAGTTCACTCTCCAAACCCCTCTGCCTGTCTACCTTCCTTTCCTCCCTTAAAATGCACCTTTAAATCTACATCTTCAATTAATCTTCGTTCAAAACTAAATAAGGTAAATGCTGGAGAAACTAGGCAAGTCTGATAACATCTGCAGAGAGAGGAGAGTTAACACGTCAAGTCCAGTATGACTCTTTAGAATCTTTTGACCATCTGTCCAAATATTTCTTTATGCAGTAAAATAACAAATTCTGTTAAAAGTAAAATTTAATTTTGGACTTGAGAATTTGTAGTTTTCTTGACTAGATAATAACATAAAATATTTCTACCAAGCTACTTTCTACCACTGTTTAGAAGTTGCCGAGTGCCAAAGAAAGATGCATAGCTATGAGCAACGAAGAAAGTGAAACAGAACCTGTATGGCAAGGGAGACTGAGAAAGGCTGTAACATAACAGCAATAGAATTTTATAACACAAAAGGTAGCCTTTTGTTCATTGTCTTCATACTAGCTTTCAAAAAGAGCTATGTGTTCCATTCATTCACCCCCTTTCCCTGAGCACCTTTGGAAATGTTTTAGCATTATTAATTTTTTTTTACTGTAGATGCTGTTTGCAGAAAAACAAAAGTATGGGTTTATA
>NC_057749.1:12730911-12734126 GCF_004010195.1 Chiloscyllium plagiosum
GGCACCCTTCAGCCTCCTATGCTCCAGGGAAAAAAGCCCCAGCCTATCCAGTCTCTCCTTATAACTCAAACCTTCCAGTCTTGGCAACATCCATGCAAATCTTTTTTGCACACTTTCCAGTTTAATAACACCCTTCCCATAACAGGGCAACCAGAATTGTACACAGTAGTCAAAATATGGCCTTACCAATAACTTGTAAATGATGTCCCATTCTGTACCCTCAATGCTCTGACCGATTGTGGTGTAAAATTATGTCCCAATACATGTGTGAATCATAATGTAACACATGTATTGGGCCAAGCAGTGGAATGTGGTGAAACGGTTAAAGATTATGTCCCAATACATGTGTGAATCTAACCGGAATGGAGGTGTTGCTTAGTCCCGTGTGAATCTTATTACACACCTCCCCGTGTGAATCTTCTTATCTGTATGTAACCAGAATGGAATGTGTTTTTTAGCCTTGCTCTGCTGTTCACATGAATGTTTATATCTGGAAAAGAGTATATCAGCTGGAAAAGTCTCCAGTTCGGTGAGTCTGCTCCGGGGTTATGTTTAACCGCCGAGCGTGGGTTGTTGGCAGCCGCTCTACGAGAACTGACGGCTCCCAGTTCCGGTAACATGTAGAGTGAGTATAAGCCAGACCCGTTGTAAGTATGAGACCTGGTTGTGGCGACGCTGCGGGGAATAAAATGCTCATATTCTAGCAGACTCGCCTCTTGGTCGTTTGTTCTGTGTCAGACTACTCTTCTACGAACCTGACCTTGAGAATTTTTTAAAACACCGATGAAGGCGTGTATTAACTACTTTCCTCACCACCCTGTCTATCTATGACATGACTTTCAAGGAACTATATACCTGCACCCCTAGGTCTCTCTATTCAACAACGCACCCCTAGGTCTCTCTATTCAACAACACTCCCCAAGATCCTACAATGAACTGTTTAAGTCCTGCCCTGGTCTGTGTTATCAAAATGCAACACCTTGCATTATTCAGAGAGTCATAGAAATAGGATAAATAGACAAGGTATTTTCCCTGGAATGGGGGAATCCAGAACTAGAGGGCATAGGTTTAGGGTGAGAGGGGAAAGATATAAAAGGAACCTAAGGGACAACATTTTCACCTAGAGGGTGGTGCATGTATGGAATGAGCTGCCAGAGGAAGTGGTGGAGCCTGGTACAATTACAACATTTAAAAGGCATCTGGATGGGTATATGAATAGGAAGGGATATCAGCTAAGTGCTGGCAAATAGGACTAGATTAGGTTAAGATATCTGATCAGCATGGACGATTTGAACCAAAGGGTCTGTTTCCGTGCTGTGCATCTCTATGACTCTATAGCAGGGAAACTGGAATTGCACAAAGTATTTCAAAAGATTCATAGATTTGTACAGTGCAGAAAAGACCTTTTGGCCCAACGAATCTGCACTGACAAAACTGGTACTAAAAGTATGCTAATCCCAATTTCATGCTTTTGTCCCATATTCTTTAATGTTATGATATTTGAAGTATACATCCAAATATTTTTTTAGAAGTTTTAAGGTTTCCAATCTCCACTACTTTCCCAGGCAGTGCATTCCAGATTCCTACCATCTGCTGAGTGAAAAAATTTATTTCCCAAATCCTCTCTGCATCTCCTGTCCCTTACCCTGAAACTATGCCCTCTTGTAATTGAACCCTCAACCAAGGGGACCAGCTGCTGTATTCACCCTGTCCATTGACCTCAACCTTATATACCTCATCATGTCTCACCTCAGTCTTTTCTGCTCTGAAGAAAACAATCCAAGACTTCCAAGTCTTTCCTTATAGCTCAATTTCTCCATCCTAGGCAACATCCTGGTGAACCTCCTCTGTACCCACTCTTGTGTTATCGCATCCTTCTTGTAGTGAGGTAACCAGAACTACACCCAGTACTCCCGTTGTGTCATGTACAACTCCTCTTTACTCTTATACACTATACCATGACTGATGAAAGCAAGTGTCCCATTTGCATTAATTAAGATTCTGAAAGGGGAGGGCGAACAGCCAGAAATCGTGTTACATATTGGCACCAATGATATAGGAGGAAGTGAGGACTGCAGATGCTGGAGATCAGAGCTGAAAATGTGTTGCTGGAAAAGCGCAGCAGGTTAGACAGCATTCAAGGAGCAGGAGAATTGACGTTTCGGGCATGAGCCCTTCTTCAGGCCAATGATATAGCCAGGAAAAGGATCGAGGATATAAAAAGTGACTTCAGGGAGTTAGAATGGAAGCTGCAGAGCAGGACGAACAAAGTAGTGTTCTCGGGTTTACTACCAGTGCCACGAGATAGCGAGGTGAGGAACAGGGAGCGGGCGCAGCTTAACACGTGGCTGCGCAGCTAGTGTAGGAGGGAGGGCTTCAGATATGTAGATAATTGGGATGCCTTCTGGGGAAGGTGGGACCTGTACATGAAGGACGGGTTGCACCTGAACTGGAAGGGGACCAATGTCTTGGGTAGAAGGTTTGCTCGAGTGGTTCAGGAGGGTTTAAACTAGTATGGCAAGGGGGTGGGAACCTGAGCTATATACCGGTGGTGAGAGTTGATGGAGATGAGGCAATAGCAAGAGGTAGCGCAGCCAGTGTGAAGGAATTTCCTGGGAAAGAACCAAGGGATCGGTTGAAGTGTGTTTGCTTTAAGGCAAGGAGTAGAATAAAAGTGATGAGCTTAGAGCATGGATCAGTACCTGGTGCTATGATGTGGCCATAACAGAGATGTGGGTTTCTCAGGGGCAGGAATGGTTGCTGGATGTCCAGGGTTTAGAACATTTAAAAAGAATGGGGGGGGGGGGGGGAAGAGGAGGGGGTGTAGCACTGCTAATCAGAGAGGGTATCACAGCTACAGAAGTTACCATTGTCGAGGAGGGTGTGCCGACTGAGTCAATACGGGTGGAAATTAGGAGCAGTAAGGGAGCAGTCACCTCATTAGGGATTTACTACAGGCCTCCCAAAAGAAGTTGCATCAAGACACTGTTCAAAAGGGCTACAACACACTGCAGTACACCAGAACTGCAAAAAGAGGAAGAAGAACACCTATACAATGTATTCGGCAAAAACGGAAACGCACGCAATTTCATCAACAGATGCCTAAGGGAAAGACAACGGAACGAGGACATGCCGCAACCCAAAGGACTAGCCACACTATCATATATCAAGAGCATTTCCGAACTGACAGCCAGACTACTGCGACCACTAGGACT
>NC_057749.1:12734164-12778277 GCF_004010195.1 Chiloscyllium plagiosum
ATGTAGTGTACAAAATCCCATGCAAGGACTGCACAAAACACTACATAGGACAAACAGGAAGACAGCTAACGATCCGCATCCATGAACACCAACTAGCCGCGAAACGACATGACCAGCTATCCTTAGTAGCCACACAGGCAGATGACAAGCAACATGAGTTCGACTGGGACAACACTACTATTATAGGACAAGCCAAACAGAGAACAGCCAGGGAATTCCTAGAGGCATGGCACTCATCCACAGATTCAATCAATAAGCACATCAACCTGGACCCAGTATACCGACCACTGCAACGGATAGCTGGAAATGACAACTGGAAGCGGCAGATTCAAACCACTACAAATGGCGGAGGGAAGATCACAGCAGCGCTTCACAGGAGGCTCACAAGCACTGAGGATGTCACCTAGACGGGACAAAACGTCTGCAACACAAATTCCCAGCTCGGCGAACAGAACCACAACAACGAGCACCCGAGCTACAAATCTTCTCACAAACTTTGAACCCCCAATAGCAGCAGGGAGATTGAAGAAAGCATATGTTGGCAGATTTTGGAAAAGTGTGAATGTAGCAGGGTTGTTATGATGGGTGACTTTAACTTTCCCAATATTGATTGGAACCTCCTTCGAGCAGATGGTTTGGAAGGAGCTGCTTTTGTAAGGTGTGTTCAGGAGGGTTTCCCAACTCAGTACGTTGACAGGTCGACGAGGGGAGAGGCAATGAGCCGGGGCAGATGTCAGATCTTGCGGTGGGAGAGCATTTTGGTGATAGTGACCACAACTGTCTCACATTCTACATAGCTATGGAGAAGGAGAGAAGCAGGCACAATGGGAGGATACTTAATTGGGGAAAAGGAAACTATGATGCTATCAGACGTGAGTTAGAAAGCAATGACTGGGAGCAATTGTTCCATGGAAAGGGCACTAGAGACATGTGGAGACTGTTTAAGGAACAGTTGTTGCAAGTGATGCATAAATGTGTTCCTCTGAGACATGCAAGAAGGAGTAAGATAAAGGAACCTTGGATGACGAGAGCGGAGGAGCTTCTCGTCAAAAGAAAGAAAGCAGCTTACGTAGGGTGGAGAAAGCAAGGGTCTTGCTCAGCTCTAGAGGATTAGAGCAGGTGAGGAAGGAGCTCAAAAATGGTCTGAGAGCCAGGAGGGGGTACGATAAAGGCTTGGCAGGAAGGATTAGGGAGAATCCAAAGGCATTTTACACGTATGTGAGGAATAAGAGAATGATCAAAGAGAGAGTAGGGCCGATCAGGGATAGCATAGGGAACTTGTGTCTAGAGTCTGAGGAGGTAGGGGAATCCCTAAATGAGTTTTTTCCTTCTGTCTTTACTAAATAAAAGGACCTTATAGTGAATGAAACCATTGAGGAGCAGGTAAGCATGCTGGAACGGATAGAGATTGAGGAAGCTGATGTGCTGAAAAGTTTGACAAACATTAAGATTGACAAGTCGCCAGGGCCAGACCAGATTGGTCCTCGGCTGCTTTGGGAAGCGAGAAATGTGATTGCTTCGCCACTTGCGAAGGTCTTTGCATCCTTGCCCTCCACCGGAGTTGTACCTGAGGACTGGAGAGAGGCAAATGTAATTCCTCTCTTCAAGAAAGGAAATAGGGAAATTCCCAGCAATTACAGACCAGTCAGTCTCACGTCTGTCGTCTGCAAGGTGTTAGAAAGGATTCTGAGGGATAGGATTTATGACCATCTGGAAGAGCATGGCTTGATTAAATGCAGTCAGCAAGGCTTTGTGAGGGGCAGGTCATGCCTTACACTCTTATTGAGTTCTTTGAGGATATTACTAGACAAGTTGATGAGGGTCGAGCGGTGGATGTGGTGTATATGGACTTCAGCAAGGCATTTGATAAGATTCCCCATGGTAGGCTCATTCAGAAGGTCAGGAGGAATGGGATACAGGGAAATTTAACTGTCTGGATACAGAAAGTGGTAGTGGAAGGAAAGTATTCTGCCTGGAAGTCAGTGGTGAGTGGTGTTCCACAGGGGTCTGTTCTTGGGCCTCTACTCTTTGTAATTTTTATTAATGACTTGGATGAGGGGATTGAAGGATGGGTTAGCAAGTTTGCAGACGACACAAAGGTTGGAGGTGTAGTTGACAGTATAGAGGACTGTTGTCGGCTGCAGCATGACATTGACAGGATGCAGAGATGGGCTGAGAGGTGGCAGATGGAGTTCAACCTGGATAAATACGAATTGATGCATTTTGGAAGGTCGAACTTGAAAGTTGAGTACAGGATTAAAGACAGGATTCTTGGCAGTGTGGAGAAACAGCGGGATCTTGGTGTGCAGGTACATAGATCCCTTAAAATTGCACCCAAGTGGACAGGGTTGTTAAGAAAGCATATGATGTTTTGGCTTTCATTCACAGGGGGATTGAGTTTAAGAGCCGTGAGATCTTGTTGTAGCTCTATAAAACTTTGGTTAGACCGCACTTGGAATACTGTGTCCAGTTCTGGTTGCCCTATTATAGGAAAGATGTGGATGCTTTGGACAGGGTTCAGAGGAGGTTTACCAGGATGCTGCCTGGAAGGGGGCTTATCTTATGAAGAGAGGTTGACTGAGCTCTGACTTTTTTCATTGGAAAAAAGGAAGAGAAGGGACCTAATTGAGGTATACAAGATAATGAGAGGCATAGATAGAGTTGATAGCCATTTAAGAGACTGCTGGACATGCATATGGTCACAGAAATTTGAGGGTTCGTACATTAGGTTTACCTTACATGAGGATCAATGGTTAGCACAACATCGTGGGCTGAAGGGCCTGTTCTGTGCTGTACTGTTCTTTGTTCTATGTTCTATCCTATTCACGTGCTCTGCCGACTTCAGAGATCTGTGAATAATTGCCCCAAGATCCCTCTGTTCCTCTAAGCTACTACATGTCCTGCCATTCATTAAGTTTTCCCTTATCTTGTTCCTTCTTTAAAACTGCATCACCTCATACTTATCAAAGTTAAATATCATCTGCCACTAGTGTGTCCATATGACCAACCCATTTATATTTTCCTGTAACCTACACACATCTTCGCTATTAGCCAATCTACTAATCATGGTGTTGTCTGCAAATTTGCTTAACATTCCCTCCATATTTTCATTTATAACATTGATTAGTCTAAAGTAAACTCCATCTGCCATTCCTTGACCTACTGTCCCTGATGATCAAGATCCCATTGTACTCGTAAACAAACTTCTTCACTGTCCGCCAAATTACCAATTTTGGTGCCATCTACAAACTTACTAACCATGCCTCCTATATTCTCAATCAAGTTGTTTCTGTAAATGACAAATACCAGCAGCACATCACTGGTCACAGACCTCCAGTCTGAACAATGATCCTCTACTACTATTCTGTCTCCTACCATTAAGTCAATTTTGTATCCAATTGGCTCTCTCTCCCTGGATCCCATGTAATCTAATCTTACCCTCTACCACTGTTCACCTATCACCTCCTCACCACTCCACCTCTCTCCCCACCCAAATCCTCCCCCACCCTCATCCCCCTCCCCCACCTTATCTGCAGCTCCCCTTACCCTCACTCCCAATCCTGATGGAGGGTTATACTCAAAACGTTAACTTCTCCACCTCCTGATGCTGCCTGACTTGCTATATTCTTCCAGTCTTTTGCTTGTCTATTTAATCTTGGTAACCAGTCTTCCATGTGGAACCTGTCGAAGGCTTTGCTGAAGTCCATGTCGACAAAGTATATGTTCTGCCTTCATCTATCTTCTTGGTCAAATTCCCATGCACAAAACCATACTGACCGTCCCTGATCAGTCCTTGCCTTTCCAAATGCTTGTAGATGCTGTCTCTCAGGATCTCCACCAACAACTTACTCACCGCAGACATTAGGCTCACTGGCCTGTAGTTCCCTGGCTTTTCCTTGCAGTCTTCCTTTATTAATGGCATAACATTAGCCACCCTCCAGTCTTCCAGCACGTCATCTGTGGTTATCAATGATGTAAAATATCTCCACTAAGGACACCTCAATTTCATCCCTAGCTTCCCACAATGTCCTTGATACACTTGATCACATCCCAGTGATTTATCTACCTTTATGTGTTTTAAGACCTCCAGCATCTCTTTTATAATGTTGCTAGTTGATATCACTTTGTATACAGAGGAACCTCAATTATCCGGCATTTGATTATCTGAATTTCGGATTATCCAAACTAAACTGTGTTATCTGGCATTCAATTATCCAAACATTCGATTATCCAAACAAAACACACTCCCCACCTGTGTCGTTCAGATAATTGAGGTTCCTCCGTATGCCCCATTAACAAACAGCGTCCCCTAATATTTGAATAAAATAGCAGTGTAAATATTTCTTAGTGAGTTTCAGTAACTTGCCTTTTCAACGTAGAGCCATTCCTTCCTCAGTCCTTTGCTCTAAAATAGTTATTTTTCCATTTCAGTCCATAATCAAAAATACAGAAAAATAAAAAGATATGGTCTTTTAAAAATAGGTGGTTTCAGATTTGAGGGACATCAGTTCCATGGATAGGCTATTCACTTTTGAGAGAAGATTGATGATCTCTATCAATTCTCCATTCAGTCCATCTGAGTCTGAACAGAACAGATACTGTTTCTGTTATTGGAATGGTCAAGTACCAGAGATCACCAACTTACGGTGATTGGCAAAAAAAGTTACAGCAACATTAAGAAAATCTTTTTATTTCACAAGGAGTTGTAAGGATCTGGAATGCACTGTTTGAGTGTAATAGATGAAGATTCAGTTGTAGCTTTCTGAAGAACCTGAAGAGAAACAATTTTCAGTGCTGTTGAGAAAGAGCTGGAGTGGGATTGGTTGAGTTAATCTTAAAGAAAGATCATGGATACAATGCACAAGTGGCCTCCTGTGCTATAATCCAATCTGTGACACTCGTGCTCGCTTTGCTGTACTGGCTTTCTCTTAAGCAACACTTTGGTTTTAAAATTCTCATCCTTATTTGCAATTTCTTACATGGTTTTTCTCCCTCAAAACCCCAATTTCTGTAAACTCCACCAACTTCACTATCTTCTGAGATATCTTTCTCTAATTCAGGCCTTTTGAGCTTCTCTGATTTTAAATGCTCCACCATTGGTTATTGTCCCTTCAGCAGCTCAAGTCCTAATGTCTAGAATTAGTTTTCTATACCCCTCTGTCCCCCAACCTCTGTTTTCTAGTTATTACTTAAAATCTACCTGTTTAACCAAGATATTGTCCTAATAACTCCATATGTGGATCAATGGCAATTTTTGTTTGATAATATTTCTACTAAGTACCTATAGAAGTTTAACTATGTTATAGATGCCATTCAATATAAATTAATTTACCTAAAGTATAACTAGTCCAGAAAGAAATAGTTTTTGAAATGCAACTCGCAAATATTTTAAAATCAAAAATAGAGTCCTGGAAAGATGCAGCACTGGAGAGAGAAAATCAGGGTTAATGTTTCAGGTCAGTGGTTTTTCTTCAGAACAGTCTGGTGAAGGGTCATCAATCTGAATTGTTAACTCTAATTCTCTTCATCAGAGATACTGCATGACTTGCTGAAATGCTTCCAGCTTTTTTTAGGTTTTATTTCACATTTTGAGCATCGACAGTACTTTGCTTAAACTTTTGGATTTGAGATGTGAGTTAGTAATTTAATTGAACTTTCTTAGGAATAAAGTTGGGGATTTTAGTATAGTACACATCAGAAGTAGAGCCACCATTCTCTCAGCTTGAAACTAAAGCAGCATGAACTCAAAAGAATAATATGCAAGTCAATTTGTACTGCAGGTACATGTTCCACTTAATTAAAATTTAAAAGTGGCCATCTTCTATGAGAAAAACAGCCAGTTTATTATCGTGAGTTTAAAAAAAAGTTGGGTAATCCAGAGATATATTACATAAGGTTTTTCAAACAACTCATCAGTAATGCCAGAACGTACAGCATCATCTAGCAGTACTATTTAAATTGTGAAGATGACGCATGCGTGTGCTAGTTTACGCAAAATGGACAAGTCAAATATGTGTTTTACATCAGAGCACTATGTTCAGAAGTAGATCATTTTGAAGATAGAACTGTGATATAGTGGGGCAATGCTCATGAATTCCAGAAGTAACAAGCCTCACTTTCCATTGGATCTCTGGAAGCAGTGTGGCATTTTTCACTTTCCACTCCCACAATCCACTTTCCTGCCCTTTCCTTGTAACCCTTGATTCCCTAAATGATCAAGAATTTATCTATTTAAGTTTTAACTGTACACAAGGACACTGCCTCCATAGCTGTCTGTGGCAAAGAGTTCCAAAGAAATTCATTTTTATCTAAGGAGTCTTAAATTGATGGCTCTTTATTCTGAGACTATGTCCTCTGGTCCAAGACTCTCTCATGAAGAGGAGCATCCTCTCAGCATTTACCTTGTCAAGCCCCTGAAGAATTCTATATGTTTCAACGAGATTACCACTCATTCTTCTGAACTCCATTGAGTAGAGTCTTAACCTGTTCAGCCTTTGCCCTTAGGACAAGCTCTCCATACCAGGCATCATTACAGTCAACCTTCTCTGATCTGCCTCCAACGAAATGATGTATTTCCTTAAATAAGGAGACCAAAACTGCTCATGGTACTCCAGATGTGGGCTGACCAGTGTCTTGTACAGTTGCAGTAAGGCTTCTCTACTATGATACACTGCAACATTCCATTAGCCTTCCTGATTACCTGCTGCACATCTGTGTGCTAGCTTTGTGTTTTGTGACAAATACCCTAAATCCCTTCGTGTTGAAGCTTTCTGTAGTTTTTCTCCATTTAAATTATATTTTGATCTTTTGTCCTCCCTTCCAAAATGAACAATTACACATTTTCCCACATTATGGTTCATTTGCCAACTCTTTGCCCATTTACTGAACCTATCAATATTTCTCTGTAAACTGTTTGTATCCTTCTTGCAACCTGCCTAGTTTTGTGTCATCTGCAAATTTGGATGTAGTATATTTGCTTCCTTCCTCCATGTCATTAATATATATTGAAAACGGTTGCGGTCTGAATGCTGATCCCTGTGGAACTCTACTGGTTATAGTCCACCAACCTGAAAATGAATGCCTTATCTTATTTGGTGTTTCCTGTCCATTAACCAATTCCCTATCTATGCCAATATACTATCTCCAGCACTGTTGCCTCTTATCTTATGAATTAACTTTTGTAAGGTACCGTGTTGAACACCTTCTCGAAGCCCAAATACAATACATCGACAGGTTCCCTTCTATCCACTCTAGTTGAAACCTCCTCGAAAGATTCTAATAAATTATGTGGAGGTAATGGTGTTGGACTAGGGTGGACAAAGTTAAAAATCACACATAACCAGGTTATAGTCCAACAAATGTATTTGGAAGTACAAGCTTTCGAAGCGCTGTTCCTTCGTCAGGTAGCTCGTGGAGTAGGATCATAGGACACAGAAATTGCGATATATTAAACAAACCTATATTGCTGTTAAGTCTTTCATCTTTTAGAATGGGTTTCAGCTTTCAATTCATTATTATGTAAATCCCAGAACTTCTTTCAAGTCACATTCCCGAGATAACTTTAAGGTTTTACAAAAAGGTGTTGATATCTCAGCTCAGACAATGCACTCAAGGTGTGAAGTTATAGTCTAAATGTATTCCAGTCTTGAGTCAGACTGGTTCTATTTCCAAAGTAGGAATTTATAAAATGTCACATGGATTATAAAAATATTGACTGCCTACAGATTGTGTGCTTTTTGAATAAAATAGAATGCATCTGCAAATATAATTCTGCAAATTCATCACCCCATAGACTTAGGGGTATATGCTTCCATGCAAGGGGGAGAGAGAGAGAGTGTGTGTGTGTATGTGTGTGTGAGAGAGAGAGAGAATGAGAGCATGAGTGTGATGGAGTGTATGCCTGTGAGATGGTGTGAGCATGGGTGAGTGTGTGGAGGGTGTGTGTGTGTCTGAGAGAGCACATGTGTATGAGATATAAAGAGACTAATAAATTAGTCAGACATCATTTCCCTTTTATGAAACCACGTTGACTCTGCTTGATTAGATTATGATTTTCCAAATGTTCTGCTCTTCCTTCCTTATTAATTGAGGCCTATTATCCTAAATCCAGAGGACTCTTGGCTTCTTTGGGACCAAATGAACACTGACACATTTGATCCTCAGGTAGGAATCCTGTTCTGTAAATGTTGTTGCTGAAGTCCATCAGTATCTCAATGAACATCATTTGCAACTTTCAGGCATCCTGTCATTAACTCATTGATTCCAGGTGCTTTTCTTATTTCATCTTTTGGATCCCAGCTCAGCTGCTGTTAGCTTTGATCCTTCTCTTTCCTCTGATAGCACCAATTCACTTATGTCTTCATCATCATATAGCTGTCTGGTCTACTCCACTCGTTTTTCTGTATTCTTTTCGAAACAAAGTACACTACCTTTGCTACATATACAGCCATTCTTTTAGTTATTCTCTTCCTGTTTGTCAGTGCTTTAACTTTCTCATGTGATACTGTAATGTTTTGCCTTTTCTCCCGTTTTTCTGTGTTTGTGCAAGCTATATGTTGTTTTTTTTGCCACTTAACATGTTTTTTAAATGCTTTTTATCTGCTTTTCTATTTCATCCTATTATTAATTGGATGATTGCCTTTCTGCCACGTTTGGGCTGTACCCATCAATCACATGGCTGTTCTTACTTCTTAGTAAGTCCTCTTAATCTCTGTTCTTATTTACAGTCAAGATCTCCACAGCGGACCCAGCTGTTCCTACATCATTACTCCTATTTATTAGATTCCATAGCTGGTGAGTTTCCTACTCTTCCAAGGTGATTTGTTCATAAGAGGTATGGTTCTACCCTGGCTGTGCTACACATTTGCAGTGACATTGACTCTGTGTTGTGAGATCTTCTATCTTGACTACTGGTCCAGCTTTTATACAGGATAACATCCCTTGTATCCGTATTTGTGAGTTTGCTTTTCCCTCTCATTTAGTCTACACACAAGTTGTGGTCCCAGGGATTGCGCAACATACTTCCAGCTCCTTGGAGGTACAAACAAGAGGTTCATTGCAATAGAGACCTGACATCCTTGATCATTCCTATGCTAATAGAGTATAAGGGGATTAGTCCTAATACTAGACCATACATATCCAAAGTTGGACATGTACTTGAAGATGAATTTGCAGGATAATTGGGCAAAATGTAGACTAGATTTGACAGATTTTTCAAAGAGCCAGCATGGCAGACAGGAGAAATGGCTTTCTTTGTACTGTAAAGTTTTAATTCAGAGTCCAGGTGTGAGAGAAAATAGTTCTGAGGGATTGTCACTAATGTTATTACTATAGAATGTCAGTCTGCAAGTTGTGCCATATCAGCAAAAATACAAAGAGTTAATATAAAAATAATAGTGACAAAACGTTTGTCGAAACATATCTTTCTTCTTTTTATCTCCTTAAAAATGCTGGTGCAGAAGAAATATTTAAATTACTGGATACACTTCTTTCCATTTGATGTCTGTTTCCGGTGGGAAAACTAGAGTGTTCAACTAAGATGAGTAACAATATGAGCACAGGAAAGAAATATCTTTTTGGAGATTAGTAATAAACAAAGGAGGTTTTCCATAAACTAATTGAATAATGCACGTCAATCGAAATGAATCTCTACAAACTCACTGAAATGCAGACTCTCTTCAATCAGGTGGAAGTGTTGCTGAGCACACCAAAGAATATTTTTGAGGAGCTACTGCCCTCCAGTGGAATTGCTGAATAATGTTTCAAACAAGGTCTGATTTCCATTCCACACAGTCTAAATTAATACAAGAATTACAACTCTTTTGGAGAGAATAATCATTTGAATCAAAACTAAATTGAAAATCTAAACTAAAGCAGCCAATACATGATACTCATCTACAAGATGCACTGCAGAAATTTGCTAAGGCTCCTTAGATAGCATCGTCCAAACCCATAATCACTACCATTTAGAAGGACAAGGGCAGATGATATATGGGAACATTTGCAAGTTCCCCTCCAAGCCACTCATCATCCTGACTTGGAAACATATCACTGTTCTGTCAATGTCACCGGATCATAATCCTGGAATTCCCTCTGAAATAACTCCACAGAGGCCAGTGTCCTGTCATCAAGTCGCACTTTGTTTACAAATGGAGAGTTCTTGATACTGATCCAACTCCCTGAGCCACCTCTCAGAGTGAACAGGATGTCTGAGACTCCTTTATTTTTCTTTTATTACCCCCACACTACCACCTAACTGTGATAGTGCTTATATTTTCCCACTCACCCATGTTGTGTGTGTGCAGGAGTGAGACACAGTGAAAGACGCAAAGTGTACAAATCTTTATTCAATTTCCACCACCAAGAAGAAAGGAAACACCCAAGTGGCCAGTAACAAGCAGTGCACTTCTCATCAAAGGGCAATGCTGTGTGGTCAAACAGTGATGGGGATGCCAGGGATTAAATCAAAATAGAATTGGAGGGGGAAATAATACACTCCACTCCCTTAGGTGCCCACCTCTCCCTGAACTGCTCAAGGGTGGATACCACGTGCTCCCTCTCTGAAGACACCTGGGCTCTAACATAACTGCCGAAGGAGGGCAGGCAATCGGCACTAATGACCCCCTCCACGGCCCGTTGCCTGGACCTGTTTATGGCCAGTTTGGCCAGGTCCAGGGGTAGACTCACGCGGAGGTCCTCTGACCTGCCCTCCCCCTCTGCACCGGGTGCATCCAGAAGCAGAGAAGGTTTTTAAGAAAATCAAAAAGGGAGTGCAAGAACCCACATCCAATATATATATGGCTAACAGACTCCACAGCACCACAGAACAAGCAGTTGGGCTGGGAGTCTGTGAACCACCGCAATCTGCATCCTGAACCCGATGCCTGCAGAGTCCCGAGCAGATATTCGTGACCGACTGTGTCGAACGCCTTCTCCTGGTTGAGAGGCAGGGAGGCGCTTGGCAGACCAGCCCGTCAACAGAAATGGATCAGGTCCCGGACCAGGTGGACGTTATCATATATCCTCTGGCCCGCGACCGTGTAGGATGGGTCTGGGTGAATCATGTGGGCCAGCACAGAAGCCAGGCGAGAAGACAACACCCTGGCAAAGATTTTGCAGTCCGTGCTGAGGAGGGAGTCCAGGCGGAGACTCCAATTCTTTTTCCCTTTTTTCCCATTACCCCCACACTACTGCCTAACTGCGGTAGTGCCTTTTTAACCCCGCACCATGTTGTGTGTGTGCAGGTGTGGGACACAGTGAAAGACGCAAGGTGCATAAATCTTTATTCAGTTTCCACCACCAGGAAGAAAGGAAACACCCGAGTGGCCAGTGACAAGCAGTGCCCTTCTCATCAAAGGGCAATGCTGCGAGATCAAACAGTGAACAGGGGTTAAATCAAAATAGAATTGGACGGGAAAATAATGCACTCCATTCCCTGCGGCGCCCATCTCTCCCTGAACTACTCCAGGGTGTTGGTGGACACTGCGTGCTCCTTTTCCAGAGGCACCCGGGCTCTAACGTAACCGCGGAAGAAGGGCAGGCAGTCGGCCCTATTGACCCCCTCCATGGCCCGCTGCCTGGACCTGTTTATGGCCAGTTTGGCCAGGCCCAGGAGCAGAGAGACTCCTATTCTTTTTTTTTCTTGGGCAATGCTGTGTGATCACACTCCCCTTTTTTTTTAAACCCCCACACTACCACCTAACTGCGGTAGTGCTTATTTTTTCCCCAAGGCTCCTGTTTATTTTTTTCTCTCCTTTCTTTATTTAACCCCCACACTACCGCCTAACCGCAGTAGTGCTTATTTTTTTTCCCAGCACCCATGGTGTGTGTGTGCAGGTGTGAGACACAGCGAAAGACACAAAGTGCACGAATCTTTATTGAATTTCCACCACCAGGAAGATAGGAAAACACCCGGGTGGCCAGTGACAAACACTGCCCTTCACATCAAAGGGCAGTGCTGTGTGATCAAAACAGTGAGGGGGGAGGGTAGGGACTAAATCAAAATAGAGTAGGAGGGAGAAATGATGCACTCCACTCCCTGCGGCACCCACCTCTCCCTGAACAACTCCAGGGTGTTGGTCGACACCGCGTGCTCCTTCTCCAAGGACACCCGGGCTCTAACGTAACCGCGGAAGAGGGGCAGGCAGTCGGCCCTAATGACCCCCTCCACGGCCCGCTGCCTGGACCTGTTTATGGCCAGTTTAGCCAGACTCCTATTCTTTTTTTTCTTCTTGCTTTTTATTTATTTATTTTTTTCTTTTTTTAAATTTTAACCCCACACTACCACCTAAGTGCGGTAGTGCTTATTTTTTTCCCCCAGCACCCATGGTGTGTGTGTGCAGGGGTGAGACACACCCTCACAATAGGCAAACACCCGGGTGGCCAGTGACAAACACTGCCCTTCACATGAAAGGGCAGTGCTGTATGATCAAAACAGTGAAGGGGAGGGGAGGGACTAAATCAGAATAGAGTTGGAGGGAGCAGACTCCTATTCTTTTTTTTCTCATTTTTTTCTTTTTTACATGGTCCACGGACTCCACAGCGCCACAAAACAAGCAGTTGGGCTGGGAGTCCATGAACCACCGCAACACTCCTGTTTATTTTTTCTTTTTTTTTCAGCACCCATGGTGTGTGTGTGCAGGTGTGAGACACAGTGAAAGACACAAAGTGCACCAATCTTTATTCAAATTCCACCACCAGGAAGATAGGAAAACACCCGGGTGGAAGACTCCTATTCTTTTTTTTTTGCGTGTTAAAGTAGAATTGAACCCCAGTCCCTGGTGCTGTGAGGTAGCATTGCTAACTACTGACCCACTGTGCCATCCCGACATGGTGGTTTTTTTTTTCTTTTAAAACCCCCACACTACCACCTAAGTGCGGTAGTGCTTATTTTTTTTCCCCAGCACCCATGGTGTGTATGTGAATCTCCTGTTTATTTATTTATTTATTTATTTTTTCCTTTTTTTCTTCTTTTTTATCCCCAGCACCCATGGTGTGTGTGAAGACTCCTATTCTTATCTGTCAGCTGGGGCTCCCTGATTGGGCCAGATTAACAGCCCCATTCAGGGACCTCCTATTCTATCAGGTCCACCTGACTAGACTCAGAGTGGGAGAGATGTAAGTAGTGACTGAAACGAGATCAAAGACGTAGGCCGTTTTTGGTTGTTGCAGCTCCTTCTGTTGCATTTTTGTACCAGGTCAGGTCCCTTCAACTCTACCTCTGATATGGGCAGCATTTAGTGCACAGTAACTCCCCTCTTGTGCCCAGAGCTTCTCGGAACACATTCAGTTTCCTCTTCAGGCAGAGATAGCAACATCTACCATGTCCATCTTAGGTTCCATGGTAATTTCAAGGCTTGATGAAGAGAGAAAATCCAAGGGTTCCGGAACAGTGTGAGTTTGCAGCGTTCATATGATCCACGTTTTGTTCAGGACTGTCTCAGCTAATTGAACTGTATACATCACTGGACCTGACCTCAAGTTGGCCATGCCCCTTACTTACCCATGCAGGGTCATTTCCATAGTTTCTACACCAAACCTCAGCCCCTGAAGTAAAGTGTCTCTCTTGCTTAGCGGAGTCATGTGTATGGCATCAGTGTTCCTGATGCTGTTTCACCTCCCCCCCACCCCCACCCCCCACCACACGTTAGGGAAGATCAGATTTAACCTTGTGCGAAGTCTTCTTCCCCTTATCAACTCTGCTGGAACTATCTGTGTCGGTGTATGAGTGGTGGTTCTACAATCAAATAGGCATCAGGACAAAAACAGAAATTATTGGAAAAGCTCAGAACATTTGGCAGCATTTATGGAGAGAAATCAGTTAATTTTTAGGTCGAGTGACCCTTCCTCATAAGCCAGTTGTTTTGGTTTTTATATAGGAACTGGGCCAGTATGGTATCTAATGAAATTGTAGGCTTTTTTATAAGCCTTCAAAGTTTGCACTAATCTTTCTGCCATGTCATTGGATGATGGATGGTATGGTGCTGTTCTGAAATATCATTCAACTTTAGGATATACAGAAATTCCCTGCTGGTAAACAGTCACCCATTATCTGTGGCCAACACTTCTGGGAGTGTTGAAAAAGATGTATGCAGTTTTTCTATCATCGTCCCCATGTTTGACAAATGAACGCCAGCATGACTATGCACGTCCAGCCACCTTGAGTGGGCATCCACAATGACTGAGAACATTGAGTGCATGGAAGGACCAGCATAGTCAAATGTGTAATGGAGTCTAGGGTTTACCCAGCCATGAATGTGGGGGAGCTGTTGGCAGTAATTTTTGTCCTTGTTGACACTCTGTGCACTGCTCCACCAGCATAGCCATGTCTACATACAATCCTGACTACCAGACATAACATATTGCCAAGTTATTCATTTTGGAAACATCTGAATGACCCTGATAGAGTTCAGTCCGTATCTGGCAGTGACCTTTGCTTGGTACAATCATTCTTGCTTCCCAAAATATCAGAGAGAATCCCTATAGTGTGGAAGTAGGCCAATCCACCCACCGAGTCCCTCTGACCCTCTGAAGAGCATCCAAACCAGACTCACCCCCTCTAAACCTGTAACTGTTCATTTCCCATGGTTAATCCACCTAACCTACATATCCTTGTACAAAATGGGCAATTTAGCATGGACAATCCACCTAAACACATCTTTAGACTGTGGGAGAAAACCAGACCAACTGGAGGAAACCTATGCAGACACATGCAGAATGTGCAAACTCCACAGAGACAGTCAACCAAAGGTGGAATCAAGCCTAGGTCCCTGGAACTATGAGCCATCACGTCATTCCTGCTGTCCTTACTGTGATCTGGTCTCTCCAAGTCTGAAAAGGGTTCATTTCTGGTTGGGGCGTTCCTTTGGTTTCCCCATCACCACCAGCTGTTTTAGTTTTGTCAGGAACAGATCTTTCTGCATCCAAAGTCTGATATTGTCAGCTGTGACTGTAAGTGGTCCAGAAAATTTATAACTATTTCGGACTCTTCCAGTGGTTATAATACTGCTGGTGTTTCTGCAGGCAGGAGGCAGCTCAATGCATCGTATTTGCTACTTGGCCTCCCAGACAGTGTGGAGAAAGTGAGGACTGCAGATGCTGGAGATCAGAGCTGAAAATGTGTTGCTAGAAAAGCACAGCAGGTCAGGCAGCATCCAAGGAGCAGAAGAATCGATGTTTCGGGCATGAACCCTTCTTCAGCAGAGAAGCTTTTGAAGAAGCTCTCTTCCTCCCTGAAGAAGGGCTCATGCCCGAAACGTCGATTCTCCTGCTCCTTGGATGTTGCCGGACCTGCTGTGTTTTTTCAGCAACACATTTTCAGCTCCCAGACAGTGTTCCAACTTGTAATTATATGTATTAGTATTACAGCCCACCAGTGAATTTGGACCGAAGCTATGGAAGGCACTGTCTTGTCCTCTTTAAATAGACCGAGTAGGAGGTTGTGGTCCGTTATTATTAAAAAATTTATATCTGTAAAAGTTATTGGTGGAATTTCCTGCCTCCAAATATGAGTGACAAATCATCCTTCTCTTTCTGGGTGTGTTTACACTCTGCATTAGCTGAAGTCCTGGGTGTATGTGCTATTCCGCATTCATCTCCACAAAGATGAACTGACCCATCGGGTTTCACAATCAGTACAACTGGTGCTGCCCATTCCACAAACTGGGCTGGTTTGATGATTCCTTAGCTTTCCAGCCTTCTGATTTCTACCTCAACTTTTGCCCTTGAGGCAAACAGCACTTGGCAGGCCTTGCAAAGTCAAAGAATTGCTTCCTGGTCAATATGCAAGGTGGCCTTGGCTCATTCAATAGTCCCTAGACCTTCTTGAAAATCTTCCAGGTATTTAATTAGAACTTCACTCAAGCAGCCATATTCTAATTTAAAATATTGAGCTAGTCTAAGTGAATCTTTCTCAGCCATTTTTGCCCCATCAAGCTTCTTACTACACTCAGTGGTAACTGAACCAACTGCTTCTCATAAGAGACTGATACTGAAGATGTACCCTTAATCTATAAAGGTTCCCAGGTGTAGGTTGTCAGTCTAGCCAAGGTCTTGCACAAAATTAAGAGTTGGAGTCCAGAGCAAATTTTGTTACAGACTGATTCTGCAAACACTGAAACTATTGCGCTGGCATCGACCTCTATTTGAACCAGGTGACCATTTAGCCAGATCTTGGTCCTGAATTGGATGTTGCTAAGCAATTTAACTGTTCCAAACCAGATGCAGGTGGACTTTCCAGAATGTGCCCTCTCCTTGATACTGACCTATGAGTTCTCTTACTCAGTTTAGGTCGAGTGGGACTCTTCTGCTGTCTTGAGTCGACCCAACAGCAGCAATTAGGTAAAAACAATGACTGCAGATGCTGGAAACCAGAGTCTAGATTAGAGTGGTGCTGGAAAAGCACAGCAGTTCAGGCAGCATCCAAGCAGCAGCAATTACAATGGCTTGCCAGCCTGGATCCTGAAGACACCATTAATCATTTGGCTGAGGCTTGGCTTTGTTTTGGGGTTTTGCTGTGGGCTGACCGAGTCCCTTTGTTCAAGATATGTTCTGAGTGAGGCTGTGCAATTTCCTTCACGCAGCTGGTGTTCCCCAAGCTCCATTGGACCTGCGAGGGTGTCCACTTCCATCGAAATACACTGCAACTCATATGGCCCACTTGCCGCATTTTCCCAATGATAAAACCAGTTGTAGTGCTTGCTTGAAGTCCAGTTGGTCTTCGGCTAGTGGGCACTTTTGCATGCTTACCTCATTAATCCCACATACCAAACAGTTTCTCAGCATCTCACTAAGGGTTAAACCAAAGTCACATGCCTCTGCCAGTCATCATAACCTAGTCAAAAGTCTGATATAGATTCCCCTGGTTCTCAAATTGCCGAGTAAAACTGATAGCATTTCAGAATTAGAAGAGGCTTCGGATCCTAATACTCCTGAACTAAATCCATCAACATTTGAAAAGTTTTAATATCTTGTGCCTCAGAGAAAGTTAGGCTCCTAATAACCAAAAAAGCTGTGAGGAGAATTACTTGTTGCTTTTCATCTACCCCAATGTTATTTGCCTCGAATAATATAACACATCCTTTCCACATACTGGGCCCAGTCTTCAACAGCTGGATTGAAAACATCAAGCTTCCCAAACAATGACATGATGCCAGAAGTGCTTACCCCAACTCAAAGGCAACTGTTACAAGCAAATTTCCAGCTCTGAGAGAGAGAACAGGATGTCTGTCACTGTTGTTCCTGTCTATCAGCCAGGGCTCCCTAAGTGGACCAGATTAACAGCCCCAGTCAGGGAACTCATAGAGTCATAGAGATGTACTGCACAGAAACAGACCCTTCGGTCCAACTTGTCCATTCTGACCAGATATTCCAACCCAATCTATTCCCTCCTGCCAGCACCTGGCCCATATCCCTCCAAATCCTTCCTATTCAGATAAACATCCAGATGCCTTTTAAATGTTGTAATTGTACCAGCCTCCACCACTTCCTATGGCAGCTCAATCCATACACGTACCACACTCTGAATGAAAGAGTTGCCTCTTTTATATCTTTCCCCTCTCACCTTAAACCTATGCCCTCTAGTTCTGGACTCCCTCACCCCAGGGAAAAGACTTTGTCTATTTATCCTATCTATGCCCCTCATAATTTTATAAACCTCTATAAGGTCATATTCTAGTTAACCTAGGTAACCTTGTTACAATCACGACAAGCTCCCTGACAGCATTGTGAGTCTATCTATAGCAAATAAATGGCAGCAGCTCAAGAAGATAGCTCAGTACCAATTTCTCAGAGCTATCTAGGGATAGGCAATAAATGTTGGTCCAGCCAATGGTGCCCACATCCTATGAATGAATATTTTAAAAACTGTTCTTTCAATGGAATAAGTGAATGAATTATTGAATCACTTGTTACAATGTTTGTGAGAAAAGGACTGGATGGGGATGAAGATGCAGACAATCTTCTTGCTACTGTTGTATTCATGTTATTGTTCAACTCTTGTTCCATGATACAATTGAAAAAGAACAGAATCAGAAAGTGACTAAAGTAACTGTAGAAAGGGGAAACAGATTTAACTAACAAGTACAAAGAAAATTGACAGATTCAATTCATTAGCCACTATGTGGAGAGCAGTCTAAAGATATAAGGACAGAAACATTATCAAAAAATACTCACTTATTGTGATTTCTGTATTGCCTCAGTTCAGCGAAAATAAGTCTGTTCTTTTTCATACACCCAGTCCTAATGAAAGTTTAATTAATATGAAATATTAACTTTGTTACTTTTTCAACAGATTTTGTCAGATCAGTTAACTATTCTGAGAATTTTCTGTGTTCATTTCAGTATCAACAGTGTTTCCTTTCTTTTTCCTGCTTAATGTTGGTGCGACTGTCTGATAGTTTGCTAGGTTTCTTTTGTGAATTCGTCATATTTCAGTATTGTTTCTAATGCTGCTAAGAAATCTTTCTTGTCCACATCCTGGAAGTTGTAATTTAATCCTCTTACTAAGATGGCCTTTTCAGTGTCTGTTAAGGGTCAGTCAGATAAGTTTTTTTTATTCCATGCTTCGAGGTTGTCTGTGCTATTATTTTCTGTGAGTTTGTCAAGTTTTTTCTACAGGTCAAGTTTTTTCATTTTCTGTATTTGTCGCTGCCTAATATCTATGGCTCGTTCTACTGTGTCCATCCATCCATGGTCTGTCACATTAGTGAGTAACGGTTTTTGGCACAAATTTCCCGGTTTTCTTTATGGATTCTGCTGTGGGCATCGTTAATCATTACTCTAAGCATTCTGTGGCTGCATTGCTCTGCTATTCTTTTGGCTAGTGGGGTGTTAGGGGAAGGTTTGTATTTAAGTCACTAAATCACCCACTTCACTTTCAATACAAAACCTACAGACAAATCAACGGAACAATCACGGGATCTCCGATATCAGGGTTCTTAGCAGAGGCAGTAATGCAGAGACTTGAACAAACAGCTCTGCCAACCATCCAACCGTAACTTTGGATCCGCTACGTGGATGACACGTTTGCCATCACTAAATGAAACAAATTAGAGGAAACCTTCAAGACCATCAATAATATCCTTCTGGCATAAAATTCATAAAAGAGGAGGAAAACAACAACAAACTGCCATTCCTAGATGTCACAGTAGAGCGAAGAGCCAATGGGGAACTTCAAACCAGCATCTACAGGAAAACAACACATACGGACCAAATACCCAGCTACGGAAGGAATGGTCCCAACACCCACAAACGAAGCTGAATTAGAACATTATTTCAATGAGCCACCACACACTGCAGCACAGAGGAATTATGCAGAGCAGAGGAAAATCACCTATACAGCGTATTCAAAAGAAATGGGTACCCCAATGAACACAGTCCACTGATTTCTCAGCAACAAACCTAAACAAGCAGACAAAACACGTTCAGAAACCCTAGCCACTCTCCCCTATATCAGAAACATCTCAGAAATGACTGTCAGACGACTCAGACCTCTTGGCATCATGGTAGACCACAAACCCACCAACACACTAAAAGAGCAGCGAATGAACTTAAGGGATCTTATAAAGACAACAAACAAAATAAATATCATTGACAAAATACTTTGCAAGAACTGTAACAAACACTACATTGGACAAACAGGCAGAAAACTTGGCAGCTGGGACAAGACATCCATCCACCCAAGGACAAGCCAAACAGATACACACATGAGAATTCCTAGAAGCATGGCATTCCAACCAGAACTCTATCAATAAACACATTGACTTGGATTCCATTTCCCACCTTCTGAGAAAAAGAACAGGAAATGACATCACCACATGAAATGACATTCCAAGGAAATCTAAACATATAAATAGAAAACAGGTCGTAACACCAGTATTTCACCAGAGGCTCACTGATGACATTACCTTGTATGATGACGAAATGTCTGAAAATGAACCTTCTAGCTCAGCGAGCAAACTTACATCCTGAATTTTTAACATATCAAATGATCAGTGGAGCTAATGGTGATGGCTTCACAAAGGGGAAATCATGCCTGACAAATTTATTCAAATTCTTTGAGGAGATAACAAGATGACAAAGAAGAAACAGTCAATGTATATATTTTGATTCCAAACGGTGTTCAATAATGTACAGCACATAACACTACTTAATAATATAGGGCCCAGGGTGTTGAGGGTAATATATTGGCACAGATAAGGGAACAAATAACTAATAGAAGGTGAAGAGTTAGGATTATAGGGACATTTTCATATGGACAGCCACGGGCATCAGTGCTAGGATGACTTGGGTAATGAATATAAATTTACTATCACCAGGTGTGCAGGTGACACAAAAATAAATAGGGATTCAAGTAGTGATGATGATTCAAAGAGTCTGCAGAGGGATGTAGGCAGGTTAAATGAGTGGGCAAAATCTTGGCAGTTGGAAAATAGTCTGGGTATATGTACGGTTATGCACTTTGACAGGAAGCATAGAAGAGCTGAGTGGGAAAGACTGCAGACAGGTACAGCATAGAACAATACAGCGCAGTACAGGCCCTTCAGTCCTCAATGTTGCGCCGACCTGTGAAAGCGATCTGAAGCCCATCTAAACTGTACTATTCCATTATCATCCATATATTTATCCAATGACCATTTAAATGCCTTTAAAGTTGGTGAGTCTTCTATTGTTGCAGGCAGGGAGTTCCATGCCCTTCCTACACTTTGAGTAAAGAACCTACCTCTGACATCTGTCCTATATCCACCACAACTCAGTTTAAAGCTATGTACCCTCATGCTAACTATCACCATCTAAGGAAAAAGGCTCTCTCTGTCCACCCCATCTAATTCTCTGATCATCTTGTATTCCTCTGTTAAGTCACTTCTTAACCTTCTCTCTAATGAAAACAGCCTTAAGTTCCTCAGCCTTTCCTTATAAGACCTTCCCTCCATACCAGGCACCAGGCAACATCCTGGTAAATCTCCTCTGCACCCTCTCCAATGCTTCCATGTTTTTCCTATAATGCAGTGACTAGAACTGTACGCAATACTCCAATTGCGGTGGCACCAGAGTTTTGTACAGCTGCAAAATGACCTCAGAGGTCTGAAACTCAATGCTTGTACCAATAAAAACTGTGCGCCTTCTTAACAACCCTATCAACCTGGATGGCACCTTTCAGGGATCAATGCACATTGACACAGATCACTCTGCTCATCCGCACTACTAAGAATCTTACCATTAGCCCAGTGTTCTGTATTCCTGTTACTCCTTCGAAAGTGAATCACCTCACATTTTTCTGCATTAAATGCATTTGCCACCTCTCAGCCCAGCTCTGCAGCTTATCTATGCAGAGATAAGTAGAATGATTTGGGAGTCTACATACATAGTCAGAAAAAGCTAGCATTCAAGTTCAACGGGTTATAGGAAAGGCAAACGAGCTTTTATATGAAAGAGAATGGAGTCTAAAAAGAGAGAGATCCAGCTAGAACTATACAAGGTGTTAAGTCAGATTGCACCTGGAATATTGTGGATGGTTTTGGTCCCCTTATCAAAGGAGAGATATTTAGGTATAGGTGGCAGTCCAGTGAAGGTTTATTAGGCTGATTCCAGGTATATGTGGAATGTCTGACAAGGAGGGGTTGAGTAGGTTGTACTTGTATTCATTGGAGTTTAGAAAAATGAGAGGATATCTTACAGACATGGTGAAGATATTTAGGATACTTCAGAGAGTTGTTTCCCCTTGGGAGAGAATCTAGGATAAGAGGGTAATATCTCAGATTGCCCATTTAAGACCGATGCAGAAGAATCTCTTTCCTCAGAGGGTCATGAATCTGTGAAATTCTTCACCATAGATGGCTGCCAAGGTCTCCATCATTGAGTCTATTTAAGGAAGAATTATGAATTTTTAATCAGTAAGGGTATCAAGGATTATGAGGTAAAGGCAGAAAGGTGGAGTTTAGGATTATTTTATCAGCCATGCTTTTATTGAAGACAGAGCAGACTAATGGGTGGCATGACCTATTTCTGGTCCTACTTGTATGGCCCTAGGTGCAGAAATTGAATACAGTTGTCAGGGTGAACAAGTGCTCAGACTTGAAGGATGTGAAGCTCCTCGAGTGTTATGGCTACATCCATCCGGGCGAATATTACTTTCAGTTAAATAAGAACTATATGACACACATACATAAAGATTCATGTAATCCTGAAATCATTAAGCAGTGAAGACACTAACTTGTCCCGGCACACTTCGGCTGCTGAGTAGGGAACCAGCATGGTTCCAGCAGCTAACAAAATCCAGTGAGCCTGCTACCACGTGTATTTGTGTGGACTGAATCTAATAGTCACTAACACCTTTCAGTGATAAAACCTTATAATGTTTGACAAGGTGGGTGAGGCGGTGCCCGTGGAACCGTGTCCCAGAAATAAGGCAGCAATTTTAGGAAAGGAATGTTAAAACTTGGAGGGAAAATTTGGAAAATAGTCCTTCGGTTCAGTTTAGTCAGATCTGCATCTTATTTCTTGCTTTAGTCATTCTACACCATTTGGCAATTACGCGGACCTTGATGCAAAGTGGAAAATGTGAATTTTGGGGGTAATCACATCAAAAGCGGGATTTCCACCAAAACAAATACTCTGGGTAACCAAGGCAGTAACTCCACCCGAGGCTGTGGCTCGAGAGTTCGTTATCTTCACATATTTTAAACATGGAATTAAACCACGCAGAGAACGGTTGGATTGACTCATCTCCTGATGAATGAAGCTGTGTTGAGCCCCCGTAGATGTAACGCTTTTTTGAAATATCCTGGGACTGTAATGTGAGAGAGCCTCTGTGTGAGAGGTTGGTCTCTGGAACAGCGGGTTAGTCACTCCCACTATATACATAGACTGCTGTTGGAAAAAATACTTTTCGAACTGAGTTGGAAAGTGCATAAGAGAGACAGATGGCTCCGAAGAGGGATTTCGTTGTGCTGGTTACATCTCCAATACTCCATCTCTTAACTGTTCTACTTTCAGACATTGCATTAACCACTGGAGGTGGGTGTTGAAATTCACAATTTTTTTGCAGTTTTGCAGCTGTTTGAGACGCTGGGATTTTTTAGAACGATTTTTTGAGATGGAATCGGTCATGTAGCAGTAGTGAAGTCTGAAGTTCGGTTGCTGACACTTAGGTACAATGTATTTTTCTCCTTTCGGGCCCTGTGTCTGATTTTACTTGTTAAAATGGCTCGCGTTCCCCATAAGACCAAGTCTGTCTCTGATATCTGCTACTAATTCAGAATAACGGCTGTCATCTGTCACTCGCCAGCAGCGTTCGTTGACTATTTTAGAGGGATAGTGCTATTTGGAAACGTCACTTCTTCTATAAGTAGTAGTTCCTTCTGGTGCAAACCCGCGCTATAAGAGAATCGTGCAACAGCAGCACAATTTAAACTAATCGGACTAGCACCGCGTTATAACCAACACAACGTTTTAACAGTTTGCGTTATAGCAATACACATCACATTATTATATCGTGTTATAATGGATTTGCATTCTGAAACGTACGTTATAGCAGAACCACCTGTAATTTATTAAAGTTAAGTAGATTTGCGGGTCCTTTTAATATACTGTTAATAAAGTTAATTTAGTTCAACTACATAAAAATCTTGAGAAAGACGGTCATCTGGAGTTAATTCATACTATGCTTCCAGAATCTGATGTACTTTGGAGTTGCAATTATATATATGATACTACTTGTGTTTAGTACAGTTCAGTTTATAGCTATATAACAAATAAAGCCCAGACATTTGAAGTATAGAAAGAGACCATTACATCCACAGAATTCGGTATCGTTGTTACAGAGATTGCTGGTACAAATCTATTGGATATATTACAACACAGGATTTACAATCAGTTAAAAAACTTTAACTTCAATAAGCCAGATACCCAGTAAGAAAGGCTAGATTCTCTGACATAATGTGATTTGAGTGGACAAGGAGGATTGTGCATTTTGAATTCACTTGCTCTGGATAATTGGGATTTGAACATTGTCACTGAGTGTAGACTTAGATTACTGTAGGCTACACAATGGCATAGTAATTATGTTACTGAATTAGTAATCCATGGGTAAAATCAGAAAATGCTGATCAGGTCAGGTAGCATCTGTGGAGGGAGAAACAGTAAACATTTCAGATTGATTAGAGCTGAAAAATGTGTTGCTGGAAAAGCGCAGCAGGTCAGGCAGCATCCAAGGAGCAGGAGAATTGACGTTTCGGGCATGATCCCTTCTTCAGGAAGGACTTCTGTTTCCTGAAGAAGGGATCATGCCCGAAACGTTGATTCTCCTGCTCCTTGGATGCTGCCTGACCTGCTGCGCTTTTCCAGCAACACATTTTTCAGCTCTGACCTCCAGCATCTGCAGTCCTTACTTTCTCCCATTTCAGATTGATTACCCTTTCTAGTCCAAATGCCTGGATTAGAGATCCCAAGACATTCAAATTTCACCACAGCTGCTGAGGAATTTGTATAAATCGGTTTGAAAAGTTAGTACCCCTAATGATGACTATGTAACTACCGGATTGTCTTAATAACCTTTCTGATTGACACATGACCTTTAATTAAGGAAGTTTACTGTCTTTACCTAATCTGGCCTATAGCCTTAACTCTTAGCTGCTCTCTGAAATGGTGCATCAAGCCATAGGGCTGTGAAGAGCGAACTCTCCAATTGTACTAGGAACAATTGGGAAAAGTAACTACTAACCCCCTGCCTCCCTGCTCTATGGATGGATAAAAACAAACATATTTGGATGGCACAGTAGCTGAGTAGTTAGCACTGCTGCCTCACAGTGTCAGGGACCCAGGTTCGAGTCCAGCCTCAGGCTACTATCTGTGTGGAGTTTGCACATTCTCCCCATGTCTGCGTGGGTTTTCTTTGGGTGTTCCGGTTTCCTCCCACGTGATAAATTGCCTCATGTTGTTCAGGAATGTGAAGGTCAGGGGTATTAATCAGGGGTAAATGTAGAATAATAGGGCAGGAGAATGGGTTTTGGTGAGATACTCTTCAGAGGGTCAGTGTGGACCTATTGGGCTGAATGGCCTGTTTCCACACTGTAGGGATTCTCTGGATTATTGAGGAAATTTATTCCACTACAGTGGTATAATTGATCACTGTTACAAACAATAACAAGTGGGAACTTTATGCCACTCAAAGAATCAACTAACCACAAACTAACATGAAGAAATCAGTTCATTAAGAATTACAGATAGTAAGGATTAGTCTAGGCGTGGTAGCTTAGCTATCCATTGAAATTGCTCTTGTGCTGGGTGTGCAAGATCTGCAGGTGGTGACTCATGAGTGCTGCTGGTGTGAAGGCGATTCATTGATCCAACATGTGTTTCAGAATCAGAGATCCATTAAGAATGTGACGTGAATATATTAAATTACTAAAAAAAAGCACTGTTTTAATTTTACAAGTTGCAGTTTTCTAATATTTTCTTAATTTATTCTCTGGATGCCAGTTCACTTCAGATCCTATCCCGAGGTTGGATTTGAAACTTACATCCTAGATGTATTATCTAAAGCCGCATATTGTTGAGACTCGGCAAAGTTGCTCATTATTTTTGAATTTGAATACTCCTGCTAACTGCCTTGCCATAAATGGAGCTGATTCTGTGAGCGATGCAAAAATCCAAATCACTCAGAATTGTTGCTATTAACTGACATCAGAAATAATGTTTAATATAACTGAAGTAATTACATGTAAATAGATGTACAATAACACGCCTAGATGTTAAGCAGTGGAGCCACTAGGCAGTCTTCAAACTCTTCACTTCATTCTTTATGGCTTTGAAACCATATAAAGTAGAAAGTCAACCCAGATGTTGGCTCCAGCTTTAGCAATAATAACTTTAATGGAGGCAAACATTTAGAGAAATTGGCTGTTAACCAAGAGAAACACTAGTCTATTTACCATTCTAACTGAAAGTTACAAAATCTCTAAAAATACCCTGTAAACTGTTATTATGGACACAGTCTTTTTTGTGCTTTCTTAAAAAAAAGAGACCAGGGATGTGTAGACTGGGTACACACCCAAAGGGTAATCTGTAACGGTAGAGAACAGTACGTTCAAGTGGAATATATCTGCAGTATAAGAATAATCAACAGAGACACCTGGGGAATCATAGCTAAACATTAGATAATATAGCACCTGATTATGAGGCAATCAAAGCAAGGACTAAAGGGTCCAGTGTGACATCCTCATACACATTGTAAGAGCTACATGTATTTGTTTGGAAATACCAACTAGAAAGTAAAGTTTTAATTACTAGTTTTTGCAACGCAAAGGTAAAATGGAACTGTGTGGTTAGTTATTGGTTAGGCAAGAGCATGTAACTGTTTGGAGAAGCTAGATTTGACACTTTAGTGAGTCAGATTGGCACTGGGTGTCTTCGTGCTGGAAGAAAAAAAATGCTCAGCAACAGTTTTTGGATTTTTTTTAAAAAGATTAGATTCCCTACAGTGTGGAAATAGGCTCTTCAGCCCAAACTGATCCACCAAAGAGTAACCCACCCAGACCCATTTCCCTCTGACTAATGCACCTAACACTATTGGCAATTTAGCATGGCCAATTCACCTGGCCTTTGCATCTTTGGACTATGGGAGGAAACCCATGCAGACACAGGAAGAATGTGCAAACTCCACACAGATAGTTCCCCAAGGCTGGAATCGAACCTGGGACCCTGGTGCAGTGAGGCAGTAGTATTAACCACTGAGTCACCATGCTGTTTTAATTCATAGCTTGTCACAAATCAGAGAAGATAGATAGTAATTTGGCAATCAGACCTCCAAAAGTTTGCAACAAGCCAGCTCGTTCTCTCTTTCCTCCTCTATGAGTGAAAAGAAATAATACTCAAAGAATCTGCACAGAAAGATAACTTCAAACTCCATCAAAGACCTAGGTTCAACTGACCAGCTGCAGAATTGAGGATCACTGTGCTCAGCAACAACAATAAGATCTGAGAGAAATTCACTAAATTCTCTATTGTGGTTTTGGCTCTTGGTCCGCAAACTTTATTCCTCTTTGCCTATTTTTCTACCCAGAATATTCCAGAAAATTTGTCACATCAGTCATGTCTTACCTGTCCTATTTATGAATGAATCTGAGAGTGTTTGGATTTAGATGAAGTATAGTTTAATTTTCATATTAGTCATTAATAATCCATTTTGTCACATATTAGAGGTTAAAACCTGATGTGAGACTTTATGTTCAATGGTAGTCACAACAAGCAATACATATCTTACTGATTAAATTAGTCATTTAATACTGACTCATGGACTAGAGAGGCTTGATTTCCAGTGCACTCTTGTGACATACTCTGTGCCAACAGATGCAACATGCTAAGTTGTTTAGGCTGCCTATAGTTGCCAACGGGTGTCCACCTGAAACAGCTATTAAGCTCAGTAACTATTTGGGGTCCTTTTGAAAAATGTATTATTTGCTGGCATGTGGGAGTCACTGTCAAGATCACCATTCCAAATTTCTTTTCAACTTACTATACCATTTCTTTTAGTAACTTAATACCTTCACATCGCACTATTAATGGATCTCTGATTTTAGACCATTTCAGTGGGCAGTTAAGAGTCAACCACATTGTTGTTACGTGGAGGCCAGACTTTGTAAGGACAGTATATTTTGTCGCCTAAAGACCATCAGTGAACCAGATGGGTTTTTATGACTATCAGTGGTAACATTATGGTCATCATTACTGACTCCACTGTTATAATTTTAGGTTTACTAATTCAATTAAAATTTTATCTGCCACGAAAGGATTTAATCCTGTGTCCTTAGAACATTAATTGAATTAGCATTTCATCACCATCTTCCACTATGCCCCTTCCTGGCCGCTTTCTGAAGTTGTTTCACATGTGATTGCAGAGTGGACTTTTATGCTTTGCTCTATTTTGTTAGTTCCACAGCAATCAAGCCAATGATTGTTAAAATTGTTTACTGAGCACTGTGTGGAACAAGGAGTCCCTGCAATGTTTCCTCTGGCTACAGGTTAAGACATCAAATGGTTGCTGGGCTTTGCTCACTCTATATTGCCACCACTTCCAACTCCCGTCTCCTACGTCCACACTTACAGTAGTGCTAGTATCCCTATCCGCTGTCTTTCATTTTCTTCATTATCACACTGGGGAATTCAATTGAGTCATCAGAGAGCTCAGAAAATTTTTAGCAAGACCACAAGATATAGGAGCAGAAATTAGGTTATTATCCCATCGAATCTGCTCTGCCATTCAATCATGGATGATAGGTTTCCCAATCTCATTCTCCCGCTTTCACCCTGTAACTCTTGATCCCCTTGACAATCAAGAACCTATCTATTTCTGTCTTAAATATACTCACTATTTCCAATGGGATGAAGCTTATGCCAATTCTGATATTCAAAAGGAAAACCATTACAAATAAGCAATCCCCAAACAAAGTAGTCATTTATGTTCACAATAAAGGATGGATTAATGAAGTGGTCTTGTAAGAATGGCTCAGCAAAGTCTGGAGCTTCTGACCAGCAGAACTATGGAAAGAAGAAAATTCTTCTCATCTGGTACATGTTCAGATCACAACATATTGGTGATGCTGTTGCTGAAGTTAGATTGTGAAACAATAACATTGCAATACTTCTAACCACAGTTAGCAGTCCTGTGCTAGGATATTGTGGAGGCCTGCGATGAAATCAAAATGGAGAGTGTTGTCAAATCATTGGATATCTTGAATTTCATCAATGCACTTGATTACACAAAACTTATTGTGAAATTATATAGTCAATGGCTATTGCTAATGAAGATGATGTTAAACCATTCAAGAGGCTGATTGGGATAAGTTAATTGGTTCTAAAGACAAAGAGGAGGAGGAGGATTTTTTAAAAGGTTGTACCTCAATAATTTGGTAGTTTGGGACCAGGCCTTTGTTGGACAAGAGAATTTACTGGACCACAGGAAGGCATATGCCTAAAACCAGACACCTGGCCTGCACCGACCCCTCACACTCAGAACAAAACCCAGCATGTGGCCTGCTGTCTTTGCTGCCTTCGCTGCTAACTTTGCAAAGGCACGTGAGGTGTTGGTATTGAAGAAAGACAACTTTGAGGAGGTGCTTCAGAATACCAACACCACCTAGTAGAGCTCTGTAAGTGACAGGGAGAGGGGATCTAACCAGGAGATAAACTAGCAAACCCAATTATAACATGGAGTAAACCAGTCTCCAATTAGGAACGGTTTCCTCTATAACTAGCAATAAGCCATATTTTACCAAATGCTGACTTTTCAGAATGAACTTCAAAGTTGTGTAAGAGATAAGACAGGAAGGGGTGGCACTGGATGATGAAGGGAGGGTGGTTTGTGTCTTAAACCACAAGTACTGTGGGTGCTGCACCACACAGATTGCTGGTCTATAGAGTGCAGGATAGGGAGGCACAACGTCTATAAATTTAGTGTCTCCTCTGCTTTTGAGTGATATTCCTCCTTGCGCTGTGAAAACCTGAATGAAATTGTTTAAAGTTTTATGTGTGTCTTTTGGTTTCCATGAATTTGATAATTTTGGTGTACATAAATTAATATCCGCCTCCTTAGAAACTATTTATTTGTGAATAAAAAAAGAAATACTTTTGGCTCCATTTGCAGTATTTTTGAGTGTGAAGCTTGCTACAACCGTCTCTGATATAATAGCTGCGACAGGGAAACAATGGGAGAGAAGGATTTTAATATCTCCAGAAATATTATTGGCGTAAAAGTTGACCTTTACTTTTTGACACAAAGCTTAGTCTTAGAAATTCAACCTTGTTAAGACAGGACAGGAGGAACTTGGAAAATAATAAATATGAAAAACAATATAAATTTAGTATTCTTGAAGGTTAATTTTTAATTAAAATTCCATATGTACATGAATATTTTCCAAGTTCCTTGTGTCCTGTCTTGACAATGTTCAGATAACCCTAGGTTGAGTCTATGAGCAAACAGTGATAATAGTATTGTATTTGCTTTCTTTGTTTCTTTTTTTGTACTTGATTGCAGTGCATTGCCCCTTTTGCATCAGTAAGATCTTGAACTAGGGCTAATACAATAGACATCATTCAATTAATGATTACTTTTGTTGAAATTAATCTTTTACGAAAGGATTCCCAGAGATGTGTTTATGTTAAAATGTGTTTTTAAGAAATCTGTGTGTGTTTTATGAAGAACAGATTGAGAACATGAGGTTTTTTTTATAAGATCCATTTATTGGATTTGATCTTACTCAATGTGCTATTAGCCACAATTTAGGCACAATATACTTCAAGTTCAACTCACTTCCCATAACTGAATTGATTCAAGTCTCTTGTGAACTGCACAAATTCTTATGATAGCTATAATCTTCCTCCCATCGTAATTTTTGAACATATATGATGTTGGTAAGATCAATATTGCATTAGAGATTGATACTCCACGAGTTTGGCATCATTGTTCTGGCAAAATGCCTAGCACAAAACGTTCTGAGCTCCAATAATTTCTCAAGTGACTTTTTAAAATACTGAAGGGAAACTCTGCTAGTGAGGGGTCTCCACTCGGCAGGATGAGAATTTCTAGTGATGGTTTATTTTGAATCATTGGCTGCTGCTGGTGAAAGAACAGAAAGTATTCTAATTTAAAATCAAGAGGGTCCAATGTTTAACTTCTCAAAATACAAAGTTTTAATTTAATATGGTCAATTTTGATTGATAATCCAAACTGAGTAGGACAGGATGATTTCTGAGCTACTGGATCCATGATGTTGCCAAGTTGAGAATGAATAATATAGGATTTGAGATTGCACCCCAGAGAGCAGCAATGAGGAATTTTGCCAAATTTTTCTTTGGTAGATTAATGGTTTATGCTTTGTGTAGAAAATGTAAGAAGTCTGATTATAAATGATCTGTAGAAAGTACAGGTTTAATTGAAAGGCAGATTGACACTCCATGCCATCTTATATCCTTGGAGGACCAAGACCATGAAAACACATCCCATTACAAAAAGTTAATGTTTTCTTAAATGTTGAATGATAGAATTTCTGACTATCGTACCTGTAGGACTGGAAATTGGATTTTTATTTGTTTCGAATTTGTCCAGATGAAAGCAGTTGCCTTCTGTTATATGTAAAATGGCAAGCAGTGGCAATTTCTTTTCAACTTGAGTCAAATATCCACATTTCTGCATTTGGAATTCTGCCTTCAATTTGAATCCTCTTGCCAGATTGGCTGCATATTCCTAATACACATTTTGGCTTCAGCTGGACTCAATTATGTCAAATGTTAACTCTTTGTGATCATTGTTCCAGCGTGCCATCTGCAAAGTGCAGCTTTACTTAGCTTCTTAAACACTTAATTTCTTTGGTCGCACATGTACATTTTTCATTCTATTTTAAAATTGAATGAGTCAAATGTAGGCTAATTTCCATTTTTTTGTGGTTTTCCTGACAGCAGAACAGAAATGTTTAAGAATGGGTGAAGAGTTCAGTTCTAACATAGAACCTTTTGCTATGCTTTAGTGTCAGTCATAATTGAACACTGGGTTATACTGATGAATGCTATTGTTTCTGTTCTTCACCACTTGCAGAACATGAATGGATAAGGAAAGGAAAGATAGTCATGGTATTTCTCTCCCTCTTTACATGCATGTTCAGAGATGTAGGCATTACTGACTAATAAATGCCTGTGCCCATGCCCAATAACCCAGATGGCAGTTGAGGGTCAACCATATTCCTGTATATCTGGAGTCACATGTAGACCAAATCAGGTCAGGATGGAGTGTTTCCTTTCGTAAAGACCATTAGTGAACTTGATGGATTTTTACAATAATCAGTTGTGGTTACATGGTTGCCATTAGGCCAGCTTTTAATTTCAGATTTTTATTACATTCAAATTTTACCATTTGTCATAGTGCCGTGGGATTCAAACCCATGCCTTCAGAACATTAGCCTGGTGTTCTGGATTATTAATCTCATGACATTTCCACTATGTCACCATCTCCCTCATGACGTGTTTTATATAATCAAATTTGTAAAGTTCTAGTGGCTTCTGCCAAAATTGGGGAGCTATCTCAGAAACTGGTCAAACAACAGTCTGACATAATGTTACTCATGGAATCATACCTTACAGATAAGGTTCTAGATACCACCCTTGCATCCCAGGGTATGTCCTGTCTATCAACAGAACAGATATACAAGTAGTTGCAGCACAATGGTATACAGCTCAGAAGCAATTGCACTGTATGGTCTTCAATATTGACTCTGAACCCCATGAAGTCTTATGGCATCAGGTCAAATATGGGCAGGAAAACTTCCTGCTGATTATCTGCCCCTCCTTGGCTGCTAAATTAGTACTTCCCAACGTTGAACAGCATGTTGAGGAAGAACCAATGATAACATAGGCACAGAATGTACTCTGGGTGGGGTCTTCAACATACATCATCAAATTGGGCTTGATAGTGCCACCACTGACCCAGCTGGTCAATCTCTAAAAGATATGGCTGCGAGATTGCAAGTCTGGCACATGGTGAGTGAACCAAAAAAGGAGGAAATATCTATTTGATGTCATGTTCATCAGCCTACCCATTGCAGATGTATTTGTCCATGACAGTATCAGTAGGAGTGACCAAAACACATCTTTCTGAAGACAAAGTCCTGTCTTTGCATTGAGGATACCCTCCATCATGTTGTGTGACATTACCTCCATTCTAAATGGAATAGATAGACTTCAAATAGATCAAACAACTCAAAACAATCCATGAGGCATGTGGCCCATCAGCAGCAGTAAAATTGTTTTCAACCACAATATATAACCTCACAGCCTGGCATATCCCCTACTACATTAACATTATCATCAGGTTGGGAGGTCAACCCTGTTCAAAGAAGAGTACAGGAAGGCATGCTGAGAGTAGCACCAGGCAAGCCTAAAAATAAGTGTCAACCTGGTGAAACTACAACACAGAACTACTTGCATCCAAACAACTAAAGCAGAATGCAGTGGGCAGAACTAAGCAATCCTACAGTAGTTCAGGTGTAAGCTCCGCAGTCCTGACACATCCAGTTGTGAAAGACAAAGTCAGAAGTCACACAATACCAGGTAATAGTCCATCAGTGACTTCACCTGATGAAGGAGCAGCACTCCAAATGCTTGAGATTTCAAATAAACCTGTTGGGACTATAGCCTGGCGTCATGTGACTTCTGACTTTCTTCATCCTAGTCCAACACCAGCACCTCCATAATCAAAGTTGTGAAAGAAGATTTGTAATTAAACAACTCCAAGAAGTAAGGTCTACAAATATCCCCAACCTCAATAATGGTAAAGCCCAGCACATGTGCAAAAGACAAGGCTGAAATATTGGCATCCATCTTGAGCCAGAAGTACCAAGTGGCTGAACTATCTCAGCCTCTTCCTGAGGTCTCCAGTACCACTGATTCTAGTCTTTAAGAAGCTGCTGAAGGCACTGTATATAACAAGGCTACATTCTAACAATAGTACTGAAGACCTGTGCTCCAGAGCTAGCCACACCAGTAAGTCAACCTGTCTCAGTATTGTTACAATGCTGGCATCAAACTGACAGAGTGGAAAATTGTCTAGGTATATGCTGTAGACAAAAGGCAAGACAAATCAAACCCAGACAATTACTGCTCCACAATCTATTTTTCATAATCAGCATAGTAAGGGAAAAGAAGATCGATAGTGTTATCAAATGGCAATTGCAAATGAATAACCTGCTCATTGATATTCAGTTTGGGTTCTGCCAGGGCCATTCAGCCCATGGCTCCATTACAGCCTTGACCCAAAAATAGAAAAAAAAGCTAAATTCCACAAGAGAGGTGAGAATGACTGCCTTTAATATTAAGGCACTGTTCAATGGAATGTGTCATCAAGGATCCCTAAAAGAATTAGAGTCAATGGGAATCATAGGGAAAACTATCCTCAGGTTGGAGTCATACCTGTCACAAGGGAAGATGGTTTTGAGTTTTGGATGTCAATCATTTCAGTCCCTGGACACCACAGCAGGAATTCATTAAGGTTGTGTCCTAGGCCAAATCATCTTCAGCTTCTTCAATGATCGTCTCTTCATCATAAAGAGAGAAGTTGGGATGTTTGTTGATGATTGCACAATATTCAGCACCATTTATGACCCATAAGGTACTGAAGCAGCTTGTGTCCATATGCAGCAAGATCTAGACAACATCCAGGCTTGGGCTCAGAAGTAGCAAGTAACATTCTTGCCACACATGTATCAGGCAATGGCTGTCTGCAATAAGAATGAATCTAACCATTATCTCTTGACATTCAATGGCATTACCACAACTGAATCCACTGCTCACAACATCCTGAGGGTTACCATTGACCAGAAACTGAACTGGACCAGCCATATAAATACTGTGACTACAAGATCAGATCAGAGGCTAGACATTTGATGGTGTCCATCTCAACTCCTGTTCACGATTTCCAAGTCAGTAGTGCAATGCAATACTCTCCACTATCCTCAATAAGTGCAGCTTCAACAACAAGAAGCTCAATACCATCCAGAACAAAATTGTCTGTTTGATTGACATGCCATCTACACCTTCAACATTCACTCTCTTCACTATCGATGTACTGTGGCAGCAGCATGTACTATTTACAAGATGCAATGCAATGCAACAACTCACCATGATTCCTTCAGCAGCACCTTCCAAATCCTTTCCTCTGCCACTGAGAAGGACAAGGGCAGCAGAACCTGCCTACAAGTTCCTTTCTAAGTCACAGATCATCCTGACTTGGAAATATATCACCATTCCTTTAGTGTTGCTGGTTCAAGTGCCTGGAACTCTCTGGTTAACAGCATTGTGGTTATTCCTACATGCCAAAGAAGGCAGCTGACCACCACTTTCTCCAAGGCATTCAGGGATTGGCAGTAAATGCTGGCCCAGTCAGCAATGTCCACATTTCACATTAGATTAGATTACTTACAGTGTGGAAACAGGCCCTTTGGCCCAACAAGTCCACACCGACCCGCCGAAGCACAACCCACCCAGACCCCATTCTCCTACATTTACCCCTACATCTAACACTACGGGCAATTTAGCATGGCCAATTCACCTGACCTGCACATCTTTGGACTGTGGGAGAAAATCAGAGCACCCGGAGGAAACCCACGCAGACACAGGGAGAATGTGCAAACTCCACACAATCGCCTGAGGCGGGAATTGAACCCAGGTCTCTGGCGCTGTGAGGCAGCAGTGCTAATCACTGTGCCACGGTGCCGCCCACATTCATTTCCTTGAATGAATAAGGAATAAAGTTGGCATCTCTCCTGGTTTTATTGACTTCAAAATGGGCTGTTGACGAATTGCACAGACAACACCCATCTTATTTCTTTCCAGATAAAATACCATAAAATGAACTTTGTGTATCCCCTGCAGAAGAATGACCACAATATAATTAAACTCATAATTGTGGATAACTTCACTCTATTTCCAGGGCAATTATTTTTGCTAATTGATGCTGAAGTATGAGTCATGTTACAATAGTGTAGTTTTTCTGTTTTATCCCATCTCTTCTGAATATGTTATATTTAGCTTGGGCACAGTTTCACAACATTCAGTGCCTGTCCAGTGACCGTTATTCACATCTGAAAATACATTGAGCATTTGTAGGTTGGTTGACAGTCAAGGAGAAAGTGAGGTCTGCAGATGCTGGAGATCAAAGTTGAAACTTTATTGCTGGAACAGCACAGCAGGTCAGGCAGCATCCAGGGAACAGGAGATTCGACGTTTCGGGCACAGGCCCTTCTTCAGGAATGAGCAGAGAGTGTTCAGCAGGAGAAGATAAAAGGTAGGGAGGAGGGACTTGGAGGAGGGGAGTTGGAAATGTCTTCTTCTTGACCTCTCCGCCTCCACCCTACTCCGACCTATCACCCTCACCTTGACCTCTTTCCACCTATCACATTTCCAACGCCCCTCCTCCAAGTCCCTCCTCCCTACCTTTTATCTTCTCCTGCTGAACACTCTCTGCTCATTCCTGAAGAAGGGCCTGTGCCCGAAACGTCGAATCTCCTGTTCCCTGGATGCTGCCTGACCTGCTGTGCTGTTCCAGCAATAAAGTTTCAACTTTGATATCCAAATGAATCCAACAAGAACTGGACCAAGCATATGTGGTACTCATAATCTTCTTCATCCTAAGTATACGCATGATTTTACTACAACTGCTAAGTATTTCATCAGTAATATTTTCAGCAACATAACACAAAACATCGCAGATAAGAAAAACTGCAGCATATTAACATGCCAAATTTCCCCTAAAGTAAATGCATTAAAATTCCATCAAATTTGACAATATTGTTATGTATTTGGCTTTAAGGGGTTAACACGTAGGGGGTTCCATACAACAGCCAAGCAGGGTGAGATCAATAGTTGTGATGTTGAGAAGATATGCTCTTCTTCATTAGGGTAAATAAAACCACAGAAAGTAGACAAAATCAAACACAAAATATTGCTGAGGAAAGGAGTGAACAAAGACAGAAATGGGAACTATTTAAATGTAAATCTATGATTCGCTCCAGTAATAATATCTAACAATATTCAATATCTAGGATCATACCAAAAGAGTACTTTGACTCCGCAAGTAGGCGGCCTGTCTCCCCAATATAGAGGAGGCCACACCGGCTGCAGCGGATGCAGTAGATGACAGTCAAGACCAATCTCCCTACACCCTCTGTTTGCGAAACCCAAGTGCTTCACCAGAAGTGATGTGAATTATTTCAAAGGAAGGAACTGAGACCAGTATTTAGGATCAGGAATTTAGCCATGAAAAGAAACTTGCAGAATTAATTATCTGCTAAAGTGGATCATGACAAGGCTAGCAATTGGAACTTGTGAACTCTTCAATGACTATTTACCCACTCTTGCCAACAAAAAGACAGATGTGATAAACAATAGCAAGTAATATTAAGCTTGTATACATGAAAGGATAACACAAACTGTGCAGTATTTTTCTAAGTAAAAGTACATGTACTAATGAATAGTTTAAGTTAGTGTTGGATGGTAAGACAACCCCTTGTTTTCTAGTGAACTTTAATCTATGGTAAATGTGCAGCATCTATAAAACAAAAAGGAGTAACTTATGTCCTTGAAACATCTCGAAGTACTTCACAATCAATTTACAGAAGTACTACAAGCGGTAAGCGGAATGAATGATCAGCTATCCAATGTTTGGTGATGTTGGTTCAATAGGAGCACTCTTTGCTCTTCTTTTAGTATTGTAATTTGATCGAACTTATGTTCACTTGAACCACCAGAACAGCTTGCCTCATCGAAAGCTATAACCATTTAATTTGCAAGACTCTCTCTGTCAAATATATCTTCCTTAATTGACATTTATCTCTAAACCAATAACTTCAAAGAAATAATTTATTTTGTTATTATCAGATTTCTGTCTGTGGGAGCTTATTATGCACAGAGGTGACTGCACTTTCAAAAATACTTCATTGATTGTAAAGCACTCTGGAAATGATATGAGGATGTGAAATATTCTTTTCAAATGAGTCTTTTTCCCTTTCTGCATTGTACTATAGTGTCAGCTTTGATTGCATGCTATGTCCTTCAGTATATTTAATATATATTGGCATCATTGACCCCAGTAGTCCAAAACTATACATAACTTTTATATATGGCTTTTACATATATTTCAATTGTTCTGTCTGAATTATAATACCCGAGCATGGAAGAACACAATGAAAAACAAGCTCAACTTTCAACCAAAAAAAAACCTGTTTTGGTGGTTCTACAGCAAACTACTCTCCCCAAGTGCTGACACAAATTCTACCCTTTCAAGACACTGTAGACTGAGGTACGCTGTTATACTGCTGTAAAACTGCAGCTATTTTCTAACAGCTAAGTATAAGTATAATGTTACACAACAGACAGTTAGGCTGGTGCTGGTAAAATCAGTTCCCTGTGAAAGCTGCAGAGTAATTTTTAAAGGACAAACTTTTAAAAGTAGAACTGGATATTTTCTACTTCTGTTACAATAGCAGCTGTGGTATAGGAACAGAGGAGGAGTAGGCTATTCAGTCCCTCGATTCTGCTTTGCTAATCCAGATCATGACTGATCGGCTCCCTTAATGCATTTTCCTGTGCTGTGCTATCTTCTATCCATTGATGTCACCAGTATATAGAAAGCTATTGATCTCTGCCTAGAACGGAGCTCCAGAGCTCTCTGGGATAGACATTTCCAAACACTCACCAGGTTCTGATCGAAGAAATTCCACTGATCTCAAACCTATGTGGACTGGCCCTTATTCTGATACAGGGTCTCCTGTATAGACACTCCAGGCTGGAAATACCCTTTCTTTCTCCAACTTCTTAACTATTCAAGATTTTTATAAGCTTTAATTAGATCTTCTCTCATTTCTCCAAACTTTAGAGAGTAAGGGCCCCAATCTCGTTAACCTTACCTCATAGGACAGTCTGCTGTCCCAGGAATTAGTCTAGCGAATCTCCATTGCATTCCCTCAGTTGCAAATATATCTTTCCTTTGGTAAGGGGACGAAAATTACAGATACAATCTAACCAAGATTCTTTACAATTGGAGCATGACACCTTTTCTCCTTTTCTCAAATTCTCTTGTGATAAAAGCAACTGTACCATTTGCCTTCAGAATTGTTTGCTGCACCTACATGTTTGTACTTGAACAGGATAACTGTCTGCTCTGCTTTTAGTATTGTAATGTTATGAAACACCTGTTTCCTCAGTGACTTATGAACAAGGAAACCTAGGTTAGTTTGACATGTCACCTAGGCAGGGGACAAAACGTCTGCAACACAAATTCCCAGCTCGGCGAACAGAACCACAACAATGAGCACCCGAGCTACGAATCTTCTTACAAACTTTGATACATTTCTCAATCCCATTCACCCGCATTCTCCCTGTAATCTTTGATATTCAAGAATCTATCTATTTCAGTCTTAAATCTTCTCAAGGACTTGGCCTTCACAGCCTTTTGTGGCAATGAATTCCGTAGATTCACTGCTCTCTGGCTGAAGAAGTTTCTCTTTATTTCCATTCTCAAAGGTCTTCCATTTACTCTAAGGCTGTTCCCACCCCAGGTCCTAGTCTCTCCTATTAATGGAATCACCTTCCCAATGGCTACTCTGTTCAGGCCATTCACTATTCTATATGTTTCAATTAAATCTCCCCTCATCCTTCTAAACTCCATCAAGTAGAACACCAGAGTCTTCAAACATTCTTCAAATGTTAAGCTTTTCATTCCAGGACCATTTTCATGAACCTTCTCTGAACAAGCTCCACGGCTAGTACATCCTTACTGAGATATGGGGCCCAAATCTGCGCACAATACTCCAAATGTGGTCTGACCAGAGCCTTATCTAGCCTGAGCGGTACCCCCTTGCTGTTCCAACAAAAGTGAATAACCTCATGCTTATCAGCATTATATACTGTCTGACATATCCTTGCACACTCACCAAATTGTCTTTGGGCCAAGATTAGAGTAATGCTGGAAAAGCATAGCAGGTCAGGCAGCATCCAAGGAGCAGGAAAATCGACATTTCGGGCAGAAGCCCTTTATCAGGAATTCCTGGTGAAGGACTTCTGCCCAAAATGTCGATTTTCCTGTTCCTTTGATTCTGCCTGACCTGCTGTGCTTTTCCAGCACTAAAATCTTGACTCAAATCTCCAGCATCTGCAGTACCCACTTTCGCCAAATTGCCTTTGGGCCTCTATCCTCGCAGCACATGTTCCAAATTAGTTTTATATCACCCGCAAACTTGGAAATCATCACAACTGGTCCCCACATCTGAATCATTGATAGAAATTGTGACCGCTTGGGGCCCAGACACTGAACCTTGAGGTATTAGTTACATCCAACTGCTTTTCATTATGTATATAGGTGATTTGGGTATGCCTATCAGAGATATGGTTAGGAGGTTTGCAGATGATACTAAAATAGGTGGTGTAGTGGGCAGTGAAGAAGATTATCCCAGACTATAACAGGGTCTTGATCAGATGTACCAATGGGTTGAGGGGTGGCAGATAGAGTTGAATTTAGATAAATGTGAGGTGTTTCATTTGGTAAGGCAAACCAGGGTAGAACTTGTACTTTTAATGGTGGAGCCCTGGGGAGTGTTGCGGAACAGAGAGACCTAGGGCTATGCAGATGCATAATTCCTTGAAAGTGGAGTCACAGGTAGACTGGATGGTGAAAAGGCATTTGGCATGCTTGTCTTCGTTGGTCAGAACATTAAGTATAGAAATGAGGACTTCATGCTGCTACTGTACAGGAATTTAATAAGGCCACTTTTAGATACTGTATACAATTCTGGTCACCGTTCTATAAGAATGATGTTGTTAAACTTGAGACAGTGCAGAAAAGAATTATAAGGATGTCGCCAGGACTAGAGAGTTTGAGTTATAGGGAGAGGCTGAATAGGTTGGGTCTTTCTTTCACTGTACTGTCAGAAGCTGCGGGGTGACCTGATCAAGATTTATAAAATGATGACCTGCATGGATAGGGTGAAGAGCCAAGATCTTTCCTTGGGTGGGGAGTTCAAAACTTGAGGACATAGATTTATGTTGAGAGGAGAAAGATTTGTAAAGGACCTGAGGGGTAAGCCTTTTCACACAGAGGGTGGTTTGTGTTTGGAACGAGCTGCCAGAGGAAGTGGTGGAGGATGGTATAATTACAACATTTAAAAAGCACCTGGATAGGTATATGAATAGGAAGGATTTAGAGGGATAAGAGTCAAATGCTGGCAAATAGGACCAGGTCAGATTGGGATGTCTGGTCAGCATGCATCAGGTGCACCAAAGGGTCTGTTTCTGTGCTGTATGATTCTATGACTCTATTTATTCATATTCTGTTTTCTCTCTGTTAACCAATTCTCAATTTCCCTAAGTAACTTCTTTATTAGCAGCTTCTCGAAATCCAAGTAAGCCACACCCATTAATGTAGAGGAAATACTTCAAGAGCATAAAAATATTTCTAGTCTTGCTTCTATGGTTTCCCAGTTGCTACCTCAGACAGACACTGGATTCTTCCAACATTTCTATTTCTGATGGTATTTATCTTTCTGGATCTTTGGAAGAAATTACCAGTATCTGAGAAATTTTGTGTCCCAAATCCAAAAGGAAGTGGACTGAGACTACACAAACTTGCCTAGGAAATTTGCTGTCAAAAGGCAGGAGAAATTTCCATGCTATCAGTCTGAGCTGGAATTGAACATGGATTCCAGGCACAAAAAGACAGTCAATCGTCCAGTCCTTCCATTGTGCTGAATGTAAGTTTTAGCATTGGATGATCCATTGGTTAATATTTACATCTTTACTCTGAGACTTGATTTAGTTTTAACTCAGAACACAGCTCAAATATCACTACAATAATTACTTGTAAGTTTGAAATGTACTATCTTTACAAAAAGGCAAATTATAAATCTATCCTCAGAGGAACAAGGAGTAAGACTGATTTTGTATCTTAAGGGAAGTAACTCAATGTCTTCCAGTAGCAATTAGAGGTGACCTATCAATAGTATTTATTAGTCTGACCTTTAGGAATCTGTGCCTCACAATGGCCAAGCCCAGTTAGCTTGAAATTTTCTCTTTGCATCTTTTGACAGAAACATATTTTCAGCATACATTGTAAAACCAAATCCTGTTTGAGGATACTCATGGAAACCAAATGATCTGTTAGTCATCCTTTCCAATTTTCAATGAAAGGCCAAAGTTGTTTCAGGCTATGTCACAAGCACCCAGCCAGATTATTCCTGAGTTCACTATCCAGAGCTAAAAATACATGGGAAAGAATAAACTTTCCACAAAGATCTTGAAAGCTCACATTACACTAAATATACTGGTTTTGCTAGTCTGTATAATTACAGAATACATTAGGATTGTCTAGCGGTAAAAATCCATGAGAAAGACTGGGATTGTTTCACTGTGGTTACAATACAACAATGTTTTTTAGTATAAAATAGATACCATGTGTCGATGTCACTAATTGACAGTCTGATTCAGGGCAGAAACATGGTGCCTGCCTTTAATTGTAATTAAGAATAAATTAATCTGTGAATCTAAGTATGTCAGACTGAGCATGAATGTTTTGCTGTTACAGATGTAATTGTTCACATGTGAGACTATGACCTTGCTTAATTGGAACTGAGACGGAATTCATGCACAAATGATTAGGATAGTGTATGAGTGAGGTGTCAGTGATACGGGTGCATTCATCAGTGTGAGATTAAGTATCTGCATCGTTGATTGCGAGATCTTGGGGGAGTTTTAACTTTCAAGGATGGGTGAGTTAGGAGTAGGAGAGAATGTAAAAATTGTCTAATTCATGAACCAAACCCCAGTCCACCTCCAACTTGCCCACAAACAATTTTAGCAGGAAGGTCAATGATGGGCAAACACCACTTCCAAAAGTAAATTTGCTCCCTCAAGTCTTTTGAAATTTATTTTTTTAAAAATTCCTTTTGACTAGAAACCAGAGCCTTGAGAATCTGGGCAGGTGAAAGGAGATGCCAAGAGCAAATAAAAACCTTTTCCAATATTGCTACTTACACACAAATTCTGCAAGTTTAAACTTTGAAAAATTCATTCATGAGATGTTGGTGTCATTGATTTTATTTCCCTTCTCTGACTGCTGTTGAGAAGGTGGAGGTGAGCTGCCTTCTTGAACTGCTGCAACTCATTGAATATAGATAAACTTACAATGCTGTCAGAAAGGGAGTTACAGGATTTTAACCTAGTGACACTGAAGGAATGGCAATATCGTTTCAACTCAAGATGGTGAGGAAACTTGTTGATGTACCCATTCATCTGCTGCTCTTTTCCTTCTATGATAGAGATTACGGTTCAGAAGGTGCTGTCAAAAGACCCTTGGTGAATGGTGACAGTGCTGCATTTAGTAGACAGTACACACTGTTGCCATTGTTTGTAGATGGTGGAGTGAGTGAGTATTGAAGATGTTTGGTGTGTCAAGCAGGCTGCTCTGTCCTGGATGCTGTCAAGCTTCTTGAGTGTTGTTCAAACTGTATACACCCAGGCAAGTGTAAAATCTTCCATCACAATCCTGACCTGTTCCTTGAGGATGCATGATCATGAACATTGGCTGAAGTTGGCTCACGGTATTAAGCAAGAACTTTCGAAAGCTGATTGGGGGCAGATGATCACAGGTAAAGGGATGGCTGGAAAATGGGAAGCCTTCAGAAATGAGATAACGAGAATCCAGAGAAAGTATATTCCTGTCAGGGTGAAAGGGAAGGCTGGTATGTATAGGGAATGCTGATGACTAAAGAAATTGAGGGTTTGGTTAAGAAAAAGAAGGGAGCATATGTAAGGTATAGACAGGATAGATCGAGTGAATCCTTAGAAGAATATAAAGGCAGTAGGAGTATACTGAAGAGGGAAATCAGGAGGGCAAAAAGGGGATGTGAGATAATTTTGGCAAATAAAATTAAGGAGAATCCAAAGGGTTTTTATAAATACGTTAAGGACAAAAGGGTAACTAGGGAGAAAATAGGGCCCCTTGAAGATCAGCAAAGTGGCCTTTGTGTGGAGCTGCTGAAAATGGGGGAGATACTAAATGAATATTTTGCATCAGTATTTACTGTGGTAAAGGATATGGAAGACATAGACTGTAGGGAAATAGATGGTGACATCTTGAAAAATGTCTTGCTGAGATATTTGTATAATCGATAGTCACAGGTGAGGTGCCGGAAGACCAGAGGTTGGCAAACGTGGTGCCACTGTTTAAGAAGGTGGTAAAGACAAGCCAGGGAACTGTAGACCAGTGAGCACGACGAGTTGTTGGAGGGAATCCTGAGGGACAGGATGTACTTGTATTTGGAAAGGCAAGGACTGATTAGGGATAGTCAACATGGTTTTGTGCATGGGAAATCATGTCTCACAAACTTAATTGAGTTTTTTGAGGAAATAACAAAGAAGATTGATGAGGACAGAGCAATAGATGTGATCTATATGGACTTCAGTAAGGCATTCGACAAGGTTCCCCATGGGAGACTGATTAGCAAGGTTAGATCTCATGGAATACAGGGAGAACAAGCCATTTGGATACAGAACTGGCTCAAAGGTAGAAGACAGAGGGTGGTGG
>NC_057749.1:12778565-12780154 GCF_004010195.1 Chiloscyllium plagiosum
TCCTTCCTATCGGAAAGATGTTGTGAAACTTGAAAGGGTTCAGAAAAGATTTATGAGGATATTGCCAGGGTTGGAGGATTTGAGCTATAGGGAGAGGCTGAACAGGCTGGGGCTGTGCTACCTGGAGCATCGGAGGCTGAGGGGTGACCTTATAGAGGTTTACAAAATTATGAGGGGCATGGATAGGGTAAATAGGCAAAGTCGGACTCCCTTGGGGTCGGGGAGTCCAGAACTAGAGGGCATAGGTTTAGGGTGAGAGGGGAAAGATATAAAAGAGACCTACAGGGCAACCTTTTCACACAGAGTGTGGTACGTGGAATGAGCTGCCAGGGGAAGTGGTGGAGGCTGGTACAATTGCAACATTTAAGAGGCATCTGGATGGGTGTATGAATAGGAAGGGTTTGGAGAGATATGGGCCGCGTGCTGGCAGGTGAGACTAGATTGGGTTGGGATATCTGGTCAGCATGGACGAGTTGGACTGAAGGGTCTGTTTCCATGCTATACATCTCTATGACTCTATGACTCATTGCATGCAATCTTTTAGCCACAGTGCTTCACAATAAACCGAGTAGGGTTATGATGGTCTGTGTTTGGCAAATTAGGTTGAAAATTGGTTGACAAACACTTTATCCATCTTAATGATTGTACTTTCTTCTAAGCACCCTGCTTTTCCTTTATTATATCCATCTGTGGTCAAGATGCTGTATGTTCAGGGACTCCAGTCCCCGTGCTACCGTAAAATAAGTGCGAGGATGGCATGATGCACACTTTCCTTGCATCTGGTACGAATTAGTTTAGCTTTCCAGTAGTGACAGTTAATAACCTTAACTAGTGGGAGGAAAGATTTCCTCATGTCTTATCTGACAAAATTGGAAATCTGTTACAAAGAGGCAGTCTATAGTTTGGTTGAATATATCATGGAAAATAAATCTACCCATAAGAAACATCTCAAGCAATGTTTTTCCTGTTATGTTCCTCCAGAGCTAATTTTCAGTTTTATTCTTGAAATAAACATGCTTCATTTAAAAAATACAGTTTCCTATGTAATTTTAGCAGTAATAACATTATGAGAACAGAATAACCCACCAACTCATAAAATTGTTACAAGTAGCAGCTATTTGACACATTGTGTTTGCACTGGTTCTCCAAGTGAGCATTTCATTTAGTGCCACTCTCTTGCTTTTCCTCATAACCCTGTAATTGTTCCTTTTTCCGATAGCAATCTAGTTCCCTTTTTAAAGCCTCAATTGAAGTTGCCTCCACACACTCACAAGTAATAAATTGTAGGCCTTATTTGCTATGTGATAAAAGTTTTTCTAATGTCATTTTTGCTTTTTTTTTTAACCAATTATTTTAAATCTCTGCCATCCCTGATCCCTCACGAATTTGAATACTTATATATGGACTTAACAAAATAGGAACAGTTCGCCCCTCAGCCATTTCCGCCATTCAATGTGATGATTAGATTAGATTCAATTCCCTACAGTATGGAAACAGGCCTTTCAGCCCAACAAGTCCACACCGACCCTTTGAGGAGAAAGTGAGGTCTGCAGATGCTGGAGATCAGAGCTGAAAATGTGTTGCTGGAA
>NC_057749.1:12780185-12785662 GCF_004010195.1 Chiloscyllium plagiosum
CCTCCCCCAAGTCCCTCCTCCCTACCTTTTATCTTTGCCTGCTGGACACACTTTCCTCGTTCCTGAAGAAGGGCTTATGCCCGAAACGTCGATTCTCCTGTTCCCTGGATGCTGCATGACCTGCTGCGCTTTTCCAGCAACACATTTTCACACCGACCCTTTGAAGAGTAAGCCACCCAGACCCATTCCCCCCTGACTAATGCACCTCGCACTACGAGCAATTTAGCATGGCCAATTCACCTGACCTACACATCTTTGGATTGTGGGAGGAAATCCACACAGAGGGTCACCTGAGGCTGGAATCGGACCTGGGTCCCTGTCGCTGTGAGGCAGCTGTGCTAACCACTGAGCTACTGATCTTTTTCTATGTTGGCTGATCGGTTTCTGTTTTGAATTCTACATTATTAATTACCTCCAAAAGCTTTTCATTCCCTTGTCTGATAAGAATCTACTTCACTTTGACTTAAGTATGTTCAACCCCATTTCCATAACCACCTGAGGCAATGACTTCCAAAATCATACAATCCTCCAAGAGAAAATCTTCCTCCTCATCTCTGTCCTAAAACAGTGAGTCCTAATTTTACACAGTACCCTGTAGTCTGAACTAACCCATAGAATAAATATCCTTTCCGTGTCCAAGGCTGTCCAGGATATTATACACTTCAGTCAAGTCAGCCCTTACTCTAAATTTCAGTGAAAACAAGCCCAATCTGTCCAACCTTTCCTCATTAGACAACCAACTCATTCCAGGTGTCAGTCTAGTAAAACTCCCGTGAACCATCTCCAATGCATTTACATCCCTCTTTAAATAAAAAAGATCTAAATTGCACACACAGTGTTCAAGGTGTGGTCTCAGGAATGGTTGTACAACTGAAGCAAAACATTCTTACCACCCCAATGGTTCAACTCTTTTCCTAGTAAAAGGATGGCATGTCATTAGCCTTCTTAATTATTTGCAGCACCTACTTAACTTTCTGCAACTCACGCACAGAATATCTAGATCTGTCATCACCTCGGAATTCTACAACAGCTCTCCAGTAAAGGAACACCCTGCTTTTTCATGCTTGTTAGAAAGAATGGTCAAGGCAACTGTAGGAATTAGTGGATTCGGAGTGGACATTGGTAGACATGGAAATAGAGAAGTCAAGAATACAGAAGGGAAAAGTCAGAGCTACATGAGGTGAAGGTGACAGACGAATGGAAATTAGAAGCAGAATTGATTAATTTTTCCAACTTCGGTTGAGAGCAGAAAATAGTGCTGACATCTTTGATCAACCAGAAGGAGGATTGTGGGAAAGGGCCAATTAGGATTGGAACTGGAACAACATGTTTAAAGTTCCATAGGTTTGTAAACTGTGATGGAAACTATCAGGAAAAGGAAGGAATCCAGTACTGACCTCTCAGGGACTCCACTACATACCTGTTAGAATTATGAAAAAAATCCATTTACCCTATTACTCAGTTTCCTCTCACTCAGCCAATTCTGTATTCAGGTTGCTCCTGTCCTTTTATTTCATCTACTATAATTTTGCTTGCAAATCTGTCATGAGACACTATTAAATGTCTTTTGGAAGTCCATGTACAAGATAGCATGTCCTCATTAACCCTCTTGGTTAATCTTCAGAAAACTCCAGCAAGTTAGTTCGACATGTTTTTCGTTTAATGTAACAATGCTGGCCTCCCATAGTTAATCTCCATTTGTCCACATGACTATTAATTTTGTCTTGAATTATTGTTTTTACTTGAATGCACGAATATTAACTTCAAAGAAGGAAAGAGCACACATTAAGCCAGATGAGTAACTAACAAACTGATTAAAGAAAATCCTAATCATTGGTTTTGAATGGGAAAGATCAATTCCTATTCTATAATCATAGACTTTTTCTAAATGTGTGGAAGTCGTAAGACGTACCTCTGCGGCCGTCATATCCTGAGGTTGGAGTTGAACTCAGACCTTCTGACCAAGAATTAGGGACACTATCATTGTAACTCAAGACCCTCACCAGCTATCTCTGAAGATTGTCCAACAACAAAATTTGCTGATTATTTTTTCTTATATTTTCTAAATTCACCTCCATTTTTGATTAAGTAACTTAAGTTCTGCATGATATCTAAAATCTAGTAATCCTAGTTTTATATTTACTGGTGGTCCATTTTATATTGAAAATCAGAAGTGAGGCTTTTATTATCAATATAGAAAGTCTCTTCACCACACACACACCAAGGATGTTTCAAAGTGGATGATTTACAAACAGGATGTAATGTCCACTTGCTTTGTTTTTCTGAAGTCTTGTAATCTAATTTGAGTCAGTAACTCTCTAACCAACAGATGGATTTAAAAGGCAATTTTATTATTCTTGGAACAGAAGAGAGTGGTGCATTTCTTCATTCAGAAATATGAGGTTGGGGGAGCATTCCCATGGGTGAATGACAAACTAACTTCCCACGTTCAGGATTAAGTAGGCAGCCATTAAGGGAATGATGATAATGATTGAGGACTACATTAGAACTCCACAGAGGCTGGTCTCCTGTCAATAAGTCACCTTTTATTTACATATGATAGTACTTGATACTGGTCTGGCTTCCTCAGAGCCAGCTCTCAGAATAAGCAGAACCTCTGACTCTCCTGTTTATATCCGTCAGCTAGGGTTCCCTGACTGGACCAGGTTAACAGCCCCAATCAGGGAACTTATATGCTATGAGGTCCACCAGGCTGACCTTGTTTCAATCACCAGATCCCTCCCCCAACAAGTCTAGGGACGTGGGCCTATTCTTTTTCTTGTAGCATCTCCTGGGTATTTTTGCACTGGATCTGGTCCCTCCAAATAAGCCTTGGATGTGGGCAATGTGTACTGGACTGTAGCCTGCCTGTTGTACCTGGAGCATCTCGGAAGAAATTCATCCTCTTCTTCAGGTGGTAAAGGCATCAAGGCTGCAATATCCACTGTGTTTATCTCAGACTCAAGCTTCTTCGACACTCGGAGGGGGCGAACTCACGGGTTCTGACAGCCTTTCCAGCTGTTCCGAGGGGCCGGGTACATTTTGCTCCTCCCCAATTTGAGAGTTGTGGTGCACGTACTTATTCAGGACCGCCTCACCTACCAGAACTTTGTACATCATGGGACCTGACCACATGTCGACCATGCAGGGCCATTTCCATGGTTTCAGCATCAATCTCTAACTCACTTAGAGGGGTCTTGTGTCAGCATTGGTGTTCCCATTGCCGTCTCAGCTGTCCCCCCAGCCATTAGGGGTGATGATGCCCTAGTGGAATTATTGCTGGACTGTTAATCCAGAGATCCAATTAAGTTTCAGATCCCACCATGGCAAATGGTGGAATTTGAATTCAATTTAAAAATAATCTGGAATTGAGAGTCTAATGTTGCATCCATTGTCAATTGTCAGAAAAACCCATTTGGGTCACTAACATCCTTTAGGGAAGGAAACTGCCATCCTTACCTGCTCTGGCCTACACGTGACTCCAGACCCTCAGCAATGTGGTTGACTCTTAACTACCCTCTGGGCAATTAGGGATAAGCAATAAATGCTGGCCTAGCCAGCGACATCCTGAACCTGTGAATATGTGGGAGCTCCTGGCAATAGCTTTTGCCCTGTTGGCACTCTGGGCATTGCCCTATCAACACAGCTATATCTGCATTCAATCCTGGCCACCAGGCATAATGTCTCACCAACATCTTTATTTTGGACACCCCAGGATGACCCTAGTGGAGTTCAGACAGTATTTGGCAGCAACCTTTGCTCAGGACAATCACTCTTGCTGCCTAGATTAAAATGCCATCCTCTGTGGTGATCTGGTCTTACCAGGTCCAGGAAAGATTTTAATTTCTGGTTATGATGCACTTTTATTTCCCCAACACCACCAGCTGTTTTAGTTTTGCCAGGACCGGAACTTTTTGTCCCCAGTTTGATATTGTCAGCAGTCACCTGGAAGATTAAAACCAGAATGGATTGTTCCAGTGGCAGCACTACCAGTGATGTATCTGTCAGTGGGAGGCGGCTCAAAGCACTTGCTATTTGGCTTCCCAGGTAGTGTTCCAACTTGTACACCCTTAGGATGAGAGCCCACCGCTGAACTAGACCTGAAGCTAAGGGCAACACATCCTTGTCTACTGTGAGTAGCCCTAGCAGGGGTTTTGGTCTGTTATTATTACAGTATTGATGGAATTTTGTCACACCAAAGATGAATGCCAAACCTTTCTTCTCTATCTGGGTGTATTTGTGCTCTGCATCAGACAAAGACCAGAAAGCATACACGGCTGGTTGTTCCTCTCCATTGGGCCATTGCTCCAATACCATGCAGAGAGAGACACACCGCATGTCAGCCCAGATCTCGCTTGGGATCATAGTGAGTCACCACTTTATTGATTGACTTGTTGTTGTCACATGTACAGAAACACTGTGAAAAGTATTGTTTTGCATGCTATTTGGCAGATTGTACCATACAAAGTGCTTCAAGGTAGCAGAACAAAATGTAGGGATACAGTGTTACAGCCACTGAGAAGGTGCAGAGCGAGAGATTAGAATTAACATTTGAGAGGTACATTCAAAAGTCTGATAACAGCGAGGAACAAGCTATTCTTAAATTGATGATGGCTGCTTTTTCACTTCCTTAAAGGCTACATCTTGGCTATGAGACCATTTCCAAGGCTGACCCATTTTCAATTGCAGTTGTAAGGGTGTCAAGATGGAGCTCAGGTTACATATTAACTTTCTATTATAATTCACCAATCCACGAAAAGTACCTAGGCTCCGGTACAGATGTGGGAGCCAGGGCACCTTTGATTGCCTCACTTTATCTTCCTAGGGGTGTAACCCAGTCTTGTTGATTCTGTAGTCCAAGTAGGTTACTTGGGGTGTGTGGAACACAATTTGTTCCCTTCTAAGGCATATGCCCATCATGGAGAAATGTCAAGTTCTCCAAGTGCTCTTTATTGGTCTTCCCTGTAATTAGGAGAAGGTGAGGACTGGAGCGCCCCCCCCACCCCCAGCCCACACTCAGCACCTTCTCTGCCACTGCAGGAAGTCCACAACCTGTGCCCACACCATTCCCCTCACCTCCAGCCAAGGCCCCAAAGGATCTTTCCACATCTGACAGAAATTTACCTGTACCTCCACCAATGTCATCTACTGTATCCATTGCACCCAATGTGGTCTCCTCTTCATCGGGAGACAGGAAGCTCACTTGTGGATTGTTTCAAAGAACATCTGAGACACTCGCACCAACCAACTCCACTGCCCTATAGCTGAACATGCAGGCCCTGGGCCTCCTCCATCGCCAAACCATTACCCACCCGACGCCTGGAGGCATAATGCCTCATATACCGCCTTGGGACCCTACACCCACATGGGATCAATATGGATTTCACCAGTTTCCTCATTTCTCCTCCCACCACATTATCTCAGTCTCAAGCCTCCAACTCGGCTCCATCCTCCTGACCGATCACCCTTCCCATCTA
>NC_057749.1:12788253-12810887 GCF_004010195.1 Chiloscyllium plagiosum
CTCCTGTTCCTTGGATGCTGCCTGACCTGCGCTTTTCCAGCAACACATTTTCAGCTCTGATCTCCAGCATCTGCAGTCCTCACTTTCTTCTAAGAAAGTACCCTCACTCAAGTGGCATCCCCCAAGCCCAGTCAGCCTGGCAAGGATGTCCACTTCCAGCAGCATACCCAGTAATTTATATGGTCTGCTTGCTGCATCTTCGAATGATAAAGCCAATTCTAGTGCCTGTTTGAAGTTCAGTTGGGTTTTAGCTACGAGGCACTTTTGCATAGTTACATCAGTAATCCCACAAAATAAACAGTCTCTCAGCATCTTATTAAGGGTTAAACTAAAGTCCTATACCTCTGTCAGTCATCTTAACTTTGTCAAAAGCTCCAACACAGATTCCCCCAAGTTCTCAAACTGCTGAGTAAAACCGATAGCATCTCAGAATTAAAGGCTGCTTGGGTCATAATCTTCCTTAACTAAATCCATCAACACTTTAAAGGTTTTAGTAGCTGGTACCTTGGGAAATGTTAGGCTCCTAATATTCAAAAGAGCTGTGGGCCTACAAACTGGCATCAGAATTACTCGTCTGCCCCAATGTCATTTGCCTTGAAAAGATAATGCACTCTTTCCATACACTGGGCTCAGTCTTTGACAGCAATGTTGAATGGGTCATGCTTCCCAAATAATGACATGATGGCAGAATTGCTCGACTCAAAGATGACTGTTGCAAGCGAATTTCTTCAGGAGTGTCTTTCTTTTCTGTTGTTGCCACGGAAATAACCCCGCAAATGCCAGTATTCCGTCACCAAGCCAACCTTTATTTACACATGCATAGTACTTGACACAGCCAGCTCTCAGAGTGAGCAGAAACTCCAACACTTCTGTTTTTTTTATTTTATTAACCATTACAAATTACAAACAAACAAACAATTAACATAAACAGCCGTATACAAGAAACAGCCATTTACAGGGGAAGGGGGCAGCAAAGCCAGACCCCATACCCCACCATACAACCAGTTCACAGGGAAACAAGGATGAACCTCGGATCCCACCGTACATTATCAAGAAGAAAAACAGTGAATTCAATCACATACAGACAGACAGTCCGATAAACTGACCAATAAAACAGTGCACATAACACAGACACTCCTGGAAACCCAGCAAACCACCCACCCCTCCCACCTTCCGGCCACTCAAAGGCAGCCTGCCCCTCCGCTCCTTCCAGCTCTCGGTCTGCTCCATGCCCCTACCACTCTTGGTGTGCCATGACACACCTTCCAGCCACCTCCAGGACAGCTCATCCCCGTCCCTGGGATGATGGCGCACAGGGCAGCCCCCACGCATCTTCTGGCTCTCGGCCACTCCCACACACCTTCTGGCCACCTCCAGGACAGCCCGTCCTGATTACCCCTTCTTGGGACAACAGTGCTCAGAACAGCCTAACCCCCTTCCAGCTTTCAGGACGATTGGCATCAGGTTGGCCTATCCACCTTCCGACTCTCGGGACGGCCTACCCACCCTCTGGCCTTCGGGGTGACAGCTTTCGGGATGACCTTTGAGCCTCCCAGCTCACAGTGAGGCCTGCCAGACTAAGGGACACATAAGACAGTGCAGGTGATAAACCCAACAAACAACAAGACAGAGTCAATTAGCAACAAACAGAGTCCCTTCTGATACAGAGTCCATTACCATAAACAGTTCTCTTCAGAATGCAGAATCCATTCCCAGGAATAGAGTCCACTCCAGGAAGCAGAGTGCATTATCAAAAACAGAGCCCACAACCAAAGGCAGCAAATGCACACCCTACAGCAAGTGTTCAATCTCCATAGAGGCCTGGTCTATCCCCAGAGAACCAGGCCCACTCACAGGAATATAGTTCATTGTAAAAAGGTGCAGTTAACAAACAGGGGATGGTCCACTCCCGAAGGCAGCAAATGCTCACGTCCCAGCACACACATAGGTGTTCAGTATTTACAGAGGCCGAGCCCACCCACACAGGGCCAGGCCTACCCACAGAGGGACAGTGCATCTGGAAAGGTGTATTTTCTCAAAGGGGTTCAGTCTAAACACCAAAAAAGTGAAAACAAATGTGAAAAAGAAAGAAAGCAAATGCTTACCTCCCGCATACAACCAGGTGTCAGTCTTTACAGAAGCCTAGTCTACCCATAGAAGGCCAGGCCTACCCACAGAGGAACAGTGCATCTGGAAAGGTGAAATAACTCACAGGGGTTCAGTCCAAATACCAAAAAGTGAAAACGTACAAAAATTAAAGAAAACCAAAGTGCAAGGGCTAAGCCCTGCCACAAAATCAGCATTGTCCTTTTCTCAAAGTAAAAGAGAAAAGAGTAACACACAGGCTGTAACCAGCCAGTGAAACAACAATCCCTTAATGAGGGCTGAATTACACCTGTAACACATTGATTGTGTAGATCAGCCAGTTCAGAAATCAGTCCTCAAAGAAGAGAATACCAGTTAGCAAACTGGCTATACAGTTCAGCCAGTTAAGGAATCAGGTTCCCCAAACAAAATCAGAAACCAACAGCAGCAGTACACACTGGATGTGGGCAGCCAGCTCAGAGTCAGTCCCCTCCCTGACACAAATGGAGAGTCCTTAACACTGATCCAGCTCCTCAGGATCAGCACTCAGTGAGCAGAACCTCGGACACTCCTGTTTTTTTTATTTTATTAAACAGTACAAAATACAGTTGACAATAAACAGAAAGATGCAGTTCACAAAAAACCCACTATATACAGGGGAAAGGGCAGAAAAGCCAAACCCCAAACCCCACCGTTCAACCAGTTTTCAGGGAGATGAGGACAAACCTCAAGTCCCACTCCCACTCTTTACAAAGGTAACAGTAACATACAAGACAAGACAGTGCAATCAAATGAGAGACAGTGCATAGAACACAGAGCTTAAAAATATGTGTTGCTGGAAAAGCGCAGCAGGTCAGACAGCATCAAAGGAACAGGAGAATCGATGTTTCGGGCATAAGCCTTATGCCCGAAACGTCGATTCTCCTGCTCCTTTGATGCTGCCTGACCTGCTGCGCTTTTCCAGCTACACATTTTTAAGCTCTGATCTCCAGCATCTGCAGTCCTCACTTTCTCCATAGAACACAGACCCAATATAGCTATATAAAAGAAACCTGACACCAGTCCACAGCACATACTGATCAGGCAGTCCTTGGCTAGCCTTCCTGCTGGACAGTCATCGGCTTTCCCGTCTCCGGCTGCCCTGTAAACTGACTGACCCTTTCACCTGGCCAACATTCCTACAGACCAGCCACCAGCTGTCTGGCTGTCAGCCCCTCCTGCATACTGACCAATCCTCCCCTGGTCGGCCTTCCTACGGGCTGCCGTCAGCTGCCTGGCTCAGCCTCCCCACATACTGACCAGCCTGCCCTATACCGGCTCTCCTGCGAGGATGCGATCAGTTGTCTCGCTTTGCATACTGACAGGCCCCTCCTGACACGCTTTCCTCCAGATCCTCCAGCCCCCAGCCAGCCCGTGTACTTGCTGCCCCTCCCTGACCAGCTTTCCTATGGGCATGCTATAGTCTGCCTAGCCCCCTGCCATCCGGAGTACCAACAGACCCACAATCCCAGCCAGCTTTCTCCCAGGCCGGACATCAACTCTCCAGTTTCCGGCTGCTCCACCTATTTAATAGCCCACTCTGGCCTGCATTTCAAGCACAGTTGATTACAAAACCCACATACATTAACAGAATTCACAAAATCCTCACAATACAGTTTCCAGTACCAAGGCAGAGTCCACTCCAACCGGCAGCAAATGCACACCCCGCAGCACACACACAGCTGTTCAGTCTCCATAGAGGCCCAGTCCATCCATAGAGAACCAGGCCCATACACAGGAACACGGTACATTGTGAAGGTGCAGTTAAGTCACAAGGGCTTGGTCCACTCCCGAAGGCAGAATCCACTCCAGGATGCAGCAATTGCTCACCTCCCAGCATACACACAGGTATTCAGTCTTTACAGAGGCCTAGTCACCCCAAAGAGCCAGGCCTACCCATACAAGAACAGCTCATCTGGAAAGATGTATTTTCTCACAAGAGCTCAGTCCAAACACCAAAGTGAAAACACAAACAAAATAGAAAGAAAACCAGAGTGCAAGGGCTAAGCCCTGCCACAAAATCAGCATAGTCCTTTTCTCAAAGAGTGACACAGACTATAACTAGCCAGTGAAGCAACTGTTCCCTAATAAGAACTGAGTTACACTTGAAACACATTGACTGTTTAAATCAGTCAGTTTAAAAATCAGTCCTCAATAAAAAGGAATACCAGTTAACAAACTGGCTGTATGGATCAGTCAGTTTAGAGATCAGGTTCCCCAAAAACAATCAGAAACCAACAGCAGCAGTACACACTGGATGTGAGGCAGCCAGCTCAGAGTCAGTCCCCTCCCTGACACAAATGGAGAGTCCTTGACACTGATCCAACTCCCTCACAGCCAGCTCTCAGAATGAGCAGAACCTCCGACACTTCTGTTACAATCACTACACCTGGTACCTATCCTGTCAGGAAGTGACTTGGCTTAGGCAAGCTGACATGATTATATTTTAAGATGAATTTTCTGATTACTCAGAAACAGGGCATTTATTAGCAACATCTCTAATGTAAATAATTTACTGATTTGCTGTTCACCACCTGTCTAAAATTATATAAATATAAATTTATAGAACGCATTTCCTGGAATGATTTTTAGATAGGTATTTTAATCCTGGTGAATGTTACTTTTAGTAAGTAATAGTCAGAAGGAAGCGTGAGAAATCAAGACCAGATGTACACTGACATTCTGCCAATTTTCAAAGTGATTCAGAGTCTTAGAGTCATAAAGCACACAAACAGACCCTACCATCCAACTCATCCATGCCAACCAGTTCCCAAACTAAACTAGTTCCACTTGCCTGTGCTTGGCCCATATCCCTCCAAACCCTCCCTATTCATGTAACTATCCAAATATCTTTTAAATGTTTGTAACTTTACCTGCAGCAAACATGAACCACCCTCTGGATGAAAAAGGTGCCTCCCCCCGATCCCTTTTAAGTCTTTTTCCTCTCACCTTAAAAATATGCCTGCTAGTTTTGAATCATCCAATCTAGGGAAAAACCTTTTATTATTCACCTTATCTGTGCCCGTCATGATTTTATAAACTTCTGAGAGGTCATTCCCCCAATCTCCTGTGCTCCAGGAGACTATCAAGTCTATTCTCATAACTGAAACCCTCCAGTCCCAGCAACATCTGATAGATCTTTTCTGAACCTTCCCCAATTTAATAATGTCATTCCTATAGAAGGATGACCAGAACTGTACACAGTACTCCAAAGGTGGCCTCACCAACATCCTGTACAACCTAAACATAACGTCCCAATTCCTACACTCAAAGGTCTGAGCAATGAAGGCAAACGTGCTAAACACCTTCTCAATCACTAAGACTATATGTGGCGCAACTTTGTATGAACAATGTACCTGAATCCCTAGCTCTGTCTGTTTGACAAGACTACTCAGGGCCCTACCATTAATGCTATAAATTCTGCACTTGTTTGTTTTCCCAAAATGCAAAACCTCACATTTATGCAAATTAAACAGCATCTGGGATGAGCATATGGTTGCTGGGTTTAATGAAAAACAGAATTAGATTAAAAAAATGGGTTTCTATGATATCTTTTGTGTTTCTTCAATACACTTAGCTTTATGCATGTTCCAGCTGCATTTTCCCAACAGGTCCAATAGTCTCTGGGTTCTGACCAAAACTACTGCTTGCCACATAATCAGTGTGCTTACTGGAACCCATTATAAGCTGTTTGTATCTAAGTTTGCATCTAAATATGTTGACATGAAAAGAAATTGATAGTTATGAAATGATTGCACAAAGCAAAGAAAACTTTACTTCCAGACTAGTAAAAATGTTCGATATTATAAGAATCCATAACAAAATTCCTTATTCAACTATGTCTCTCTGTTGCTGGCATTGTTTCCTAATGGATAAATAAATATTTATTTACATCCTTAAGTTTTGCTATTAGCGACTTTGATGAAAGGAGAACACAACTGATTTCTGTTTGATTGTTGAAATTAAAGCGAATTTCAGGATTGTGCAAATCATTGAAATAAAAATCATTACAGCTTTGCAATTTTAAAGAAGCAACAATTTGTTTAGGTCCATTTTTGACAGACAAATGAGTCCACTCAGATCCCATCTTATCTTTTACTCTTGTGATGTAAATTCTAGTTGTTCAATCCTGTTACTCAAGTTTGTAAACAGAATCTTCCTGTAGTCTGATACTGAGCTTCAGAAGCTTCCAAAGGCAGCTCAGTTGAAAGTGTGAAGCTGGTACACAGTTCCACTCTCCTATGCGTAGAGTATAATGGTCAGATCTGTTACTCAAAAGACTTACAGTTTGAAATACAAACTTACCCCAAGGCTACACTAGCTTTGCCACTTTTGCATGTATCTCATCATCAATAATTTGGAGGTGCCAGTGTTGGACTGGGGTGGACAAAGTTAAAAATCACACAACACCAGGTTATAGTCCAACAGGTTTAATTGGAAGCACTAGCTTTCGGAGCACTGCTCCTTCATCAGGTGGTTACGTCCACAATCACCTGATGAAGGAGCGGTGCTCTGCAAGCTAGAGCTTCCAATTAAACCTGTTGGACTATAACCTGGTGTTGAAAATGTGTTGCTGGAAAAGCGCAGCAGGTCAGGCAGCATCCAAGGAGCAGGAGAATCGACGTTTCGGGCATGATCCCTTCTTCAGGGACCTGCTGCGCTTTTCCAGCAACACATTTTCAGCTCTGATCTCCAGCATCTGCAGTCCTCACTTTCTCCTATAACCTGGTGTTGTGTGATTTTTAACTCCCATCATCAATAGGTCAGGTCAACAAAAGTATTTCAAGGTCCATGTCCATTCTTGGCATTTCTGCTGGAGTTTTCTAATGGCAGACACAATATCAGTGATTCCTAAACCTTATCTGAAAACAAATTAATTCTCTGGCAGCAGATCTTTGTTGAGATGTTGCACTAAGCTGTTAAGAAGATTGAGCAAAGATTTTGAATGTAATGGAGAAGAGTGAGATTCCTTTTCAGTTGTCGCAAGATCAACAAGTTTTTTCAGCATGTGCAGATGAAAAATGGAGGCATTTTTAGGATCTTGCAGTCATCATAATCAGGCACTGACTTCTAGCCTTGTAGCTTACAGCTGGGAAAGCAGCAGTTCTTGCAGCTTTGCTGCTAGACAGGAGTTTGATTGCATTTGTCTTTTGTAACAGTGTGGGAGTGTCAATAAGAGAGCAGTTGATGGAAACCTATGCCTCTCCCCCATTGATTGCTTCTTCATTGATTGATGAAGGTCACTTGAGATATATATAGCTCAGCAAGCTGTATAAACCAAGACTGCATGGTGTGATCCAATACTGTGGTATGTACACCAAAGCTGGATACAGAGCTATATGGATCAGTAAGATCTTCTATCTCCAATCTTTATTAAACAAAATAATTTCAGCCTGTTAATTGGTTCTCATAGGTTTGTACCCATTCTCCTTATCTCTAACTGACCTTATTATTTTGAAGTTCCTCCTGCTTTCAAAACCCTTAACATCACTCTGTCTTATCAGCTGTAGATACCAGACATCACCGTTTGTTAATTCAGTTTTGGACTCCTGTTGTTCTGCATTGTTCATGGTATTGAGGGCAGAAGTCAGTTTTAAAATTAGGACTTGTGGCTTCTTGAATTGTCTTCCACTTGCCCATATTCAAAGGCCTCAAAATCATAGAATCCCTACAATGTAGATAGAGGCCATTTGGCCCAACCAGTCTGTACCAGCCCTCCAAGAAGCATTTCACCCAGACGTGCACCCAGCCCCATCCCTGTTTACCCTGTATTTACCATGGCTAATCCACTTAGCCTGCACATTCCTAGACATTACTGGACAGTTATAGCATGGCCAATCCACCTAGCCTACACATCTGTGGACTGTGGATTGAAACCCGGTGGAAACCACGCAGACACAAGGGGAGCATGCAGGCTCAAACATACAGTTATAGATTCATAGAGTCATAAACTTGTACAGCATGGAAACAGACCCTTTAGTCCAACTCATCCATGCTGACCAGATATCCTAAATTAATCTAGTGCCATTTACCAGCATTTGGCCCATGTCCCTCTAAATTTTTCCTACTCATGTACCTATCCACATGCCTTTTAATTGTTGTAATTATACCAGCCTCTACCACTTCCTCTGGCAGCTCATTCCACACACGCACCACCGTCTGCATGAAAACGTTGTCCCTAAGGTCCCTTGAAAATCTTTCCCTTCTCACCTTAAACCTATGCCTTCTAGTTTTGGACTCCACTATCCTGGGGCAAAACACCTTGGCTATTCAATAAACCTCTATAAGGCCAATACTCAGCCTCTGACTCTGCAGGGATAATAGCTCCAGTTTATTCAGTTTCTCCCTATAGCTCAAACTCTTCAACCCCATGAACATCCTTGTAAATTTTTTCTGTGCCGTTTCAAGTTTAGCAACATCTTTCCTATAGCAGGGAGACTGGAAATGAGTGCAGTATTCCAAAAGTGGCCTCACCGATGTCCTGTACAATCACAACATGACCTTCCAATGCCTATACTCAATGCACTGACCAATAAAGGCCAGTGTAGCAAACACTCCTGTCTACTTGTGACTCCACCTTCAAGTTGACCAAGGTTAGCATCGAACCACTAACCACAGTGCCATCCTCACCCAACTCAATTCCCCTAAATTCTTTAATTTCTAGTCTGTACTTGTCAAGCAATATGAGATGTTCTTTAAAGTAAAAATATGTGTAACATAAGCTATTAGGTTCATAGAACCATACAGTACAGAAGAGACCTTTGGCCCTTCAAGACATTGGGACAAAACCTAACTAACCACAAATCATTGCCATAAGCAAAACAATTATAAAGTAATAAGATCTCACAAATTCCAGGGATGATGGTCAGAATAATCAATTAAACATACATTAAAATTACTATTGAAAGATGATACTGAATATAAAAAACAGACTTTGCAGCTTCATAATAAAGACAAATGAATATTGTGAAAATATTGGTGGAGTTGCAGACAATATAAAGATCGATAGAGTTGTGATAGTGTAGAAGGTTGTCAAAGGATACAACAGGATATAGATCAGTTGCAGAAATGGGAAGAGAAATGGCAGATGGAGTTTAATCCGTGTAAGTGTGAGGAGCTGCACTTTGGGAGATCGAATGTTCAGGAAAAGTATACAGTTAATGGCAGGATCATGAACAGCATTGATGGACAGAAGCATTTTTGGGGTTTGTGTCCATAGCTCCCTGAAAGTGGCCATGCAAGTAGATCGGGTGGTAAAGAAGGCATATAGCAGAAAGAGGGTGCAGAAGAGTTTACTAAGATGCTGCTTGGATTTGAGGGTATGAACAATAAGGAGAGGCTAGAAAAACTGGAGTTGTTTTCTCTGGAGTGGCGGAGGCTGAGGAGAGACTTGATAGATATCTATGAAATTATGAGATGCAGAGATAGAGTTGATAGTCAGAATCTTTTTCCCAGAGTTGAAATGTCTCAAACTAGGGGACATGCATTTAAGGTGAGAGGGGTAAGTTCAAAGGAGAGTGGTAAGAGTGTGGAACACGCTACCAGGCGTAGTGGTGGACGCAGATATGATAGGGGCGTTTAGGAGGCTTTTAGATAAGCACATGAATATGCAAGGAATGGACAGATATGAACCAATGGCAGGCAGAAGAGATTAGTTTAATTTGGCATCATGTTTGGGACAACAGTATGGGCCAAAGGGCCCTTACCTCTGCTGTACAGTTCTATTTTCTATGTAAAGTATTGATATTGGCAACAGGTTACATAGATTTTGAGTGATTGGGTTAATTTAAGATTTCTGAGACGTGCAAGAGAATAATTACCATTATGTGTTTGTTGCACATTTTTCTCACTTCTGCATTCTAATCTGATTCAGACCAATCTATAAAAATCCTTCATGAATTGGGTTTGTGCAGTCTCAGTTTATTCGATTTTGGTATGGGCCATTTGTCAACTTCTGTCTTATAGTTTTTACCAACACTGAATTGACAGGCTCCTTTCAAGAGGGCATTCCACAGCAATAACAAACCACTGGTCAGTTCTGAACAACTTGTTGGCTTTACAACTTAATATAAATTAATCTGGTTTATTCTAGAAGTTTTCAAGTATCCTTCTTTACATCAACACCGAGCTTTAATTCTGAAAGGAGGTTGTTGCCAGAATTGGAAAATTTGAGCTTTAGGGAGAGGCTGAACAGGTTGGGAAAAGAGCCTGGAGCTTTTCCCTGGAGCATCGGAGGACGAGGGGTGACCTTATAGAGGTTTACAAAATTATGAGGGGCTTGATAGGATAAATAGACAAAGTCTTTTCCCTGGGGTCGGGGAGTCCAGAACTAGAGGGCATAGGTTTAGGGTGAGAGGGGAAATATATAAAAGGGATCTAAGGGGCAACTTTTTCATGCAGAGGGGGTGGTACGTGTATGGAATGAGCTGCCAAAGGAAGTGGTGGATGCTGGTACAATTGCAACATTTAAGAGGCATTTGGATGGGTGTATGAATAGGAGAGGTTTGGAGGGATATGGGCCGGGTGCTGGCAGGTGGGACTAGATTGGGTTGGGATGTCTGGTTTGCATGGACAGGTTGGACCGAAGGGTCTGTTTCCATGCTGTACATCTCTATGACTAACTCAAAAAGAAAATACGTTAGAGTTGGTCCAGATTACATGGTCACTGCCATTTCAAAGCCTCATTGCTTGGGGACAAAGGGGTAATTAACAGGGTTAATGATTTCAGTTCAGTGACCCTTCTTCAGAACTGGAGTAGGGTCTCTGGACTTGAAACATTAACTCTGCTTTCTCTCCACTGATGCTACTAGATCTGCTGAGTTTCTCCAGTAATTTCTGTTTTTATTTCAGACATTCAGCAAACACAGTTCTTTGTTTTACTTTATGAAATTAATCAGGATTCCTTCTCCACTACTGCCCAATGACTGCTAGAAAGTGTGCATGTTTAGACATCTTGTAGAACAGGATTGGAGTAATCTGCAATAGCTGGCCAAATCTGGCAAGGGTGATGTAAGAAAAAGCCTTTTCATACAGCAAGTAATTAAGGTATGGAATGCACTGCCTGGAATGTGATAGAGACAGGTTTAATTGAGGTATTCAAGAAAGCATTGAATTTTTTTTTTGAAGAGTAATCATGAGCAGGGATATGGGGAAATGGCACTAGTTAATAGAATTGCTGCAGGAGTGATAGGTCGAGTGGCCTTCTTCTGCCCTGTAACAATTCTGTGATTCTGTAATCATCTAAATGAATAATGTCTGCAGAATGGTAACTCCATGGATGTTTTTTATTTCATGGTACTACTTTTGGGAAAAAAATGGAAGCACATGGGGACAGAGGAGCCAGAATAATACTGGTATAAGCAAAATGGCAATGTAATAAAAAGTGGTAGTGTTACTGAAGTAATTTAATGATGACCCTCTCATTGTTGAAAGTTTAAGGTCAAAATACATTGGAAGTTGCAGATTCTATTTATGGAGCTGAAATGTCAAATACTTATCCTAGAACTAAATGTATATCTGAAAAAAATGCCCTTGTGTTTAAAAAGAGCGCTGTTTGTGGTTATTCTTTGATGTACATTTGCTTTGAAAGCATGCATGCTCTGTGAATTCTCACAGTAGCTTGGTGCTGCTGCAGCTGCAAGCAGAGCCCCTTTGAGTAAGTCATAATCACTTGTTATAAAGCACAGAACTGTTGGGCTAGCCAGAGTTGGAGTGCCTGCCATCCTCAAGTAAAGCTTTGTGATGTTGTTGATCATATTTTAATGGCACTACTGCCTAACAACCTATTTCAGTCTTTTAGACATTCGTCAGAGAAACAAATATTCTGGAGGGAAACTAGTAACTCAGGAAATAGTGAGTCATTCTATTGGGCCCATCATAAAACAGCACTTGTACTCACTCACTATTTCTACTCTGTACAAATTCATGAATAGCAGACTGCAGCCAAATCACTGAAAATTTTTTCCATGCAAAAGAATGAAGCCATTTTAGCAATGTAGATGATAGATCTTCTGGAAAAAGAGGGCACACATCATCTTTCTTCTTCTCTCTGGCCACCCACAGTGTATCTTTACTCACACACTTTCACCTCTTCACCGAATCATTAGTATTCTTGTGGACTTTTTTTCTCAGACTTGCTTACTATGTCATGATATATTTTTCTCCATCTCAGGCATGAGTGCTAGCTTCAAAAACAGAAATTACTGGAAAAACTCAGCAGGTCTGGCAGCAACTGTGGAGAGAAATCAGAGTTAACCTTCCTTGTCCAGTAATCGTCCTTCAGAACTGGTTGCTAGCTTTTTCTTTTCCATGCAGGAGGGAGACAAAAATTTGTGTTTCTGTCCCACCTTTCACAATCATGGAACACCCTAAAGTGCTCGGTTTACTCTCAATGAAGTACTTATACTTTTGACTTATCTCAACTTGTATAATGTTCTTCTACTGTATTTCTTAATTAACTATTGTAAGGACATTCCCAAGTTTCATTCCCACCCTTTACAGAGATCACTGATCAGCATTGCACTAGGGATGTTACATTTGAACTTGGAAATAAAAATAACAAAGGAGTTAAAATTCATCCAAAAATGATAATCTTTGCCGGAAGTGGGATTGAGGAGCTAGCAATCAAGGCTGACAAAGGGTCACTAGACTCAAAATGTTAACTCCATTTTCCTTTCTACAGATGCTGCCAGATCTGCTGAACTTCTCCAGCACTTACTGTATTGATCAAGACTAGAGTTTGGTTTTGTTGTGATACCTCCAGTGGTGGAATAGCTTTCTAAACATAAACATGAAGAGTGGTTATTTAGGCAGAGAACAACCAGTACATGCTAAACTGTACCTCAGCAACAAGTCAATTTATTGAGACATAGGAGGGAGTTGGGTACAGATTGGCAAGAAATAAATGATTTATCTTGAGCTTCATTCCTTGTGTTCATGTCTACTGATATTTTATGTTCTTGCTTGTTGCAGTGTCTTTCTTTGGAGACAGTTACATGGAGGTGAAGGAACGTGAAGCTTTTACCTCCAGCAGACTCTCCATGAAGTTCCTTACTAGTAAACAAAATGGGCTTCTCTTCCTGGCTTCAGGTCAAAGTGACTACCTGCTGATGGAGTTGTTTGCTGGAGTATTGCAGGTACAGTATTCTCTGGGATAATATGTATTCAAAACAATTGTGAGGTACAGCCTTAATAAACATACTTATATACATTTATATGGATAACAAATAGAGTGAATGATTTTCACATTGGGGGAAATGTCTCTCCAAATAAATGTACATCTGTACCTCCTTGGATGAATAGAGAAGTCTTTGTTAGCACTTTTAGCAAACAGAGATATCTTGCTTTCCTATAAATGGACCATTTGACCACCAATTATATCCTAATCTGCAACACAAGCATTTTGTAAATTTCATGTACATCCAGAGTGGACCCATGCACTGTGAAATTCAGATTGGTGTAGATGAGTGTAGGCTGAAAAACACAGCCATACCATTCAGCTGCAAATGAATTTACTAATCAAATTTGACAGCTTGAAGTGCTGATTCTTGTATAAGTATATAGAGCTAATTTAGCAATGACTGTTTCTTGGGCCTTCTTTGGCACCTTGGTGAATTCAGCAGAATCCCCATTTATAATGGAGTTTTCACCATAGCTACAATAACAGAGCAGGAGAAACCACAAAGAAATACTGGGTATAGGATTTGTAAAGATTGCCTGTAACAAGCCAAATTATTTTTCCTATTTTCAAAAATATGTTCATAGCCATGTATGTTATGATCTACTATGGATCCTATAGATTTAATTTCCTGAAGAAGATTTTTCCTGTCCCAAAAGGGAGTTGATTAAATGTCTATCCAGCAACACATCCTGATCATCTGCTGCTTCTTAATCCATTGAGTTGATTAGTCCAGATTCCTTTTGCAGCAAGTATTCCATCAGATGATGGATTGACATGTATAATGCAACACCAATAATGCCATACTTCTCGTTGCAGTGAAGTCCATGCACTACTTACTATAAAGCTTTAGTGTGCATCTGCCTGGTTCTTTCTCTGTCAGTCACACGCATCGCGATGCTGATCTCCTCTACATGACAGTTGCTGTTTCAGCAAACCCATACTGAAGAAAGGTTACTGGACCTGAAACATTAACTCTGATTTCTCTCCACAGACCTGCTGTGGTTTTCCAGCAATTTCATTTTTTGCTCAGGGATATGGATCAGCAGACAGAATTTTGACAACTGCCAAAAGATTGATGGTTGCCTTTAATGGAGAACTGGTCATACTGAACTCTGGGATATGGTGTTAAGCTATCTGTAAATAGAATTTGTGCAAAACTGATGTCAAGAGCAAAGATACACCAAAATATCTGCAAGTTATCATAGCAGTTACTGATAGGTTGCCCCATGTAAGCAGAAGAACAAGAGCATAGGAAAGGGCTTCCCATACAGCATGGCTCCATTCAGGCACTATATCTGGATGATTGTGCTAATACCCAAATACATCAATAGGAAATTTCCCTAGTAATTTGAAAATAATTCTACCAAGAGCCTGCTGATGACATAATTAGCAGCTGAAGAAAATAAATTCCTTTATTGATGTTGATAACTGATTTTGCCTTTCAAGAGTTATCTCCAGAAAAAAATTCCATTTAATGTTTTAAGATTGCATGTTTATTAGAGGGAGATAAATGTGATTAGGATGTGCCCACCACTGAACTAGAAACTTGGATCTGCTTGGCTATATCTAAATTCATTTTCTTGGTGCTTAGAGTGTAGGAACATGGACTCTAGTTGTAACAATGATATTTATATAAAGAGCAATAATGCCATGAGTAATTATTTATATCTAAAGTACGCTTAGAGTTATTGCAAACAATAATATTTCCAAACTCTAATGCAGAATCCAGGTATTGCCAAGAAAAATGTCACCAACAGAAGTTTTAAGATGAAGGATCATTTATTTCTTGTGTAATCAAGGTTTTCAAGCACAAATTTGAGAGAGATGACTGGTGGTGGTTTAACCTGAGGGTCACCGTGCCTCAGGCAAGGGGAAGAGGTTGAGAAGGAAAGTCCTTCATGGTGACCCCAGCTGGGTGTGGGAATTGAATCCATGCTGTTGGTAGCACTCAATTATCCAGCCAACTGAGCTAACTGATCTCTTAGGTAACAGGGCTGTTGATAAAGTAGTGATTATTAGGGTCAATATATTTGGACACCTTATTCCAGGTATCGTCTTTCCACGCCATTTAATACATGCACCAAAATAAATCTGTTGATATTGAAACATTAGGTTGGAAATATTCTGTTTATTGAAGTCCCCGTGCATAGCCAATTCAACCTCAACGTTTCTGCTCTTTATTTCTGCAATATTCTGTTTCTAGCTGAGCCTTATCTCTCCTTTCTGAAGCTGCTCCGAATCTTTGGGGAAACAGGTATGTAGCGATAGTGTCAATGGACTGGTAATCCAGAACCCGAGACTAAGGTTGTGAGGATGAGGGTTCAATCCCACAATGTGAGATGATAACATTTAACTGCAATAAAAAGCTAGTCTAATGGTGACTGAGTGACCATTGTCAATAGTTGTTCACTAAAGATTTTTAGGGAAGGAAATCTGCTATCCTCATCTGGTCTGGCCTACAGACAATGTGGTCACCTCTTAACTGCCCTCAAAGTAATTAGGGATGGGCAATCAATCACTGGTTAGTGATGCTCACATCCCTTGAACAAATGATTTTTTACGAGGATCTAAGTCTTTCCACTGAATAGACGTTTGTACTGTTAAACTCTGCAGAACATGAAATTCCTCTTGTCAGCCATCTAATCAGTATGTTGCTTTCCTTCACTTAAGTTCACTCTGTCCTTTATTATTATTACAAGATTAATGCAACCCAACAGAACAGGGTAATGACAGTTATATGAATCTAACTGTTTCCAACCTCTGTGATTCCCTTTAAAATTGTATTTCTTGTGTGTTTTTATCTTTCAGGTGAAATTAGAACTTGGATCTGGAGAGACTGTATTGCATTCTCAGACTGGCCTGAAACTTAACAATCTCGTCTGGCATGATGTTTATCTTGTGTATGAGAACAAGACCCTAAGTTTGACTGTAGATGACCTCTTCACAACTTCAGTAGAAGTACTTGGCCATCTTAATAAGTTGAATGTTGATAATGGCCTGTACGTGGGTGGACCTGGGGAGGCAGAGATCCCTTACCTATCGAGGGAATCCAGTCATTTCAGAGGCTGTATTTCCAAGGCTGTGTTCAATGATTATGACATCTTATTCTCACTTGAACCACATCGCGAATATAGAACTGTTTATGAGGTGGAGGATGGATGCAGCAATGTAATCATAGCAGGGGATGATTATCCCAGCAACTTTCTGGGACTGAAATCCTATATCTCCTTTCCGAGTTGGAATGCAAGAGAAGAGGGGACATTTGAGTGCTTTCTGAAAACGACAATTCTGCAAGCTCCGTTGCTTTATCATGCAGGATGGCAGACCGACTTTATAATCTTAGAAATTACAGATGGTCGTCTCCGTGTTTTACTTGATAATGGAGGTGGAGTTGTTCTATTAAATAATACTCATTTTGTTAGTGATGGGAAATGGCACAGTGTTAAGCTATTATTTAATACAAACTTTATAGAGATTACAGTAGATGATGAATTATCTCAAAAGCAACTGATTAACAATAAGGACGCATATTTGGATCTACGAGGGCACCTGTTCATTGGTGGAATAGACAACAAAACCTCTTTTGAATTAATTAAACGTGGACTGTCCTATGTGTTAGTGGAAGGAACAATATCTGGCTCTTTCATTGGTTGTATTCAAAATATGCGTGTAAACTTAGAAAAGAAAAGTTTGGTAGATGCATTAGTCACCAGGGGTATTAGTACTGTATGTGAGGATGAAGAGAGTAAAAGGATGGAGAAAAGGGAGATTAAATTTGAGGATGAAGTTTCAGCAACACCAGTTCCAAGTTTTCATGAGCTCCTAACCACCAATGCACCTTGTTTACTCGATAAGAACATATCTAAAGTCTTCAGTAATTTTACTAGCTTCTTGAATCTGACACCATTAATTGTAAAAGAAGCAGGAAGGTCCACCTTGGAGCTCATTCACATTCATCCAACAATTGATCTGAGCAGGTTTGGAGTAAGAAATTCTCAAGTAGTTTTCAAAATAATTCAAGATGTAAGATATGGTACCCTGGAACTGAATATTCCAGGTGCAAAGAGTAGGAAAGCGTTCACCCTTTTAGACATAATCAATCATCATATAACATATCAACATGATGGATCTGAAGGGTCACTTGACCAGTTAAAATTTGAAATCTCTGTTCATAGTAAAAAAGGGATCTCTAACTGTTTAAAACAGGGTCAACAATACACATTAAGTATAAATGTAATCTCTGTCAATAACCCACCAGAATTAATCTTCCCAAATGGAAATCTTATGACAATTCTTAAACATACTAGGAAAACCCTTGGTACAGATATCATTCGTATTGTAGATGTTGACAATGTTTGTTCAGAGCTAAAAATTATAATAGTTAATAGAAAGGATCCAGGTTTTGTGGAGGATTTGAGAAATCCTGGCCAGAGGATTGGAGAATTTTCATGTCAAGATCTGAAACTGGGAAATATTCGTTATGTTAATACTGGGGCCAAGGTTTCTGAATTATTGCTTCAGGTCACTGATGGGGAACAAACAAGTGACCCAACTCCTTTGAGAATAGTGGCCTTGAAACCTGATGTGCAAGTGGGCAATAATACTGGTTTAATTCTTCCACAAGGAGGTGTCAGTCTAATCACCATCAGCAATCTGTCTGTAGAGACAAATGCAGTCAAGCAGAAGGTGGATATTTTATATAACATTACTAAGCCATTATATTATGGTGAGGTGCAGAAATTTGATGACAATGGGGAATGGAAACCGGTGAAGATATTCCATCAGAATGATATAGAACAGGGGTATCTTCGCTATTTCAGCACAGATCCTGAGTTTCGCAGAAACGATATAACAGAAAAACTTACATTTGCAGTGACAGCTGGACAGCAAACCCTCGAAAATAATGTTTTTTTAATAAAAATAAAGAGAGCTAAAATAACACTGCTGAAAATATCTCCAAATGAGTTAAATAATGTTAGACGAGGACAGATTACACAAAATGAACTGGAAGCTGCAATAGAAGGCCATAGGATCCCTTCTAATCTATTCAGGTACGTTATTTTAAAGTCTCCAGATAAAGGAAAGTTGCAAGTTCTGGATGAGGAGCTAAATGTTGGTTCTACCTTCACCCAAGAGGATTTAAAGCAAATAGGTCTCACTTATGAAGCAACAGTTAGAAATTCTGAGGAAACCCAAGACAGCTTCCAGTTTCAGGTTTTTGTTGGAGACCAACACTCACCAGTATATACTTATCCAATATTGATTGGCATTGATCCAGAGGTACCAATTTTGATGAGTAAGCCATTGGTTGTGACAGAAGGAGGCACACAAACAATCACCAAAGATCAACTTTTCACTATAGGTCAGAGTACCACTGCTTTTGTGTACAATGTCACTCAGGGTCCTCAGTATGGGAAACTGATCAGGCAGCCAGACCATGAAAAATCCATCACAATCTTTACCAATGATGACATTCTGCAAGAGCAGTTAATATATATGCATGATGACTCTGAAACTTTGGAAGACATGATTGTTTTTGTTGTTATGGAACAATCTAAAGATGATGACCCTGAGGTAGATGTGGTTCTTGGCACACTGAATATTTATATAAGACCAGTAAATGATCAGCCACCAATTCGAGTTGTGAACAAGACATTTAACGTGACATTAAATGGGCAACACTTGTTAACCACAGCTGAACTTCGTTTTCATGATGCAGACTCAGATTTTGATGATTCCCAATTGATTTATACCAAATGGGGTATCTCCAATGGTAATATTGTCTCTGCAGATGACACTGCTCATGAACTTTCCCGTTTCAGTCAGGAAGACATGGAAAAAAAACAGGTGTTGTTTAAACATTACGGAGCTCAACAAGGAACATTCCAGCTACAAGTGTCTGATGGTGTGCATCAAACCAGGACTGTCTTGGAAGTTCATGCATTAGATCCATATCTGAGAATAGTCAATAATTCCATATTCTTGGTTCACCAAGGAGAAGAGTTGCCTATCCTTGGCTATCTCCTTGGTGTGGAGTCCAATATGGACATTTGGAGTGAAGAGGAAATAATATACCAGATAACATTTCAGCCTAGACATGGAGCAATTCTAGTAAATGGTGAACCGAATCATTCTTTCTCGCAGAAAGATATAAATAATGACCAAGTGGTTTATCGCCATGACAACAGCCAGCATTCAAGAGATTTTTTTAACTTTACGGTTGAAGTGAAAGAGATCAAGACAAAGGGAACATTTCCCATTTTAATCTTCTTGGAGAGCCATCAACACCCACCAATTGTAGTACACAATAAAAAGATCTTTGTCAACCAAGGGGAAGCAAAGAAAATTTGGAGAGATCAACTCCTTGTAAGTATAAACTATTTAATTAATAATTCCCTCTAACTTGTACCTTTGTGAATGCACCAACTCACACTGTGGAGGAAGATTAAAGTGAGATTCGTTAAGAAGATATTCTGCCTCTTTTGAGTAACACTGATTTATTTAAAAAGCAACTAAATTGGCAGCATTCAAATCATGCAGCTATTTTGCTAACAAAGTCCTTAAACCAAACTTGTTCAGCTTAATGCTTACGCCGAGTGATAGCTATTTCCAAAGTGAATGAAAATTGGTTACTTATGCAAAGAAGTTGATGTTTCCTTCAATAGTTCTGCTTGAAGAGATTGCTTGTGCACAAAGATTTGTCTGTTGGAGTGATTGAATCATTTGCCTCCTCCTCCTACAGGCTGCACAATCTGTCCTGAAAGAAATTCTTGAGGTTGTTAATTACCAGCAGAGAAACCAAATTATTTGCCTAGATTTTTTTTAAGAATTGAATTGCTGCCACCAGATGGATCTGATTGGCTACACCTGCTTTAGATCAAAGGTTAGTTTGAGAACAGTTCACTATTAGAATTCCAAACCTCTGGTTATTTTAAGGGGCTGTCAGAAATAGCTTAAATTGCATCTGGATTAGATGACAGGAAACCCTTAAGGTGTTAATAAACAAGATTAGTCACTAGGAATAAATTGACAAGCTCTCTCCAGACAGACCCCTGGAGTTGATGAGTGCTTTAATATTATTTACTTAAGGTTGTTCAGTTAAAGTTACAATGTGTATCTAGAATTTATTTCTTAATCACAGAAGTATTGAATTTGGCCTTAGTAAACTGTTTTTACTACACTTACTTTGTTGTTGAGTTATTTGGCTTATGCAGCCAATTTTTTTTTCTTGCAAGCATTGATTTGTCTAAGCATAAAATATGTTAAGTTGTTGGTTAGTTCAAGCCCCATTGTACACCTAAGCACACAATTTACACTGGCAATTCAAAGCAATCTCAGGGGAATGTTGCATCAAAGTGCTATTTTGATTGAGATATTAAAACCAGGTTGTTTGTTTGTTCAGATGTGAAACACTCCTCTGAACTATTCAAAAAGAACTTAGGCATTCTCTTGGTGTTAATGAATTAATATTCCATTAACACTCAAAACATATTAATCAGTCATTACTTTTCTGTTTGTGATATTTTGTGATAAACAAATTGACTGCCACATTTACCATCATCAGTTATCTGGGTGACTCTAGTAATGTGTTGATTGATAAAATGCTTTGGGATAACTCACAGATATGATAAAAGTATATAAATTCAAATTTGTTTGTTCATATACCTTACCACTGTCCCAGTGTGTGGGTGCAAACCTCAAAATACATCTACTTTGGAGAATGATGGAATGCTGTGAAACTGCTGGTGTTTTAATGGTTAATGTATTTTCCCTTACTTCCAGGCTCTGATTAACAAATATAAAACTTGAGTGTTCTTTGCTGGCTTCTCCACTCCAGTTTTAACTTCCCTGCTCTGGCTCTGTTCCTGTCAATCAAACAATTAATCTAGCTCTTCCCATTCACGTATTTTTACGTCAACCCTGAATTTTGTTGATGATAATTAATTACACTCCAATCTGTTGGTTCAGTGTAATTAATTAACAAACTAAATTGAATTCTATTATTCTTTGTTTCTTCAATTAAATGATAAAATGTTTGCAGTCTTCCTTTATCATTAACTGCCTGCATAATAAATTCTCATGCTTCCAGCATTACATACAGGTACTGGAGACACATTAAAGCTGCCTTGTTAAAATTTTGCTACTATTTCCTACCATTCCCCCCTTCTTATTCCTAAGGTTTCCAGGGATAATTATGACACCTAATATCTGCTCTAGTTGACATCAGCTGATGCAGTACAGGCATTGAATTTTGACTAAAGCTTTAACGCATTAATTACTTTTCAATAATTTTCAGGCATTATCCATTATATATTTTCATGATCCACTTTCACAATGAGTGTCAGCAACTATTTAATTAGTGAAGCTATCACATAAAGCTTAATCCCATTCTCTCTAACGGTTAACTTTGTGATGAGGTACTCGAGCCTCTTATCCCGTTCTTATTTCGAGGGTTGCCAGGGATAATTATGACACCGAATATCTGCCCTAGTTGATGTCAGCTGCTGTAATACAGGCTTTAATTTTGACTAAAGCTTTAAACAATGTGGTTTTGTTGTAGTGATTATTAATTGAGTTATCAAGAGAATTTTACTATTAACCGTTACCGGATCCTGAAATAAATAAATAATCAGGTAAATCAGTGTCCTTTCCAATGACTTATTCCATTCTTCCATAATTTTGATTTTAGCTGGTACAAGATCATGGTTACCTAATATAGTCAATGATTTCTAGCAATTTTCTGATGGGTTTCTCAATAAATTTAGTTTAGGTTTGGTACTTTGGTTAATTAGGTAAAGAAAAGAAATGTGTACCCCATGACAGATTAGAATGTTTAACTGATCCTGAGTCCTGTAAAATAGAGAAGTAGAGACAGTGCTCCTCCACATCTGATGTTTTTCAGTCTTTAGTCTTTAGTGGCAGCTGTCTTTGTTCTTCACTCAGACTGATGTAGAGGAATTCCTGGTCTTTCTTCAAGAGGTGGTGGCTCAAGACTTTGCTTTTGCTCATATCTCCCCCTCCCCAACTATCCCTGTTGAAATACATTATTTTGGAAGCTGACCATCTCTGCCAATTCAATCATCTATCTGTAGCCTCTTGGCCATTGATCCTAGGTAGCTGCTCATGATGCCAGCTTAACTTTTGTCCCCATGCATACACTTAATGGTAAGGTCCGAGGGAGTGTTGCTGAACAAAGAGACCTTGGAGTGCAGGTTCATAGCTCCTTGAAATGGGAGTCGCAGGTAGATAGGATAGTGAAGAAGGCATTTGGTATACTTTCCTTTATTGGTCAGAGTATTGAGTACAGGAGTTGGGAGGTCATGTTGCGGCT
>NC_057749.1:12811485-12823856 GCF_004010195.1 Chiloscyllium plagiosum
AGGCATTTGGATGGGTATATGAATAGGAAGGATTTGGAGGGATATGGGCCAGGTGCTGGCAAGTGGGACTAGATTGGGTTGGGATATCTGGTCGGCATGGACAGGTTGGACTGAAGGGTCTGTTTCCATGCTGTACATCTCTATGACTCTATGACTCTAAATGAGGTATCAAACTGCACAGGAAATATCAAATATGGAATGCTCACTGGATAGGTTTAAAGGGGACCCCAATTTCCAATAAACCCTCCCTCAACTTTGCTTAATGTCTCTCAATGGGATTTGAAGATTGCATCACATATAAACAGGGTGGGTAAAAGGTATGTCGCATGTTTGATCTCAATGCTCAGTTCTTTGAGAATGTTGGGACATCATGTTGAAGTTGTACAGGACATTGGTGAGGTCTCTTCTGGAATACTGTGTCCAGTTTTGGTTGCTCAGTTATAGGAAGGATACTGTTAAGTTGGAGAGGGTTCAGAAGAGATTTACCAGGATGTTAGCAGGTATGGAAGGTTTGAGTTATAAGGAAAGGTTGGATAGGCTGGGAGTTTTTTTTTCACTGAAGCCTTGGACATTGAGAGACCACCTTATAGAAGTTTATAAAATAATGAGGATTATAGGTAGAGTTAATGGTAGTTGAACTTTCACTAGGATGGGGGATTTCAAGACCAGAAAGCACACTTTTAAGGTGAGAGAAGAGAGATTTTTGAAAAGACATGAGGGGAAATCTTTTTTTACATAGAGGGTGGTTTGCCTGTGGAATGAACTTCTTGAGGAAGTGGTGAATGTGGGTACAAATGCAATGTTCAAAAGACATTTGGTTAAGTACATGAACAGGAAAGGTTTGGAGGGGTATGGGCCAGAGCAGGCAGCTGGGACTAGTTTAATTTGGGATGATGTTCACCATGGACTGGTTGGAAGAAAGGGGCTGTTTCCGTGCTGTATGACTCTGAGAGTGGGAGCCAGAGGTCTAAGGGTTATAATCCTGTAAGACATTTCTTGCTTCCCATCCTTCTGAGGTGGGTGATCCAATAGTATAGTGCATGTATCGATATTGTTAACTATGCAAGTGGAGATCTGCACTGTCTAATACTACCATCTGGTGGTGATGTGACACCTTTTTCTCTCTTACACTTTACAGCTGTGATATCTCGCCTTTTTGTGTATAGGAAATCTGTTTGACTACTTCCAAAATTCTTCTGTAAGATTTGATTCTGTCTCAGGATAATTGATACCACTTGCTTGGCAATCCCCACCGCTGTGAAAATGTACTCATTACTTTTGCCTGAGGATTCAAGCTTGACCTTCTCCTTTATGTGCATATTAATGAAGTGAAACAGTTACTTGTCTTTCTTCATGCTCACTACGGAATCTGGAATTACTTCTGAAACTTTATTGCCTCTCATTTAAATATCTTGCTTCTGGTTGTCTGTGAGAATGCAACTTAGCTTCTGCATGTCAACTATTTTAAAGCAGCTTTGTAGTCCATAGTTTGTGTCCTTAAGATTAATCCCGGGGTGAATAGGTTTACTAAGGTAAATTTAGTACTTGGAGAAATTCTCTAAGCATTACCATACTCTTATTTAACTCCCACCTATCATCTTTTACATTTAATGTAAAATGTTCATCCTTCTGATTGTGTTAAATGGTCCATGTTGTGTAATTTCCCATCTAATTTCTCAGTTATCAAAACGTTTCCCCTTTTTTTTCAAACTTTATTTATTTCCTTCAGCAATTAGACTGTAAAAGAGCCAGGAAGATCCAAACTTGGCACACCAAGCACATTACAACGAACAGTCATAACAACCTGCGCTTATATAAAATATAAAAAGGCATCCCAAAAGGCACCACACTAGCCATATTTGAATTCAGAGAATACATTTGATCTGATCTGGAGTTTCTGCTCCTTGTAGAACCCTATCAACATATCCTTCTAACCCTTTCTCCTTCGTATACTTGTATCGTTTTTTTATTAACATATTTGCAGTATTCACCATGCAGTTTCCACATAATAGTAGGTTCCACATTCTCAACCCTCTCTGTGTAAAGTCTACTGAAAAACACACACACTAAAACACCTTTTCTATGTGTACCCTATTAAGTTCTTTTACATTCTTTAAAACCCCTATTGATTTCCCTTCAGTATTCTGTTTTATAATAAAAAGCAAGACAGCCTATCCAACCTTTCCTGCTAGTTTTGGATCTAAAAGGGAAATGTTTCTTTTGCATCTCCTGCTGTCACTCTATGGATTCCACTCTATGGAACTGTGGACTGAAACACTGAACAAAAAGAGCAACAGGAGAATTAGACTATGCTGGGAAGACAGGTGGCAAATAAAATTCCAAGGAAAGAAATTCAAAATGCTTCACAAAAGGGACAACACATTGAAGAACTTATTATTATTAATTAGAAGAAAATAATGTGTATGAAAAGTGACAGAGATCAAAGTGATCTTGATAGACGATAAATAAATCTATTGCAACAATCCTCGGTGGCAGAATAAAACAAAACAGATGGTGGGATGTGTTAAAAGATCAAAATTGAGCTGAACCAGTGAAATAATTCTGTCACGTTATAAATCAGTGGTGTGACCTTGGTTGAAATACTCTGTATAGTTATGGTCTCAACAGTGATAATTTATATTTATATCACTGTGGTACAGAGAGGATATTGCAATAATGAAAGCATACGTAAGAGAGCAGCCAGAGTGATGAGAGGAATGGAGAAACGCAGGTACTTGTTTTTGTCTGGCACGGATGGGGTGGGCCAAGGGGCCTTTTTCTGTGCTTTAGATCTCTACGGCTGTAGGTTAGGCATGTTTTTGCTTGGGAAGACAAGGCATTCCTTGATTACACTCTTTAGGATTCTAAAGGAATAGATAATGTTGACTAGGACCAGTTGTTTCACCTTGATCGATAGGTTCTTGATTTGGTAAGGGAATCAAAGGTTATAGAGAGAAGGCAGGAGAATGGGATTGAGAAACATATCAGCCATGATCAAGAGACAGAGCACATCCAATGGGTCAACTGGCTTAATTCTGCTCCTATGTCTTATGGTCCAGGACAGAAGATACAACCTGCTGTCAAAGGGTTGGGTAGGGCCTTGGGAGCCAAACTCCAAATCAATTGGCGGAAACGATATTTCAGTGAGCGAGAGTAGTCAGCCTATGAAAGAGACCCCTAAAAAGACAATGGAAATGGTTAGTATTGATTCATTCAAACAAAGATTAGATAGACTTCCCTCAAAATATAGGATTTTGGCATCTGGTAGATGAGTAATTTGAAACATGAGGTGTGATTTAGAAAAACAGGTGACCTGCGGATCTAATGGTCCCAAAGCTCTCCTCCGCTGGGAGTTTATTTATCTCATGTCTAAGTCTGTTGATGGAGATCAATGACTGTTCAGTCAGTAACTCCATTAATGCATTATGTGACTAGCATGATAGCACAAGGTGAATTACATGCTACTTGGATAGTTTCCATCCAACAGCCACTATGTTCTTATTTAGCCAGTTAAAAATAGCTCAGCTATGATGTCAGGTTGAAGAATCCGAAATTGTTTACTCTGGTGAAGTAGAGTCAGGTGAGAGATTTTTTCAAGAATAAATATTATATGAATTGTATTCCAATAATCTGTTTGAGATAGTTAGAAACTTCAAAGCTGAGAACTTGGGCTGAAGCTTATACAAGGGAAGATATGTCGACAGCTTAGATTTAACTTGTTTGCACAAAGAGCAGTGAACATCTGGAATGGTGACTCTGGGGAGTGGAAGACAGAGGGTGTGGGATATTTGAAATAAAAACTTTCTGGATATTTGAGGAAGTGGGCGATTGAGATTTGGGACCGGATGGATGGAAGAAGCAGTATTTTTCATGCTCCTGTGTCCTTTTTAAAACTTTATTTTGGAAATTCAATGAATGGGATCATGATGTGTGAGATTTAACGTTTAACAGAACTTTATGAATTTATGCTTTGTGACATTTCACCAATGGTGTTAGCTGGGGCTGCAACTCTTCTTAATATCATATATAGAGGAAATTTTCTGAAAAATGTGCTGTGGTGACTGGGTAAGTTTGATATTGAGCTCAGACTGTTGAGAATGCTGACTGACTCCTGATGAATATTTCTCTCATAGCAAGTAGTAGAGCAGCAGTAAACTTGCTTGATTCACTGAGTATCCACAAAGTACAGGCTTCCTACTGAACAGTAAAATCTCAGCAACTATGCAAATATAAGGAAATCAACTTGAAAGACTTTAAAAGCTTAAATTGTGAAAAACTACAAAGAGTCAAATTCCAATGAGACTTGGGGGTCCAGGTACGCAGATCATTAAAATCTAATTGCTTACAGACTATAGCTTAAAAGAAAAGCCAATGGAATGCTCGCCATACAAGGCTTAGAAGTTTCATTTCAATTACACAAATCCCTGGTCAAAGTGTTGTGGAACACTGTCAGCAATCCTGAGTAGATGGAAAAGATATACTGGCCTTGGAGGAAATGCAGTGTGGGTTGACCAGCATGATACTTAGACTCCAAGGGTTAAGCCATTAAATTACAAGGAGATATTTCTCAAAAGAAGTATTGTATTTCCTGGGATTTTGGATGTTAAGATGGGAACTAATCAATATTATGAGGAAATAATAGGGCAGTTAGTAACAAAGTGTTTCCACTGATCAGTCTGACTAGGACTAGAGGGTATGGTCTAGAACCTCCTACCAGATCTTCAAGAGTGAAGTTAGTAAGCTCTACTATGTATAGATGGTAACTGACTCTGGGTCTATTGTTAATTTAAAATTTGAGATTGATCAATTTTTCTTAACAATGTATAAAAGGATAGGAAGCAAAAGAGCAACACTGAAAAAAAACCAATTTTCAGAAAGGTTATTTCCTTAGAAACTCCACAAACCAGAAAGAGGCCATTCAGCCCATTGAATCTGCATCAATCCTCTGAGGAGTATCCCACTCCATCCCACATTTACTGTGGTTAATGCACCTAGTCTGAGCAACTTTGGATTGGGAGAGGAGACTGGAGCACCTGGCAGAAACCCATGTAGACATGGGGAGAATATGCAATGTAGTCACCAAAGGCTGGAATCAAACCTGGATCCCTGGTACTATGAGGCAGCAATGCTAACCACTTTGCCACCATATGATTGTTCGAAATTTCTCTGTCCTTTGGTAGCCATCCTTCCCTTGTCTGATAGCCTCAGTGTTTTTTGAACATTTTCCTCAGTATGTGCTACACAGGCTGACAGTCACCACACAGTCAGAGAAACTTCTGATTATTCTGATGGTTGATTGTCACTTTAAACATTTTGAAAGTGATATTTCCCTAATGCTGATTGTTTATTGAGAGCAAACATGAGACTGTCTGTTGTGGAAGCCTTGTGGATCCTCCTCTCAAATTGACACAAGAATATACGGTAAGAATTGTAAGACAAGATACTAACAAAATCCCATGGTTGATATTTAGAGTCATAGAGCTGTACTGCATGGTCCAACTCGTCTATGCTGACCAGGTATCCGAACCTAATCTAGTCCCATTTGTCAGTATTTGGCCAGCATCCCTCTAAACCCTTCCTGTTCATGTGTCTATCCAGATGCCTTTAAATGTGATTGTACCAGTCTCCACCATTTCCTCTGGCAGCTCATTCCATTTGTTTGCCTTGGCCTGTAAAATCATGATGTCTATACCGGTGATTCAATTAACAACAATCAATCTATTATTTATGTTTTAACTAAGTGTGTTTTATTTTATGTGCTTTTCTTGGACAGGTTTCTCACAATGACAGTGTTCCATCAGATTTAATCTACACTGTGAAAACTGCTCCTGTGCATGGTCAGTTGTTCATGGTTACTGAGAGCCAACTGACTGGACAACAGAAACCCCTCAAGTCATTTTCTCAAGATGACATAAACAGAGGCAGAGTTCAATACCTTAATTCCAGATTCAGCACTCAGGGGGATGCATTTGTTCTTGATGTTACCAATGGATTTAAAACGGTGGATGGACTAACTGTGCTGGTGGAACTCATTCCTGATGTAATTATCTTAGTGACACAGAATATCTCTGTGAAAGAAGGCGATGCACGGGTCCTCACTGGAGATATCCTAAATGTTTCCAATTATCTTACCTCATCAAATTTTGAATTTTATGTTACCAAAACTCCAAAACATGGCAGAATTGGACGACAAAGCATTGTTGAAGGAAGTGTTACATCTTTTACTATGCAAGAGGTAGATTGAATGGTATTTTCTTTTGTTGGTCTCCTTTCTCTTGTCTAATTGCCCTCAGTATGTGTTATGCAGCCAACACTCGCCACCGATTTAGAGAAATCTTTATGCATACTGCCAAATGCATGTTCTGAAAAGCAGTGGGTGCCCTCAACATGCTACCCTGGGAAAGTTTAAAGTAGGCTGCATTGTTTAGTTTTGCCTAAAAATAATACTAGAGATCCACAGCACAGAAAAATGCCCATCAAATCTGTGCCAGTCAAAAACAAGCTCCCAACTTTTCTAATCCTATTTTCTTGAATTTGGCCTTGTACGCCTTGGCATCACAAGTATCCATCTAAATATTTCTGAAGAGAAGTATAATGTTATGACTTTCTGTCTCTGCTGCCGTAAAGACAGTGAGTTCCAGATTCCCTCCACCCTATGGGTTAAATTGATTTTCCTTACATCTCCTCTAAACCTTTTGCCCATCATCTTAAACCCATGCCCTCGATCACTGATCTTTCCATCAAGGGGAAATGTTCCTTCCCGTCAACTCTATCTATATCTCTGTTCTTACTTGTCTTTTGGAACTCACCTGTTCCAACACCAACCCTCCCCTACATGAGGCACATCTGTGCTCTTTGTTCATTATAAACAGTGGACGTATGAGTAAAATGAAAGTGCCAATGAAATGCACAAAATACCCACTGAAGTGCAGTAACTGGGTCTGTGATGTATGTGGTGTTCTATTGATTTAAATAATTAGTTTAATGTTGCTGTGTTCTTCTTTCCTAATATTCCTTTTCTGCACATTTTTAGGTGGAAGAAGAAGCAGTGCTTTATTTTCATGATAACAGTGAAACATTGATGGACAGCTTCACCGTGATTGCCAATATGTCTGAGATTGACAGACAGAGTGAGCCAAAGTCAGTTATTGTCACTGTGATCCCCGTTAATGACGAGGCTCCTGTTGTTACCATTAATACTGAATTGAAGGTAACAGTATAGTTTATATTCACTCCTCACTCCTAGAATGAATCTACTGGGTAATACAAATTAAAGATTTAACCACTTGTAGACCAAATATATTCACTGCAAGGAATGGCACTCTTTGCTAATACCTCCAAACTCTCCATGTTTAGGAGAGCCAAATAAGCGATTTCTAGCACTGCTACCACATACAGACTTGTGGTTTTTTTGACATTGTTAGAAGTTCCTTACATATTAGCAAAGGGATGGTTTAAGTTAAAAAGGTATCAAAATAACTTCTAACTTTGCCCAATTCAAAAGCTTTTATAAAGATCTGCTTGAATGAACATTGATTTTTTTTTTCAGGTCTAATTCAAAATAAATTAGATTTTAGCAATTATTTCATGAATTTTGCATTCATCAATATGAGAAATGAGCATAGTGCGGGATAATTTAAACTTTCCATGCCACTTGAAAGGGTTCAGAAAAGATTTACAAGGATGTTGCCAGGGTTGGAGGATCTGAGCTACAGGGAGAGGCTGAACAGGCTGGGGCTGTTTTCCCTGGAGGGCCGGAGGCTGAGGGGTGACCTTATAGAGGTTTACAAAATTATGAGGGGCATGGATAGGATAAATAGACAAAGTCTTTTCCCTGAGGTCAGGGAGTCCAGAACTAGAGGGCATAGGTTTAGGGTGAGAGGGGAAAGATATAAAAGAGACCTACAGGGCAACCTTTTCACGCAGAGGGTGGTACCTGTATGGAATGAGCTGCCAGAGGAAGTGGTGGAGGCTAGTACAATTGCAACATTTAAGAGGCATTTGGATGGGTATATGAATAGGAAGAGTTTGGAGGGATACGGGCCGGGTGCTGGCAGGTGGGACTAGATTGGGTTGGGATATCTGATTGGGATGGACGGGTTGGACCGAAGGTTCTGTTTCCATGCTGTACATCTCAATTACTCTATGACTCACTGTTTGCAGGATTGGAAGCTGGGGTGGCAACGATGCTGAGGACAGCATTTGGATTGCAATCTTTCTGTGAATGCGCAGTGGGTGGAAAGTCCTGGGACTAGAAATTGGAGATCAGAGTATACCAGCCCTGTGGAGGCCTTTGAACGACAGTGGTCTCCTTGGGGCGAAGGAACATCATAAACTCCAGAGTTGACATTCCAGTTTAATTATGATACATTTCTGTTGACCGCTTCACTTTTGTTCTTGTTGAGGTGCACCATTCGGGCTGTCCAATTTCTTTTTAGGTTTATTTGAAATAGTAGATACTAGACCTAAACAATGAGTGGCAATGTGTCTAGGGGTGGACACTGGGTATTTTTGGGGATGGACCTTGGGTGCCAGTGTGTCTGAGGATGGGCCCTGGGTGGTTCTGGGGATGATGTGGAGGTGCCAGTGTTGGACTGGGTTGGACAAGGTCAAAAATCGCATGACACCAGGATATAGTCCAATGGATTTGTTTGTAAACACAAGCTTTCGGAGTGCAGCTCCTTCATCGGGAGCAGCGCTCCAAAAACTAGTGTTTTCAAATAAATTTATTGGACTATAACCTGGTGTCGTGTGAGTTTTGATCTTGTTCTGGGGATGAACACTAGGTGGCAGTTCATTTAGGGATTGTTCAATATATCATTTCAGTTACATGACACTGTAATATTTTGCTATAAATTATGTGTCTTATGATCTTATACTCCACAACCACCTGATGAAGGAGCATCGCGCCAAAAGCTAGTGCTTCCGGATGAACCTGTTGAACTATAATGTGGTGTTGAGTGATTTTAAACTTTGTCTACCCCAGTCCAACACCAGCTCTTCCACATCATTTCTGAAGATGGATACTGGATAGCCGTATGCCTGTACATAGATGTTGGGTGGGAGGTCTGGGAATTGGCAATGGGTGGCAGTGTTTCTGAGGATGGACACTGGGTGGCAGTGTTTCTGGGGATGGACACTGGGTGGCAGTGTTTCTGGGGATGGACACTGGGTGGCAGCATTTCTGTGGATAGACACTGGGTGGCAGTGTTTCTGGGTTTGAACACGGGGCGGCAGTGTGTCTGGGGATAGACACAAGGTGGCAATTTTGATCCAGACTTTTGATCCAGATCCAGCTCACTGAATTTATTAAAAATGAAAACAGGATGAGCTGGAAATACACAGCTCAGCATCAAAGCAGATGAGAGGTAAAACCTCAGCTCTCCACAGATTATCCAAATCTGCTGAATATTTCCAGCCTTGTGTGCTTTTTATTTCAGCTTACTGTGTCATGGTATTTTGGATATGTGTCCCAATTTTGTTTTGAATTGTTTGGAAATATTGTCCTGACATGGCTGCCTGGATCCTAAGCTCTGGAATTCCACGTTTTTATTTCTTTGTCTCAGCATCCTGACTTTACTTCCCTCAGTCACTCATTAAAAAATAAAGTTTTAATTTGCCCTGTATTTTCTCATGTAGCTCACTCACATTTTGCTTTCTAATACTCAAGTGAAGTGTCTTGGAAGCGACATTAAAGTTGTTTTACAAAAGACAGGTTGTTGTTGTTAAAGTGGCTTTTCTTTGCTAGTTTTTCATACTTCCATCTCTATGTTCTTTGCTTGTTTAACCATCTCCTGTTCTACACTAAGCACTTTGCTGGTCACTCTTGTGCATGTGTTTATTTTGGGGTATTTGTTTCCTTTACTCTTTCCATCTTGACTTTATATAGCACCTTAATGTTTCATTTCAAATGCTAATATGACCTAGTTCTGATGCTGCATCCATGCCTGAAATGTTGATTTCTGTTCTTTCCTTCTGTCAGACCTACTAATGGTTTCAAGCATATTTTTGTTTCTCAGAGTTTCTTTCCTAATTCTTGGTAGGGAGGCAATCAAATTAATAAAAGATATGTATCAGATGTAGAGATTACAGTTGTGATGTCACTGCTGTATTGTGTGCTCAAGTGTAACTTAATCTCTATTAAATAGAAACTCTTTTTGAACTGATGACTGGTGATATGTGTGTCACAATCTATCAGGTTGGAGAGAACGAGGATGCTGCTTTATCATCAGTCATTCAGAGATGAGGAAGAATTTACCAGCCTAAAAGATAGGGTCAAATCTATTAAGAATATGTACTTCAATATATTTTACTGGATTGAGAAATCGTGGAGAACAGAACTAATATTAGCTGGAGAGCTATAATCACTGTATATTACATATTTTTTGAAGTTGTAGTCTACTACACTCTTCGCTAAGACTTCTTTCTGATTTTTGTTTCCATTATTATTTAGGGCATGCTGTTAATTAATACCCCTTTGGGACTTGCTGTGAGTTGATATTCCAAAGGGGCATAATTAATGTTCTGATGTGGCTTCTTGTCAACTACTATTTATATAATGCATTCTATCCATTAATGATCTAACCCAATGCATATCAAATAGTATTTACTCTGGACTGGATATTATTCTTGTAACAGATAACTAACTGTACAGCCTTCTGGTTTACTGATCAGTATACTGCCTGATTTTATTCTTGCATTGTACTTCTACCAATGCAATAGTTTTCTAGTATGTTAGCTCAGTCCATTTGCTACAAGGCACTATTGCCTACTTGCCTGGATGAGTGTAACTCTAGCAAGACTCTAGAAGCATACCCCAACCATCCAGGATGAAGTACCTCACCTTGATTGTCCACTTAGTGCAATATGCTGGAGTTGATTATCCATTAGCTCTGCTCAACCATGTTCCTCTTTCAAGTTGCGAGAGCTTTTCTCAAACTTTGTTTCTTATCTAGTTAGATGTATTCTTGTGTCTGAGGCTCTCCTCTCCATTTTAAACAGCAGGTAATGAACTGAGATACAAAGAAGAGAGGGGTTTCTATCTGACATGGTCTTGAGAGGCTAAAGGATACATCTGAGCAAAGGATAAGGTCATTTAGGTGGAATTAGCTCAGTGGATGCTGCAGGCAGAGTCATTTTGACAAATCCATGAATTATGTAAGAATCACTGTAATAGAGAGAGTTTTCTATATTGGGTATCTTTACAAAACCAAAGACTACTAAAACCTGTACAAATTACTGAGCAAAGGGCAGAATGGCCTATTCCTGCTCCTAAGAAATGTTTGTCATGTTTGTATGTTAGCATTTGATGATCAATTTGGGTCCCAATAATGACACAATTAATATTTGAGAATTGATAATGAGTGAAATATACACCTTTTTCAATACTTCTAATGGCAGAAAATAATTCTTATTCTTAGATGTGGGAACACAGCATTGCTGAGATCTCACAGGATTTATTGAACAGTGAGGATCCAGATACCCCTGCAGAAGAATTGATATATTCTATCAAGCCTCCATCCAATGGCCACGTGGCTCTCAAATCATCTTCGGATGACAGCATCCTGGAGTTTACCCAGGAACAGATCAACAGTGGTCAGATCATCTTTGTGCACAACGGTAAGACGGGAGTCATGATTAGTTATTGAGCTGGTGCATCCACATGTTGCAGCCACTGAACTCATCTGGCAGTAAAACTCCATTATCACGATTCTACTTTGTGACACAATGAACAGGGCAGTAAAGCATTCATGGACAGAGAGAGAGAGAGAAAGGCAAGTACAGAGTTTGTGCAGGGTCATGCAAGGTCAGGAGATTTAGATACGAGAACAATGAGTTGGGATGGGCTGAAAGATATCTTTTTAAAGAGTCATAGAGATGTACAACACGGAAACAGACCCTTCGGTCCAACCTGTCCATGCCGACCAGATATCCCAACCCAATCTAGTCCCATCTGCCAGTACCCGGCCCATATCCCTCCAAACCCCTCCTATTCATATACCCATCCAAATGCCTCTGAAATGTTGCAATTGTACCAGCCTACACCACATCCTCTGGCAGCTCATTCCATACACGTACCACCCTCTGTGTGAAAAGGTTGCCCTGTAGGTCTCTTTTATATCTTTCCCCTCTCACCCTAAACCCTAAACCTATGCCCTCTAGTTCTGGACTCCCTGACCCCAGGGAAAAGACTTTGTCTATTTACCCTACCAATGCCCCTCATAATTTTGTAAACCTCTATAAGGTCACCCTTCAGCTTCTGATGCTCCAGGGAAAATAGCTCCAGCCTGTTCAGCCTCTCCCTGTAGCTCAAATCCTCCAACCCTGGCAACATCCTTGTAAATCTTTTCTGAACCTTTTCAAGTTTCACA
>NC_057749.1:12823990-12826268 GCF_004010195.1 Chiloscyllium plagiosum
CTAATTTTGGTGTCATCTGCAAACTTACTAGCTATAAGTTTTATGCTCACATCCAAATCATTTATGTAAATGACAAAAAGTAGTGGACCCAGCACCGATCCTTGTGGCACTCCACTGGTCACAGGCCTCCAGTCTGAAAAACAACCCTCCACCACCACCCTCTGTCTTCTACCTTTGAGCCAGTTCTGTATCCAAATGGCTAGTTCTCCCTGTATTCCGTGACTTTTCCGAAGTTATTTAATCAATGCTGATCCAGAAACAGTCAGTACAGCAAACGCATTCCCAGAGTTGGAAATCTAGTTCATGTACAAACCAAGTTTATATAGCAGTTAGCATCTATGCAGTAATTGGCAACATGTAGGCAGTGGTATCACCAGTTATCCTAAAGAAGGAGCCCCTTATCGTTATGTTTCATTTGCGTCAAAGGCCTAATTTGTCTTTAAATATAAGGGGAATTTATATGCTTTTGTCAAGGCCCAGTATTGCATTGTAAAGCAAGATGACATTTATCCAGTTTGTCTCTGTATTCTAGGTAAGTCCATCAGGTACATCTTCTAGTGAGCCTACATAATCAACTGTAGACCCAGAAAATCTACCTCTTCCTAATTTGAAATAGTATATTTGAAAGTATATTTCTCACATTCTTCCAACGCCTGAATCATGTGTTTTATAATCTCTTTCTCCACCTGAATCCTGACTGTATCGAAATACAGACTCATTGCAGGGCCATCAGGCATGAACTCATTCTCCCCGGCCTTCACGTTGTGGGGGATCCCCTCCCACTTCCCCCAACCCTCCAACTCCCCAACATCCCAATCCTCTGAGAAATTACCAAACACAAGACAGTAATAAGCTCACCACCATCTTCTCAAACAGTCCTGTAGTGCTTCTTTTCAGTGGTAATACGATATCATTCATTGGCCATTTCAGAGGACAGTTAAGAGTCAACCACATTGTTGTGAATCTGGAGACACATGTAGGCAGATTTCTTTCTCTAAAGGACATTATTGAACCATGTGGGTTTTTCTGAGAATCCAACCTTTCATAATCATTATTAATGATACCAGCTTTTTATTCCAGATTTATTTATTAATTGTATTTAAATCTCACCAGCAACCAGAGTGGAATCTCATGTGCATTAGTTCAAGCCTCTGGGTTACTAGTTTGTTATCATTACCCCTGTGCCATAATCCCCCAGAATGCAATTCATGAAGTAACAAACACTGAATGGATACTGTTGCATATCCAAAGGTTAATATTGTTTATACCCAGCCTATGGAAGTCAGGCATGAAACCTTGTGTTATTAAATATTAATTTTCAGATAATCTACTTTTCCCCTGGTGTCCCTTCCATTTGTAGGATCATTGTCTGGAGGATTCAGCTTTGACGTGTCTGATGGAGTGAATAATGCAGCTGCACAGCTATTTACAGTCAATGCAAGACATTTGAACATCCGAATTGAAACAAAGGAACCTCTCATTATTTATCCAGGTATAGACATGGATTACAACAATTGGTGTCGGTTACATCGGGCACTGAGTGCATTCAGAGAGCCCTCACTGTTGCTGAGCTTATGTGAACCAGTTCAGAATCAAGGTAGGAAGGAAAATGAGATTTTCCTGTTGTGTGTGACTAGCTGGCACCAGAAACATTCAACCCAGGCCAGCTTTAAGAAACCATCCTTAAATCTCTTTCACATACCTCTATCCTAGGATTATGTGGGAAGCAAGAGAGGAAATTGCAGAGCCGTTGGCAATGATCTTTTCGTCTTCACTGTCAATGGGGGTGGTACCAGGAGACTGGAGACTGGCGAATGTTGTGCCCCTGTTCAAAAAAGGGAATAGGGATAACCCCGGGAATTACAGGCCAGTTAGTCTTACTTCGGTGGTAGGCAAAGTAATGGTAAGGGTACTGAGGGATAGGATTTGAGTATCTGGAAAGACACTGCTTGATTAGGGACAGCCAGCACGGATTTGTGAAGGGTAGGTCTTGCCTTACAAGTCTTATTGAATTCTTCGAGGAGGTGACCAAGCATGTGGATGAGGGTAGAGCAGTGGATGTAGTGTACATGGATTTCAGTAAGGCATTTGATAAGGTTCCCCATGGTAGGCCTATGTGGAAATTCAGGAGGCATGGGATAGAGGGAAACTTGGCCAATTGGATAGAAAACTGGCTAACCGGTCGAAGTCAGAGAGTGGTGGCAGATGGTAAATATTCAGCCTGGAGCCCAGTTACAAGTGGAGTTCCGCAGGGATCAGTTCTAGGTCCTCTGCTGTT
>NC_057749.1:12826528-12880617 GCF_004010195.1 Chiloscyllium plagiosum
TAGGAAAGATGTGGGAGCTTTGGAGAGGTTGCAGAGAAGATTTACCAGGATGTTGCCTGGAATGGAGAGGAAGTCGTACGAGGATAGGTTGAGAGTTCTCGGCCTTTTCTCGTTGGAACGGCGAAGGATGAGGGGTGACTTGATAGAGGTTTATAAGATGATCAGAGGAATAGATAGAGTAGACAGTCAGAAACTTTTTCCCCGGGTGCAACAGAGTGTTACAAGGGGACATAAATTTAAGGTGAAGGGTGGAAGGTATAGGGGAGATATCAGGGGTGGGTTCTTTACCCAGAGAGTGGTGGGGGCATGCAATGCGCTGCCTGTAGGAGTGGTAGAGTCAGAATTTTTGGTGACCTTTAAGCGGCAATTGGATAGGTACTTGGATGGGTGCTTAAGTTAGGACAAATGTTCGGCACAACATCATGGGCTGAAGGGCCTGTTCTGTGCTGTATTGTTCTATGTTCTATAGTCTTTTCAAGAATAGCGTTAGCAGGTAGGATTAAGGAAAACCCTAAGGCATTCTACACTTATGTGAGGGACAAGAGGATGGCCAGAGTGAGGGTAGGGCCAATCAGGGATAGTGGAGTGAACTTGCACCTGGAGTCAGAGAAGGTAGGGGAGGTCCTTAATGAATAGTTTGCTTCAGTATTCACTACTGAGAGGGACCTTGACTTTGTTGAGGACAGTGTGAAACAGACTGAAATGCTAGAACTAGTTAAGATGGAGGATGTACTGAAAACATTAAAAAACATAAGAATAGATAAACCCCTGGCTAGACGGGATACACCCAAGGTTACTACAGGAAGTGAGGGAAGAGATTGCTGTGCCTTTGGTGATGATCTTTGCATCCTCGCTGTCCACCGGAGTAGTACCAAATGGAGCGTGGCAAATGGTATTCCCTTGTTCAAGAAAGGGAATGGAGATAATCCTGGGAATTACAGACTAGTCGGTCTCACGTCTGTGGTGTGCAAAGTATTGGAGAGGATTTTGAGAGACAGGATTTATGATTACTTGGAAAATCATAGTTTGATTAGAGATAGTCAGCATGGTTTTGTGAGGGACAGGTCATGTCTCACAAGCCTTGTTGAATTCTTTGAGGATGAGACAAAGCACATTGATGAAGGTAGAGCAGTGGATGTGGTGTACATTTTAGCGAGGCATTTGATAAGGTTCCCCATGGTGGGCTCATTCAGAAAATAAGAAGGCATGGGATACAGGGAAACCTTTATCTGTCTGGATACAGAATTGGCTGGCCCATAGAAGACAGAGGGTAGTGGTAGACAGAAAGTATTCAGCCTGGAGCTCGGTGACCAGTGGTGTTCCACAGGGATCAGTTCTGGGAACTCTGCTCTTTGTGATTTTTATAAATGACTTGGATGAGCAAGTGGAAGGGTCAGTTAGTAAGTTTGCCGATGACATAAAGGTTGGTGGAGTTGTGGATAATACGGAAGGCTATTATAGGTTGCAATGAGACCTTGACAGGATGGAGAACTGGGCTGAGAAGTGGCAGATGGAGTTCAACATAGAAAAGTGAGAAGTCATTCACTTTGGAAGGTCAAATTTGAATACAGAATACAGGGTTAAAGGCAGGATTCTTGGCAATGTGGAGGAACAGAGGGATCCTGGGGTCCATGTCCATAGATCCCTCAAAGTTGCCACCCAGGTTGATAGGGTTGTTAAGAAGCCATATGGTGTGTTGGCTTTCATTAGCAGGGGAATTGAGTTTAAGAGCACAAGTTATGCGTCAGTTCTATAGAGCCCTGGTTAGACCACACTTTGAATGTTGTGTTCAGTTCTGGTCGCCTCATTATAGGAAGGATGTGGAAGCTTTAGAGAGGGAGCAGAAGAGACTTACCAGGATGCTGCTTGGACTGGTGGGCATGTCTTATGAAGAAAGGTTGAGGGAGCTAGGGCTTTTCTCATTAGAGCGAAGAAGGATGAGAGGTGACTTGATAGAGGTGTACAAGATGTTGAGAGGCATAGATAAAGTGGATAGCCAGACTCTTTTCCCCATGGCGGAAATGTCTGTCACGAGGGGACATAATTTTAAGGAGATTGGAGGAAGGTTTAGGGGAGATGTCAGAGGTAGGTTCTTTACTCAGAGTTGTAGGTGCGTGGAATGCACTGCCACCAGTGGTAGTAGAGTCAGAGATATTAGGGACATTTAAGCAACTCTTAGGTAGACACATGGAAGATAGTACAGTGAAGAGCATGTAGATTAGTCTGATCTTAGAGTAGGATAAAAGGCCGGCACAATATCAAGGGCCAAAGGCCTGTACTGTTCTATGTTCTATATTCTAAATAGCAACAGCGAGGAGATGCCTGGCCATGTGCTTGGAAGGGAGCTGGAGTACAATGCGAATGGAAGGAAGGGTTCTAGAGGAATTGAAATCACTTTTGGTTTTATAGATGAGAGGCCGGGCGAGTCCAATCAAACAAGTAAAAATAACATACCTTTCTTTTCCTGCCTTCCAGGAACACGCCAGCCAATCACAAGTCAGTACCTGAAAGCGACAACCAGTGATGACAACAAAGCAAATGATTGGCCATTGACATATACAATATTGACTGCTCCAGCCCTGGGACAACTCATTAGGGTCAATGAAGGCAATGTCATAGGGAATGTTTCTAACTTCACTGAGAGAGATGTGAGTGCAATCACTTGGACACGGTAATCAAACGCCTGTGGTGGTTCAATCAGTCAAAAAATCCATTACAATTCTGGAACATATACCTGATTACCTCAGTTGATGATAGCTACCAGTGTGGCTGTGACGTGCCCCCCACCCCCTCCCCAATTAATCAAATAGTCTGGCAAGTCATTCAGAATTAGCTCTGCTTCTGAAGTTGGGAAGAATTAAAGTTTTCACTTTGTTTGGATACAATGGGAAGAATGTTCACAGGTCCTGAACAACAACAGACATTCAGTATAAAAAGGGTGTTGGATGTTTTGAAAAGCATTAGAGTAGGCAAGTCTCCAAGACCTGATAAGACTATTTCAGAATGCTGAGGGGGGCAAATAAGGATATTGCTGGAGCCGTTCGCAAAATCTTTGGATTTTTTTCTCACAGAAGATGTGCCCAGAGGACTGGAGAATAGTTAATGTGGTTTCTTTGTTCAAGAAGGGCAATGGGGATAATTCAGGAAATTACAGGCCAGTGAGCCTTACATCAGTGGAATCGGAAAATGATTGGACAAGATCCTTTATTGGATAGGATTAATTCACATTTGGAAAAATATGTACTTATTAGCATGGCTTTGTATGGGGAAGGTCATGCCTCACAAACCTGACAGAGTTTTTTGAGAAAGTGACAAAGATGATTGGTGAGGGCAGGGCTGTAGATGTTGTCTACCTTTGATAAGGCCCCTTATGGCAGGTTGATACAAAAGGTGAAATTATGTTGGATCCGCAGTGAGCTGTTAAGATGAATATAGAACTGGCTGAAAGGGTGTTTTTCTGACTGGAGATCTGTGACCACTGGTGTTCCACGTGGGTCAGTGTTGGGGCCCTGTTGGTTTATAATATATATAAATGGTTTGGAGGCGAATGTAGGTGGCCTGATTAGTACATTTGTGGATGGCATTAAGATTTAGAAAATTGTGGATGGTGAGAAGGATTGACACAGGATCCAGCAGGATATAGATATGCTGGAAACTTGGGCTGGCAGATAGAGTTTAAGCAAGACAAATGTGGCATCAACATATAGAGGATCCTAGGCATGTAGGTCCACAGTTCCCTTAAAGTGGCAGCACAAGTGGATGAGGTGGTCAAGGCGGCACATGCATGCTTGTCTTCATTGGTCGGAGTATAAAGTATAACAATTGGCAAGTCAAGTTGCACATGTGTAGAACTTTAGTTAGGCCATATTTGGAATATTGTGTACAGTTCTGGTTGCAGCACTACCAGAAGGAGGCTTTGGAGAGGGTACAGAAATGGTTTACCAGGATGTTGCTGTTTTGGAGGGTATTAACTATGAGGAGAGTTTGGACAAACCTAGTTTGTTTTCACTTGAAAATTGAGGATGAGGGGTGACCTGATAGAATTTTACAAAGTTTGAGAGACATGGATAGAATGGATAATCGGTCCTACCTTGTTCTCTGCTGTGTTCCTGTCTGCCCTCACTGTTTGACTTGCTCGTTTTCCCAACTGGACCAGTATCAGATTGATTGATTTATTTCCTCACTATTTACCTGGGTCCCCCCCTCCCCCTCCCCACTACCACCCCAACCTTACTAGTTTAACTCCTCCTGAGCAGCTCTAGCAAATCTCTCTGCCAGTATATTAGTCCCCTTCCAATTTAGGTGCAACCCATCCTTCTTGTACAAGTCACTTCTACCCCAAAACAGCTTCCAATGATCCAAAACTGTGAACCCATCTCTCCTGTACCAGCTCCTCAGCCACACATTCCTCTGCTCTGTCCTCCTGTTCCTACCCTCACTAGCTCATAGCACCAGGAATAATCCAAACAATACTACCCTCGAGGACCTCCTTTTTAAATTCCTGCCTAATTTTCTATATTCTCCCTTCAGAATCTCATCCTTTTCTCATGTCATTGGTTCCAATGTGTACAACAACCTCCTGCTGGTCCCTCTTCCCTTTGAGAACATTCTGTATCCTCTCTGAGACATCCTTGATCCTGGCACCAGGGAGGTACACACCATTCTGATTTTTCGCTGCCAGTTGCAGAAACATCTGTCTGTGCCTCTGACTGGAGAGTCTCCTATTACAATTGATCACTTGGAACCCAACGTACCTCTCATTACATTAACGCCATTCTTGGTACCCGAAACTTGGCTATTTGTGATATATGGATTAGTGGTGCTGGAAGAGCACAGCAGTTCAGGCAGCATCTGAGGAGCAGTAAAATCGACATTTCGGGCAAAAGCCCTTCATCAGGAATCTATTTGTGATATATTCCCCTGAGAGTCCACCACCCTCTACATTTTCCAAAACTGCATACTTGTTTGAAATGGGGATAGCCACAGAAGACTCCTGCACTACCTGTCTACCCCTCCTACTTTTCCTGCGTTTAACCCATCTACCTGACTGTATCTGCAGCTTTTCTCCCGTTCTATAACTGCCATCCATCACACCCCCTAGCTTCTGTAAATTCCTTACTGTCTCTAACTGCCGCTCCAACAGATTCATACGATCTGATAGGATTTGCAACCAAAAGCATTTTTTGCAGGCATAGTTATCAGTAGCATGGAAACTCTCCCTAAACTCCCACATCTGACAAGAAGAGGATATCACTCTACTAAAGGCCATCTTTGCTTCTTCACAATCTACAGACCCAGAAAATGGACCGTCTTATTGCTGTAGAAAACCACTGCTCCAGACTAACTTAATGCTATGGCTTATATTTTTAAAATGTAATCAAGAGACAGATCTCAATAAAACATGTAATCAAGAAAGAACCACTCTGCTCACTGTTGTAGATTTACAGCAAAGCTACACTTAAAAGCTATGCACTTATGTGTTCCTGTGCTGTGAGCTTTGCCACACAGGTTCCTCCAAGGTCAGCTGTGAATTTTGCTGTTTGTTAATTTTTCCTAGATGCACTCCGATGTCCAGAGATACTTGAACTCAAACAGCAAATGCAGTAACTGTGCAGATTCACTGCTGTGTCAGACAGCAGTATCGGTTTCTTTTTCTGACCATGTGGTCAATGCCTTTGTCTGTCTTCCTCATTTTTAAAGTGCCGTTGTTTTGATCTTTTGTCCCCCAAAGTTCCTGCGGTACAAGGAAGAATTGATGAATTCATTGGTGCAGATCCAGATTCTGGACTTTTCAAAAGGACTGATTAACATCGGGAGATTGAACAAATTTATATCATTTTTAGAATATTGTCTGTATTTAATTTAAAATTTTGCTGCTTGTTTTAGAATTTTGTGGATTATCTCAGCTTCCATGGTACAAATTGTCAGAGCTATTATAATGGAGCAAGATGCAGCCAATGTTGTGAGAGGCCTCATCACACTATTCATTTAACTCTAGCACAAATGTTGTCAGAGCCCAAATCGCTCAGAATCCCAGTAAGATTCTGCTCATAGAGTGCAAAAACAAGGATGTTACCCAAAATATTGATAAAATACTGGTTTAGCCCCTATTGGAGCATTGTGTTCAATTCAGGCACCACACCTGAGGAAGGATGTCAAGGGTGCAAAGGAGATTTGCGATTATTGGTACCAGGTTTGCGGGACTTCAATTATGTCTGGAAGCTTGGGTTATTCTTCAAAGCAGGGAACATCAAAGGGAGATATAATAGAGGCATTCGTTGAAGAATTTTAACAGAGGAAATAAGAAGGAGGATGACAAGGAGAAACTGTTTTCATTGACAGATAGTAAGCAGAATCACAGATTTAAAATAATTCACAAAAGAACTAGACAGGAGATGAGCAGGAACACACTCTGGTGGGCAGTTGAAGCAGATTCAATCATAACTTGCAAAAACGTAAAATCTTGAATTGAAAATAATATAATTATTGGGATCGAACAGAGAATGCAACTAGCCAGATAGTTTATTCAGAAAACCAGCACAGGTACAGTGGACTAAATGGCCTCCTGTGTGCAGTATAATTCAAAGACTCACGGACGAGAAATAGCCACTTCGATAACATTGTGAAAGATCTGCCAATACCTTCAACAGAAAATTAGAACACAAAAAAAGATAAGCATAAATAATGCTGGAAAAAGGCTGTATAATATAATCAGAGCATTGGCTCTTTGGTTTAATGGGTTGTTGCTGAAGCATAACTTTGCAACTTGTGGTATGTGTTAGTGTCAGAGGAGATAAACGACTCCCTGAAATCGCATAGCATATACTCCATGCTAGAGGAAAGTAATTAATATCCACGCTGCAAACAAAGTTAAATCATAGACTGCAGCGACACATCTAAAACCAGCTCAAAATGAATGGGCACAATTACTTTATCTGTCACATCACTGCCAACCTCCTTCCCATGGTGTGAATTATTTCACAGCTCCTTTAACTCTTCACATCCTGGAAATCTTTGAAGGGACCATGCTGTATACAAAGCCATTCACTTCTGCTTGGATTAGGCTGTCGACATTCTGTACTCGGCTTCCATTAGCTAAGGAATGGCACAGAAGGGGGACATCAATTAGTATAAATGGTCACCTCTCCAACAGCCCTTTCCCCACTGATTGTCTCCACAGTGGGTCAAGAGGGAAATAGTCTCCTTTTGTACTTTAAACATGCAGGAGTTGACACTGAACCCCAGGTCTGCTGTACATTATCTGCTCCCTACTCCTTTGGTCTAGGTTGGTGGTTTACTGAGCTGTACATTTTGTGATTTTCAATTAATCTCAATCTGAGTTGCAGTCAATAGAAATTTAAACAGAGATTCAGCAAAACCTTTTCCTCCCAGTCATGAGTCTTTGGAGCTCTCTTCCTGAAAACGTGGTGGTAGCAGATTCTTTGAATATTTTAAGGTAGAAGTGGATATATTATTAAGCAAAGGGGATAAGGTTTATCAGGATAGGCAGGAATGAAAATTTAAGGTTGCAATCAGACCAACCATATCTTATTGTTGGTGGAGCAGTCTCAAGGGTTTGAATGGCCTAGTCCTGTTTCTTATTTGTTATGTTCATCTCAACACAGCTTGTTACTCAGGAGGAGCAGAGCTGCACATACTTCTTCACTCACTTTAAATCCACAATTTGTTTTAGCTCCTTTATGGAATATGGGCATCACTGTTGAGGGCACTATTTGTTGTCCGTCTCTAATTGCCCTTGAATTTGGCTATTTCAGACGGCAGTTAACAGCAACAACATTGTTGTGGGCCTGGAATCACATGCATAGGTCTAAATGGTAAGACGGCAGAATGAATTCCTTAAAGAATATTAGTGACAACCACACAAGGTTTTACAACAATTGATAATTCATGATAACATTATTGACACTAGCCTTCAATTCCAGTTTTTTAAAAATTGTCTTTAAGTTCAATCAATAGACACAGTAAATTTTGAAATTCTATCCCAAAGAATATTAGCCTAGAATGCTGGATTACTAGTCCAGTGATGTTACCATTACACCATCACCTTCCCATAGCACAGGCTTTCAGGCAGAAGGGCAATTGGATCATTGCAATCTCATTACTAGCTCTGACACCCACACTGTTCCTATAAGAATTTCTCTGAGCAGAGATTCCTACAATCTGTGTAAAAATCTTCAAGTAGATTTTCAAAATAGAATTCGTCCCTGTACAGTAGTTAATCTCTGAAACCCAGTTAGTGTCAGTATCTAGGCTCCAGGTTAGTGATAGTGACTGCAGGCCCCAGGGACTAATTTAATAATACTAACTACACTGCAGGACCTCACAGTAAACACAGGTTCGTGGGTCTGGGCTAGTGATGATAACAAGCTGCAAGGCCTATGTTAGTGGTAGTGATCATTCTCCAGGACCTGTGTTCGCAACAATAACTGGACTGTAATGTTTGGGTCTGGGTTGGTAATGGTAGCTGGGCCTCAGTGCCTAAATCAGTAATAGAAACCAGGTTCTGGGCCTAGGCAATAGATAATAACTAGGTTCTGGGGCCCAGACTAGGATACTAACCAGGTTTTGGAGTACAAGTTAGTGATAGTAACCAGGTTATTGATAGTAACCATGCTTTGGCACCCAGGGATGTAAGATTGACCCAGGATTTATTTAATGCAAGGTTTGATAAACATTTCTAGGCTCTGGTTTGGAGAATATGCCATATGTGAGTCTTGGGAACCTCAGGGAGGAGAGAAGCTGCCCCATGGTCTGGCTGAGGGGAATCAAAGGGGAAGTTAGATAAACATTGAGGGAGGAATAGAGGAATGTGTTCATAAGGTTAGGATTAAAAATGATGAGAAGAGGCTTGGAGTATAAATACCAAGACAAGATGACCTGACATGGACTTTTTCCATCCTGTAAATACTTCGCAATCATGTATAGAGTGAGGGTTTGTAACACTTAAGATAATGTCAGTGAATGGCATTCATAAGATATTCTCTCTTCTTCACTAACAGTTGGAATCTGAAAATATTTTCTACCAACATAATTGGCCAAAGGAACCATTTTGGAAATGTCAGGATTCATTTGAGTTCACGGTTTCCTCTCCCCCAGTGGTGACAGAAAGGAAGACCTTCACATTATGGATTTCCTTTGAAAGGCATAGTCTTCAAAGAGGCACTCAGCTATGGCACAATAAAGGTAAAGTACAATTTACACTTCAACGGTGATGCTGCCTTAATAGTAGCAGTGACTGAGCACACAGTTCAATGGGAACTTAGTCACCCTCAGCTGCTTTAGCCACATAGCCAGTGTGTTGGACAAGGTATTCTGGTCGCCTGGTACTTTGTACCTCTGCCTGTATTCCTGTCACTGTCAAATTAAATTTGTCCAGGATAAACAGGAGTCTCCTGACACAGTGCAATTCCTCCTTGGTCTTGTAGCTCGCCATCTCCAGTCCTGTACCCCTCTCTGACATCTGCATTCCTCCAGTACCAGTCGCTTGAGAATCCATAGTTTAATTACATTATTGGTAACTGTGCCATCAACTGACTGGGCCATAAGTTTTGGAATTCTCTCTGTAAACCTCTCTGCTTCTCTCACCACCAAACTCTTTGACCAAAACTTTGGTCTCCCATCCTAATGTCTTCTTATGTAGATCGGCATTAAATTTTGTCGGGTTGTACAAATGCAGTTTGTTGTTATCTTGACAGCATTGAGCTGCTGTCATTCCAGCCAGTTATATAGCGTAGTAGAAAATATGCACTACTTAAACAAAGCTCAGGGTCAAAACCAGGTCAGAAAGATTTCATGACAGTGAAGACCATTTTGTCTTGCAAATACAAGTGGCTTAGACTGTGTGTCAGATCCACTGTTACTACTTGGAATAGCATGGCTGTGTTATTCTGCTGCACAACACAAGGAGATTGTTGTTTGAAGAGAAAAAAATTGATTCATATAGGTTGTTTGCAGGCAAAGGGATATCTGGTAAGTGGGAGGTTTTCAAAAGTGAGTTAGTAAGGGTTCAGGTCTAAGCATGTTCCTGTTAGAATGAAGGGTAAGGCTGGCAGGAGTAGGGAACCCTTGGATGACGAGAGTTATTGAGGCTCTGGTCAAGAGAAAGGAGGCAAATGACATGTATAGATCAAGTGAGTTCCTTGAGGAGTATAGAAATCGTCTGAAGATATGTAAGAGAGAAATCAGGAGCACTAAAATGGGAGATGAGATGGCTTTGGCAGGTAAGGTAAAGGAGAATCCAAGAGATTCGACAAGTACATGAAGGGCCAAAGAGTAACTAAGGAGAGAATAGGGTCTTTTAAAGATCAACAAGGTCATCAATGTGTGGAGCCACAAGAGATGAATGAGATCCTATATGAACATTTCTCATCAGTATTTACCATTGAGAAAGGCATGGATGCTAGGGAACTTGGGGAAATAAATAGTCATGTCTTAAAAAGAGTCCACATTACAGAAGAGGAGGTGCCGAAAGTCTTAAAACTCATTAAAGCAGGTAAATCCCTGGGACCTGATGAAGTGTATCCAGAACTTTGTGGGAGGCAGGGAGGAAATTGCAGAGCCCCAGAGATATTTGTATCATTGACAGACACAGGTGAGGTGTTCAAAGATTGGAACATGGCTAATATTGTGCCATTAATTAAGAAAGGCTGTAGGGAAATGCCTGAGAATTACAGCCAGGTGAGTCTAGCGTCTGGGGTGAGTAAGTTGTTTGAGGGGATTCTGAGAGAGAGTATCTATAGATATTTGGAGAAGCAAGGACTCATTTATGATAGTTACCATGGCTTTGTAAGTGGGAAATAATATCTCTTGAATTTGAGTTTTTTGAAGGGGTAACCAAGAAAGTAGATGAGGTCAAGCAGCAGATATTTACAAAGAATTTAGTGAGGCCTTTGACAAGGTACCACATGACAAGTTGTTGTGTAAGGTTTTAATCTCACGGGATCCAGGAAGTGTTAGCCAATTGGATTCAAAATTGGCTTTATGGTAGAAGACCGAGGGTGGTGGAAGGGAGTTGTTTTTTAGACTGGAGGCCTATGACCAGTGGTGTGCTGCAAGGATTTGTGCTGGGTTCACTGTTATTTGTACTTTATATAATTGATTTGGATGAGAGTTTAGGAAGTATGTTTATTAAGTTTGTAGATGACACCAGGATTGACATTGAAGAAGGTTATCTGAGAATGCAGTGAGATCTTGATCAATTGGACCAGTGAACTGAGGAATGGCAGGTGGAGTTTAATTTAGATAAATGTAAAGTGTTCCATTTTGGTAGGACAATTCAAGGCAGGACTTATGCAGTCAATGGTAGGGCCCTGGGGAGCGTTATAGAACAAAGAGATCTAGGGGTACAGGTTCATAGCTCCTTGAAAGTGGAGTCACAGGTAGACAGGATATGAACAATGCTTTTGGAATGCTTGCTTCCATTGGTCAGTGCATTGAGTATAGGAGTTGGGATGTCTAGTTGCATCTGTACAAGATGTTGGTGAGGCCACATTTGGAGTATTGTACACAGTTCTGGTCGCTATACTACAGACAGGATATTATTAAACTAGAAAGAGTGCAGTAAAGATTTATTAGGATGGTACCTGGACTGGAAGGTTTGAGTTATAAGAAGAGATTGCCTTTTGCATACAGAATGGGAATCACATGTACTCTCCTAGGTTTCAATTCACTGGATTTGGAATATTTGCATTTATCCAATTCAGGTCAATGGTTATGACATAGATGGAGGCCCTTTGGCCCCATATATCTTCAAGAGGGCTGATTAATTAATTTCATTTCCTCCTCTTTCCTTATAGTCCAAATGCTGATTTGTAGACAATTTTAAAATTTATAGCTGAATTATGGTTATATTTGATAATAGCAAATTTGATAAGCATATTACGTGTGAAAATTGAATTCAATTGTACTGAAATATGCACCACACCAATTCATACCCATCTGTGGCAGAATAGTCTTCTATTCTGTCAGCTCCTATAATTCCTTCAATTTGAAATGGACAAAGGTAAATATTTCAGAGCAGGAAAAGGTTCTGGTAACTGAGACAGAGGAGAAAGCTTCACACTCTTGCCAATGATAGGTTTGTACAATGAATGCATTGCAAGGGTTAGGAATGTGGCTGTCTGTTGAGACCAATCCTGTGATCTGCTCAATCGTCTAGAAAGAGCATGAATCATTCCACGGTGAAGTACGGACACGTATTTGAAGACTGCATTTCCTCTTTCACACCTTCTCTCTGTAGGTGTCAGTGATTCCAGGTATATACATTCAATAATGTAAAGGTTGAGGGTTACAGTTTGCAGGAATATAGAACTCTGATTAATGTATTTGAGCTGTTAAATGCCAACATGCAAATTCTAGGGTTCTTGTAAATATGGTATAGTTTAGAAAGGGCAAGCACTTACTTTGCAATTGAACTAAAAACATTTGTTTAAAAAAAAACTGCCTTTAGGCAGACTCCAAGAAAACTGTTGATTTTTTGTACAGCGGTCTGTTGCATATAAATTGTGAAAGTAGAAATGATTGCTCTCTTGTACTCTCAACTAATATTGTTTTTGTGTTTTCCTCTGAGGATTAACCCTATGTTGACAATCTGTAAAAGCATAGTGCACCAAGTCCCTTCAAAATGTTAGTTATGTTGAAATGCTCCTAGTTTTTGAGGGCTCAGGATCCAGAGGTCAGTATTATAAGATTAAAATATTATAGATTTAGGACAGACATGTTGATACACTTCCTTTGTACAGAGAGGTTGTGAGCCTGTGGATGTTCCAGTGATTGAAGAGTCAGCATTCGAAAGAGGTGATGCAGTGGTTACAGATAAAGAGCATAAAAATATATGACAAAATGAAATTTGAAAGATTTGGCTAATGCAGAGGATAAACGCTATTACGTCCAGGTTGAACTAAGGGGATGGTTAATGTGCTTTCATTTTTATGAAATTAGTAAAAAATCTTTCTTTTTGCTCCAGGTCTTGTACTGCCTGAAGGTCAAAGTGCAGCAATTGATCAGTCCATCTTGGATGCTTCAAATCTTCTGGCCAGTGTCCCAAAACCTCAGCAGCCTGCCTCTGATGTGATATTTGAGGTGACTGTACAGCCAGTCCATGGGTTTCTCTCATTAGCTGATGTGGGCAAGGTGCAGCACTTTACACAATCAGATTTACTAAACTATGCTCTAAAGTATACACATAGCAAACTAGGGGCTTTAACAGATAGCTTCACATTTCAAGTGTGGTTGAGTCCAAGGAGAAAGTCACTTTCATATTCTGTAGGTGATGGATCTGTCATTGTGCTTACTGAGCTCTTCAACATAACTGTTGTGCCAGTGAGGGATCACTCCCCACAGATTGTGACGACAGGAATGACCCTGCATGTCCTGCAAGGCTCCAGCTTTGTGCTGACTCCAGATCACGTGAACACAGTTGACTTTGATAATTTACCAGCGGAAATTCTGTACAGTATTGTCACAGGGCCAAACAATGGCTTCTTTGTGAATCGGGTTAATGACACAACAGCCATAAAACAGTTCACACAGGCAGATATCAATGCTGGCAGAGTGCTGTTCAAAGCAGATGGGCAGCCAGCCTCTGGCATATTCTGGTTCAGTATCTCTGATGGGAAACATTCAGCAGTTAATGGGTCTGTCACTGTTGAAGTTATACCAGTGACTATTCATATAATCCATAACAAAGAAATTGTATTACTGCAGGGTAATGTGTCAGTGCTGATAACCAGAGAGGAACTCTTAATAAAGACCCAAGAAAATGATATTGTACTCTATAAAATAACCCAACAGCCAAGGTATGGAAGAATAATTATTAACCAGTCTGTTGTGACTGAGTTCTCCCAGAAACACATTAATAATGGAGATCTAAAATACCACATTAGAGATTTCTCTGTTTATCAAGACAGCTTCCATTTCTTTGCAATGACCCATGAGGGAAATCTATCAGGCATTGTGAATGTTACAGTGCAGCCCCTCGTAAGAGTGGCCCAGGATCTGTCCTGGCCCAGAGGAACAACTATTCTGATTGACACAGATGTTTTGGATGCTAGTGAACTGGCCAACAAAACCCACAGCATTCCTTCCTTCAACGTTATTCAACAACCCAGAACTGGAAAACTTGTCAAACTGCATAGACAGACTGGAGGTCAAAGTGATCTAAGGAATAACTTTACGCAGTCTGATTTAGAAGATGGTAATGTGGCAATGGAACTTTGGGATTATGGTGAGACTAGCCCTTATCCTGAAATTGATAGCTTCCAATTTCTCCTGAAAGCAGATGGAGTACCACCTGGTATAGGTACTTTTGAATTTAGGACTGTCCCATATATACCTACTCAACATTACAATGCCACATTGCTTACAGTTTCTTCCTTGAGTGGGACCAAGTTACCAGATTTCAGCAGCAGACCCACAGCTCCAAAAGGTGATAAAATGGATAAATACTCATCGACTGTAACCTGGGATCCCAGTTGGGATGGAGTTGCCAGAAGAGGCAATGTAGCAACATCAGACAACATAGCAACAGAATCCAGACCAACAGCAACTAATGAGAAGGTTCTTACATCAGCAGGGAATAATCTTACAGCGATTATTATTGCTGTCATTTTGATCATTTTGCTGTTTCTGATTGCTGTAATAATCACAATCTATCTGACGAAACGCAACAAAACGGGCAAGCATAATGTGCAGGTACCTCCAACAAAACCTAAAAATGGTGCTGTGGAGAAAGAGACCTTTAGGAAGACAGATCATGTTCAATCTGTTCCTTTAGTGAATATCAGGCCTCTAAATGGCCTAGAAACACAATCTAACAGTGGGTATATTAATCCTGATGCCAAACAGTTCTGTAGGACAAGCAATCCTACTCTGAAAACTAATCAATATTGGGTGTGATCTTTGCAATGGCTCACCCACTTCATCCCAATCTAGGAGGGTGCTTCCAGTGAGTTCATGAAAAGGTGTAATCAGACCATTATCAACACCTCATGTACTGGAGACAATAACATTCCCATTGTCTCTCTGCTCTTGCTTCACCAAAAGTCTCAAACCCATTTGGATGGAAAACAATCCCACACAGGATGGGAACCCTGCCTTAGTTGTCTGACCATGATGTGGCTGGTCAGTGCCTTGTTGGCTCCCTGAGAAGATTTATTCTACACCTCTACAATATTAAAAAGTTTATAAAAAGTGCATAAGGATAAAATTTATTCTGTCTTCACCAATCCTTAGATGCTGCCATGTTGTGGTACCATCATTACTGACTTATTGGTAGAGAAGATCATGAGAAGTTGGAGTTACTGTGGTGAAGATGTGTACTGGGTTATGTTTGTACCAGTCTGGAATATTATTGCAGCTTTTCTTAACAGGCCAAAGGTTATTTAATGGGACATTGGTGTAGGTCTGAATGTTTTCTACACTGTAATTAGAAACACATACACCGTGGGCGGCACGGTGGCACAGTGGTTAGCACTGCTGCCTCACAGCGCTTGAGACCCGGGTTCAATTCCCGCCTCAGGCAACTGACTGTGTGGAGTTTGCACGTTCTCCCCGTGTCTGCGTGGGTTTCCTCCGGGTGCTCCGGTTTCCTCCCACAGTCCAAAAGATGTGCAGGGTCAGGTGAATTGGCCATGCTAAATTGCCCGTAGTGTTAGGTAAGGGGTAAATGTAGGGGTATGGGTGGGTTTCGCTTCGGCGGGTCGGTGTGGACTTGTTGGGCCGAAGGGCCTGTTTCCACACTGTAATGTAATCTAATAATCTAATCTAATCTCATAGCCTCACAGTCCCTACAGAATTTCTGTGTAATTAACATCACCTTTTTCACTCAAAACTATTAAAGCCTGAAGAGATTTCCAGTGTCAATCAAATCAGTTCTGAATACTTTGCAGTGTTAATCAGCAGTTGGCATTTTTGGAATAGATTTTTAATTGAACTGATGATTTTTTAATTCTTGATTCTCATAAAGGACAGTGATGTAACAGTACTAAACATACTTCACTTGCCCTCCTTTCAATTGTCACTGGCTTCCTGAGTTAGACTGCCATTCAGACTAAACTGATTACCACTTTTGTTGACCTCTGTGCCAGCTTACATTGTAGCTTGTTTCTTTCCTTTAAACACTGTCCCTTTCCTTTTCGACACTATCTTTTGTCAAAACATTTAAAATGATACAACACCAGGTTATAGTCCAACAGGTTTATTTGGAAGCACTAGCTTTTGGAGGGCTGTTCAATAAACCATCTCAGTTACATGACACTGTAATCTTTTGATATAAATTCTGTGTCTTATGATGTTATGCTCCACAACCACCTGATGAAGGAGCAGCGCTCCAAAAGCTAGTGCTTCCAAATAAACCTGTTAGACTATAACCTTGTGTTGTGTCCACCCCAGTCCAACACTGGCTCCTTCACATCATCAAAGTTAATGTTCCCAGTTCGAACCATCCTTCCCTCTTTAAAGTCTTTGAATCTCTTATTACCTGCTTGAAATTCTCCAACTGACCCAAGAATGTGCACCCAACAATACTCAGAGCCCACATTTCACCATTCTGAATATATTAAAATTATTCTGCATCAACAAGGATGGTGCCAAAATTCTAATTCTTTGTAACAAGAGTCTAGAAAACAGCCACTGACATCTATCAGGAAACCAACTAAAATGAACATAACTCCATAAGAAGGGATTCCTGATCTTCTAAGATATAAAATTTGGTAGGGTGGGTCCCATCATTCAGAATTTCCACTTTGGGTGAAAATTAAATTCCCTGTTCCAATGAATCCAGTGAGCCAAGCATCCTGGAAGCTCGTCAACTCTTCTGGGAGCAGATAGGAATTTTCGTGTAAATTTACAGCAGTGATGAACGCGCAAGCCCAAGATTGTATAAAATTGGCAAATGCAATGTAAATTTCTCTTACTGGATATAATAAAGAAATTGTTCTTGTAGCAACGTGGAACTTTTGTTCATTTACACTGACCCCTCTGAACCAAGAAGCAATCATTAAGTTCCTTCCACTGTCAATTGGTTTTGGAACCTCTTTGGTTTGGGATGGTGCCCACTCGAGATTACTATTATAGTTAAAAAAAAATGTTGTGGAGGAAGGAATGACAGGATGAAGTTGTGATGCCCCTTTTAGTAGAAAAAGATGTCTACTCACATGCCAAACAGTTGCCTGGATGAGGTATTGAAGGACAGTCACTCAATGAAATTTCAGAACAGACAGATTAAAATAGAAAAAAAACCCCAAAACTCCTGCAATCTTTGAGAAGGTTTCTTTTGCATAAAATGAATCAACCCGAGAACAATACTCCGGCCGGGCGGTATCGCAGCAATAACTTTTGTATTATTGTGATAATTGACTCTAGAGTGAACACACTGAATTTAGTCTATTCTAGAAGAATGCAATATGTCATTAAAGGGATATAGTGCCACCTGGTCCCTAAATTGGCATGAGTGTCACAGAAAATGGGAGATGTTTCAAGTGATTTGCCAACAAACTGTGGAAAACCCTGGACAACACTAAACCTTATAATGTCTGTGCAGATCACATGGTAAATATTATCATGATGTATTAACCATCAACAGGACACCTAGAGTAGATGAAATGCACTCTACAATCCTTGAAGGAAGTTGGTGAGAGGTGAGATTCTGATCAATATTCTATAAATGCTGGTTCAGTCTCAGGTCTGTAGCTTGATTCATGTTTAAATAGAATTGAGATAGAACAATAAAATTGTGGAGTATTACACAAACATAATGTACAGTGTAATCTGAAGCAATCATTAGTTGGAAGAATTTAGCATTGTTTTTAAAGTAACAAATGACAGGACAGGGTGATGCAATGATCCACTATCATTTCCCTTCTTGCAGTCCTGGCTTTATATTTAGTGTGGCTGAAACAGAAGTCTCTTCTCTCTGGTTGTGTGAAATAAGTTTAGGGTGTAACATGTGCTTTCTCTCATACCCAAACTCCAACGTAGAACCAGTTGTGTACATGCACTGAGAAAGAGACATGACCATTTATCAAAACAGCAAACTCAACTAAAAATGCAAACACCCGTATATATCTATCAACTATTCAGGTGTTAACACACATGCAAGTTAACATTGAGAGAATATCCACCTAGTTATAGAAAGAGCACATGTTGGAATACTGGACAGTAATTGGAGGCAAAATCATTTTAATTATATCTAGACTGACCTGGATTTCAGTTCTGGGCTATGGTGCAAAAGGAACTTCCTAATTCAGTGTATTGTCAACTATCAAACGCCATTATAAAACAGGGAGTAACCCTGCCTTCTTGTTGTAGCATGCACACCTTGTTTCAACATAATTACTCCAAACTTGCGGCAGTACATTAGACTCATTGATATAAACTTAACCATTAATTGTTCTACACAACTAATCCAATAACAGCTATAGGTGAGTGTATGAGAGTTACAGATGTGAGCTTTTTTATGAGGCTGCCACATCTAAAAATTCAGCTAAATGGTACTATAATGGTAATGATAATGTTAACTGTCCTCTGAAATGGCCTAAGAGCAAACTACACTGTTATCAAGAAGATGGCCCTCCACTGGCTGCTCAAGCAATTCAGGATGGCCAATAATAAATTAATGCAAAAAAAATTAGCATCAAGTTTACACTTTAGTAAACCTCAAGCAACTAGTTTAGTTTGATAGAGTTTGATTACATGAGGGAGCAGCTCAGCTCTATTCCAACATCTCCCAAATCCACAGTTTGCAGTAGCCAGGACAATAGCAGAAGATATACAGCAACACCATCACCTGCAAGCTACTCACCATCCTGACAGAAAACATAATTGCTGTTCCTTCAATGTCACTGGGTGAAAATGTTGGAACACCTTTCCTAAAAACATTGTGGGTGTGTTCGTGTCAGATCAGGCTCAGCAGTTCAAGGGGGCCACTTACCATAACCTTCTCAGAGCAACCTCTTTCCCCTGAGTTCTCTGTCTGAAGGTAGGTCTGACCTGTGCTCCCCTATAGGTAGAACAGAAATGAAGCCAGTGTTATTTACTCCAATCTGAATCACATCAGGAATCCAGCCAATTGAGGCAACTGGCCTGCACAGACAGATAGAGTCTATGTGGCAACAAGCACGTAGACATACATGTTGGAGCCTGGGGCTATCAATAGTGATGGTAAAGGGTCCAATTTCATTACATCACTTGGCTAACCAGGATTCACCCCAAAGGAGCCTTGCACATCCACCAAAGCTTCACCTGCACTTCCTCAAATGTCATTATTGCATCCATTGCTCCCGATGCAGTCTCCTCTACATTGGGGAGACCGGATGCCTTCTCACAGAGTGCTTCAGGGAACATCTCCAGGACAGCCGCACCAATCAAACCCATCGCCCCATGGCCGAACATCTCAACTCCCCCTCCCACTCTGCTGAGGACATGCAGGTCCTGGGCCTCCTCCACCACCACTCCCTCACCATCTGATGCCTGGAGGAAGAACGCCTCATCTTCCACCTCGGGGCCCTTCAACCCCCGGGCATCAATGTGGACTTCACCAGTTTCCTCATTTCCCCTCCCCCCACCTTACCCCAGTTCCAAACTTCCAGCTCAGCACTGTCCTCATGACCTGTCCTACCTGCCAATCTTTCTTCCCACCCATCTGCTCCACCCTCCTCTCCGACCTATCACCTTTACCCCTTCCTCCATCCACCTATTGCACTCTCAACTACCTTCTCCCCAGGCCCACCCCCTCCCATTTATCTCTCCACCCCCGTGGCTTCTAGTCTCATTCCTGATGAAGGGCTCCTGCCTGAAACATTGATTTTTCTGCTCCTTGAATGCTGCCTGACCTGCTGTGCTTTTCCAGCACCACTCTAATCTTAACCAGGATTCACTCCCACTACTGCCATCTACCACTACTGTGTGTTGGAAGGGTCAACCATTTGATGCTCAGTATAATTGCTTGCATTTCAAACATGCCTTTCTTCACCGTAAGACCTGGACTGGCACTTAAACCTGGAGCTTCTCACTCAGAGGCAAAGTCACTGTGCAAAACAACCATGCCAAGAACAATTCAAGATGGGCACTAAATTTCTGGCTTGGCGAGTGACACCCTCTGGTTTGAAAAGAAACGGTACAGTTTACAGATGAAGATGTTGGAGACAGTCCATTGGCAGCAAAAGGGCAGGGCGAAGATCAGTCTGGAAGGAGTTCACTGACTATACCCTCTTTGACCACCAGATGGTGAGTGTGATGCAGACTGGGGCTATGAGAATCACTGCCAACCCAGACGGAGATTGGACACACAGCTGAAACATTCTAATTAATATGATGACTTGTTTATTATCTTACACAATGACGGAAATTGCTGGTAGAGAATCGACAATCAATGACTACCCAGGAAGCAGGCGTAATGACATCACTCACAGCCAATGACAAGGCCTGGTAAAGATCCAATGAAAAACCCAGAAGCTGTGAGTGCCAGGAGTGCTGTAAGGCAGCATCTCCAATAATCTTATACGTAAAAAAAAGAAAGATCTCACTGGGGAGGGGAATGCCTTCATTATATCATCCAATAGTAACACACAACTTACATACACATAAATATGATTAGGACAAGACTGGGCAAAGTCATATCTTGATGCTCTAGTTAATAACATTTATGGATTGGCCCTAGGAATCAATGTAACAGGCAAAATATCTTAATAAGCAGCCCCTCAGGATTGACTCTGAATTACAGGCAAAATAACTGCCTGTCCCATCACACACCCAAACATGTGCACTTCAAATCACAAAGTTTTTGTCCAAATTGCCACAGGATAGCAGTCAATATGGTTGCTTAGCTCATAAATACCCCATTCCTTATATACCTACCTCACAGATGTATCCACACCCCTCACTGTAACATTTTGATTTACCCAACACCTCTCACTGTAACAGAGTTGAAGAATTTGGTTCTGGAAAAGCACAGCTGGTCAGACAACATCCGAGGAGCAGGGGAATCGACGTTTAGGGCATAAGCCCTTCATCAGGAATTGTAAGCCCTGATGAAGGGCTTATGCCTGAAAAATTGATTCTCCTGCTCCTTGGATGCTACCTGACCTGCTGTGCTTTTCTAGCACTACAGTCTTGGGACTCTAATCTCCAGCATCTGCAGTCCTCGCTTTCTCCTCTTACTATAACACTCTGATATACCCCACATCCCTCACAGTAACATTCTGATATGCCCCACACCCCTCACAGTAACATTCTCATATACCCCAAACCCCTCATAGTAACACTCATATACTCCATACCCCTCACAGTAACGCTGATTTACCCGACATCTCTCGCTGTTACACTTTGATATACTCCACACTCCTCAATGTAACATTCTGATATACCCCACACCCCTTTCTGTAACATTCTGATTTACCCCACACCCTTCAATGTAACTCTCTGACATACCCTACATTCTTTACTGTGACACTAATATACACCTCATCCCTCATTTTAACACTCTAATATCCTCCACTCCTCTCACTATAACACTCTGATATATCCCATATGTCTCACTATGACACTTGGGTATATTCCATACTCCTCACTATAACATTCTGATATACCCCACACCATTTCTCTAACTCAACCTGATGAAGCTAGCAAACAGGACTACTTGCATGCCAAACAGCATAAGCCATAAGTGACAGACACATCTAGGTGATCCACAACAAATGGATCAGATCTAAGCTCTGCATTGCTGCCTCCTCCAGTCATGAATGGTGATGGGCAAGTAAACAACTCATTGGAGAAGGAGTCTCCACAAATAATCCTATCATCAATGGTGGAGGTGCAAAAGAGAAGGCTGAAACATTTTCAACAAACTTCAGCCAAAAGTGTCAAGTGGATGATCCATCTCGGCCTCCTCCAGTGGTCCCCAGCATCACAGATACCAGTCTTCAGCCAATTCGATTCACTCCACGTGATGTCAACAAACGATTGGAGACAATGGATACTGCAAAGGCTATGGGCCTTGACAACATTCTGACAACAGTACTGAAGACCTGTGCTCCAGACCTTGCCTCTCCTCTACTTACAACACTAGCATCTACCCAATAATGTGGAAAATTGCCCAGGTATGTCTTGTTCACAAAAAACAGGACAAATTCTACTCAGCCAATTACCACCCCATCAGCAATAACCTGCTCACTGACACCCAGTTTGGGTTCTGCCAGGACCATTCAAGTTCCTGACCTCATTACAGCTTTGGTTCAAACATGGACAAAAGAGAAGAATTGAAAAATGTGTTGCTGGAAAAGCGCAGCAGGTCAGACAGCATCGAAGGAGCAGGAGAATCGACATTTCGGGCATGAGGAAGGTGTGCCAAGAAGGCTAAGATAAAAGGTAGGGAGAGGGACTAGGGGGAGGGGTGTTGGGAATGCGATAGGTGGAAGGAGGTTAAGGTGAGGGTGATAGGCCGGAGAGGGGGTGAGGGCGGAGAGGTCGGACAGAAAATTGCAGGTCAAGAAGGCGGTGCTGAGTCCGAGGACTGGGACTGAGATAAGGTGGGGGGAGGGGAAATGAAGAACCTGGAGAAATCTGCATTCATCCCTTGTGGTTGGAAGGTTCCTAGGCGGAAGATGAGGCGCTCTTCCTCCAGGCGTCATGTTGCCATGGTCTCACGATGGAGGAGGCCAAGGACCTGCATGTCCTTGGCGGAGTGTGAGGGGGAGTTAAAGTGTTCAGCCACGGGGCGGTTGGGATGGTTGGTGCGGGTGTCTCAGAGGTGTTCTCTGAAACGTTTTTTGCGGAACGTTTCAGAAAACACCTCTGGGACACCCGCACCAACCAACCCAACTGCCCCGTGGCTGAACACTTTAACTCCCCTTTCCACTCTGCCAAGGACATGCAGGTCCTTGGCCTCCTCCGTCGCCAGACCATGGCAACATGACGCCTGGAGGAAGAGCGCCTCATCTTCCACCTAGGAACCCTCCAACCACAAGGGATGAATGCAGATTTCTCCAGCTTCCTCATTTCCCCTCCCCCCACCTTATCTCAGTCCCAACCCTCGGACTCAGCACCGCCTTCTTGACCTGCAATCTTCATCCCGCCCTCTCCGCCCCTGCCCCCTCTCTGGCCTATCACCCTCACCTTAACCTCCTTCCACCTATCGCATTCCCAACCCCCCTCCCCCAAGTCCCTCCTCCCTACCTTTTATCTTAGCCTGCTTGGCACACCTTCCTCATTCCTGAAGAAGGGCTTATGCCCGAAATGTCGATTCTCCTGCTTCTTGGATGCTGCCTGACCTGCTGCGCTTTTCCAGCAACACATTTTTCAGCTCTGATCTTCAGCATCTGCAGTCCTCACTTTCTCAAAAGAGAAGAATTCCAGAGATGAGACTGACACTCCTCTATATCAAGGCTGCATTTGACTGAGTGTGGCATCAAGGAGCCCTATCAAAACTGAAATCAATGGGCATCAGGGGGCAAACTCTCTGCTTGAGAGTCATACATGACACATAGGAAGATGGTTGGGGTTATTGGAGGTCAGTCATTTCAGCTCCAGGACATCTCTGCAGGAGTTCTTCAGAGTAGTGTCCTGGACTCAACCATTTTCAGCTGTTTCAACAATGACCTTCCCTCCATTATAAGGTCAGAAGTTACACAATGTTCAGCACCATTCACAAATCCTCAGATACTGAAGGAATCATAAGCCCTGATGAAACATCGATTCTCCTGCTCCTCAAATGCTGCCTAACTGGCTGTGCTTTTCCACACACCACATTGGACTAAAAACTGGCAAGTAACATTTATGCCACACAAATGCCTGGCATTGCCCATCACCAACAAGAGACAATACAACCAATGCCTCTTGACAATCAATAGCGTTATCATTACTGAATCCCCTCTATCAACATCCTGAGGGTTACCATTGATCAGAAACTCAACTGCACATGCCACAAGAGCTAGTCAGAGGCTAGGAATACTATAGTGAATAACCTACCTCCTAACTCCCTATTCACCATCCACTAGGCAAAAGTCAGGAGTGTGATGGAATACTCCCCACTTGCCTGGATGGGGGCAGCCTCAACAACACTCAAGAAGTCTGACACCATCCAGGACAAAGCAGCCTGCTAGATTGGCACCACATCCACCACCTTTAATATTCAGTCACTTCACCATTCATGTTCAATAGCAGCAGTGTGTACATCCTATAAAATACACAACAGAAATTCACCAAAGATCTTCAGAATGTGCCTTCCAAACCCATGACCACCTCCATCTAGAAGGAAAGGCACACTACTACTTACAAGTTCCTCTCCAAGCCACTCACCATTCTGTCTTGGAAATATATCACCGTTCCTTCAGTACAGTTGGATCAAAATCCTGGAATTTCCTCCCTAAAGGCATTGTGTGTCAACCTGCAGCATGTGGACTGCAGCCATTCAAGAAGGCAGATCAGCACCATCTTCTCAAGGGCAATTATGGATGGACAATAAATGCTAGCAATGTCCACATCCCACAGGTGAATAAAAAAAACTCTGAGATATCCCATATCCCTCACTGTAACACTCTGCTATAATCATCACTATAGTAATCTGAGATAGCCCACACCTCTCACTGTACATACAGATGTACCAACAATCTGATATCTCCTGTAAACCCTTGTTACCACAGTCTGCAGGTGTTAGTAAGGACTATCCTTCCTCTGTGCTGTTTAGGGCTTGTTTCAGAGACACTGAAATTTTTGGATGTAGATTTGCTCGCTGAGCTGGAAGTTTTCAGATGTTTCATCATCACACTAGATAACATCTTCAGTGAGTCTCCAGATGGAGCTTTATCCGGATGATGTCACCTAGTATGGTGACGAAATGTCTGAAAGTGAACCTTCCAGGTCAGCGAGCAAACCTACATTCAGAACCTCAACCTGAGCCAGAAATCTTCTCAAAATTTGCTATCACTGAAATTTTGTAATTTTCATGTCATATCCTATTGGCTCCTGAATGCAGAGATATCTCAGACTAAAGATTGTTGACTTTAAGCCCCTGGGCTTCAACTGATGTTCATTTTTAAACATTCTAAAACACAATGCTTAAAGCAACCTCACCCTCTCTCTCACACACAAACACACACACAGACAAACACACACACAATCCCTCTCACTCTCTCTCTCTCACACACACACACAAACACACTCTCACTCTCTCTCACACACACACACACACACACAAAAAATCAGAGGATCCTGGTTGAATTACTACCAGAAGTTGCTTCACTTTCAAAGTGGGGACAGGAAATGAGTGAAAAGTAATACAAAAACAGTAAAATAAACTGGAAAATGAGAAACATGAGCATAAAAATGAGAAGATAGACAGAATATGGGGTTTTATAGAATATAGATGAGGAACATTAGGCTAGGTATCTCACAATAGAAAATATAGATTGTCATGATAGACTGAACAGCCTGATTCTGTTGTGTAAGGTTCTAATTATAGAATGGATTGATATTTCCACCCCAGGGGTTAAACTACAAGAAAAACATGACTTGTAGTCACATGAGGTTTGAACAGTTAAGAGGTGATTTGATTAAACTTTTAATGATATTATGGGTATACAGAAAGGAAAGATTGAAAAAGACATTTTGTCTGACTGGGGAACCTAGGATGCCAAGGAGAGTTGAAAAATGAGAAACAGGTTTTTTCAGGAGTGACATGGAAATATTTCTAAGCAAATGGGTTGCAGAGGTTTTAGACTCTTGTCTGCAAATGGTGACTGATGCCAGATCAATGGTTAATGTTAAAATTAGGATTCACAACATTTTGTTACCAAAGATATTAAGGATATGGCATGAAGATATATGTAGCTAGGTTGGATATCAGTCTCACCTCATTAGATGGTAGAACTAACTTGAAGCCTGAAATTGTCTCTTCCTGCTCTATGATAAGTTTGTTGAGGGCAAGAACATCATGCTTCTCTTTACCAGAAGTGAATTGATTTGGATATCAGATGAAGGTTGGTTAGGGCTGGTCAATAATTGAAAAACACAGCAGTGTTCTGCTCATACATGGCAAATAAGCAATTGGATAAGCAACTGGAGCCTCAGTAATTCCAAAACTCAGTGTGAGACCTTCAGGGAGGGGGGTGGCGGGGGGGGGGGAAGGTTGACAATAAATTGATAGCAATCTGGGAAACACAACATGAACCCTGTTGTCATTCAGTCAAATACAGCAACTCCCACAAGGAAAACCATATTCAAACGTCTGGCTCCAAAATTCTACTTAAAAATAAGATCACTACTGATTTATAAGAATTATTTTTCCAAAAGGAAAAAAAACTAATATTCTTTCCCTGACTGCAGCTGATTCAGACATTTCAACATTAATGAGACTGGACTCCAATCATGATTTTGGCAAAAATTTCTAACAATAGAAAAAAACACAGAAAACAAAGAAATGAATGGCATCTGAAAACACCCATTTTATAATCCCATGTAAACTCTCCCCACCCATTTAATCCCCTCCCATAGCTAAGTACACTCACCCCTAACACTGACTTTACTCCGAATTTAATCACTCAATTGAAATTTCTGGGTAAGTAGATCCAGATTTCTCGATATAATTAGGATAACTCCAGAATTCTTTACATCCAACTGCTTGCCCATTACCTCTGGCATGTTGCTTGCTGTAACTATGCAGCTGAGTTCTACAGAGCAGTTCACAATTTTTAAAAACGTTTGTTGACAGGATGGCTTGGCCAGCATTTATTGCCCATCCCTATTTTATTCAGAGGGCAGTTAAGAGTCAACCACATGCTGTGGCTCTGGAAACATATGTAGGCCAGACCAGGTAAGGACATGGGTCATCCAGATGGGTCCTGAACAATTAACAACAGTTGTCATTAGACTGGCCTTTTAAAAAAATTTCAGGTTTTATTGAACTCAAACTTCAGCATCGGCCACAGTGGGATTCAAACCCACACCCCCAGAACACTGACCTTGGGGTTCTGGATTATTAAACCAGGACATCATCACCTCCCATCAATTTAATGCATCTCAACAGGCTACATCACATTTAATGCAATAAAATATACCAGGTTATTCTGAGGTGAGGGATTGGCTGAGTGAGGGCATGTGCCCGAAACGTCGAATCTTCTGTTCCCTAGATGCTGCCTGACCTGCTGTGCTGTTCCAGCAATAAAGTTTCAGCTTTGATCTCCAGCGTCTGCAGACCTCACTTTCTCCCTGAGTGAGGAATACGCCATGATTCTGGGAATAGACAAAACTGAAATGGTAGAAGTGGATTTTAGGAACTGTTTGGATGGTGGATAATATTGAGTAGGTAAAGGAGGTTAAGGGAAGGGTGGGGGGGGGGGGGAGGAACTGAAGAATGAGCACCCCATGCAGTGCTAAGGAACATGTGAGAGGAGATCTGCAAGAGAGGGGAAAGTGAGCACAGAATAAGGAATTGAAGAAGGGTGCCAAGGACATGTGATGTCAGGCCATGGAAAGAGTTACAGATGTGAAGTAATATTCCAGTTCATGGACTGAGAGATGGTGTGATGCACCATGTGACCCACATCAGTTCTACATGTGTTTGTCTTTTTGCTCCACTGACTCTAACAGAGGTTTATAAACTTGTAATAAAAACAAATTGCTGAGAAATTCAGCAGGTCTGGCAAAATGTGTGGAGAGACAGCAGAATCTATGTTTTGAGTCCAGTGACCCGTCTTCAGAACTTTATAAACTTCTGCGTTGTATGTATTGCTGCACACTGTCAGGAGCAGAGACGTGGATGTTTGCGACATTATTTTGCTTTTGGAGGGGAAGCTGCTGAGTTGGACCAGATCCCAGCATGGCTTCTGGGATATCAATTCTCCAGAATGTCCTGTTTTCAGTAGGCAGTTTCCTGCATCCTACATTCCGCCACCCCACTTCAGCATTGGATCACCTTAAATACATCCGGGTTAGCTGTACTTCTGCCAGGATCAAATTCTACAGGCGCCAGGAATTTTTACAGCCTGCCTAATGCCAGAATATCTGGCTCATTTCAAACAGATCATATCCCAAGGGGTTGTGGAATTTGGAATCTGGAATGTTCCAGCTGAGTATTCTGAGATTCCTGTTTTATTCTGTTTCTCTGCCAAATCAATGCTTCTTGGATTATTAGGCAGAGTTCAACATGAGTCTGGATTACAAAACTATGCTGTAAATAAATTTCAAAACTTGACTGGCAACGGAAAATGCAAACAAATTTCTTTGTGTCGTCAGATTCAGGACATCAAGATAGAATCATAGAGATGTACAGCATAGAAACAGACCCTTCGATCCAACCCGTCCATGCCGACCAGATATCCCAACCCAATCTAGTCCCACTTGCCAGCACCCGGCCCTCTCCCTCCAAACCTTTCCTATTCATATCCCCATCCAGATGCCTTTTAAATGCTGTAATTGTACCAACCTCCACCACTTCCTCTGGCAGCTCATTCCATACATGTACTACTCTCTGCGTGAAAAAATTGTCCCTTAGGTCCCTTTTAAATCTTTCCCCTCTCACCTAAACCTATGCCCTCTAGTTCTGGATCCCCCACCCCAGGGAAAAAACCTTGTCTATTTACCCTATCCATGCCTCACATGATTTTGTAAACCTCGCTAAGGTCACCTCTCAACCTCTGACACTCCAAGAAAAAAGCCTCAGCTGGAGTAATCCAAGATGGAGACAAGAAAAATTTGTGGCCGTATTATTTGCATCATTCTGGAATTCTTAAACTTTGGAAGTTCCAACAAGGTGACCACAATGTGGCTTTAAGTTAAAAGCTCATGGTGTCAAGTCTTCTTCCAAAGGGTCAACCAAACAAATGTAGGACCACATTGCAGTTATAGAGGGAGCGCTGCACTGTCAGAGTGTCAGTGCTGTGGGAATGCTGCACTGTCAGAGTGTCAGTGCTGAGGGAGCGCTGCACTGTTGGAGGGTCAGTGCTGAGGGAGTACTGCACTGTCAGAGTGTCAGTGCTGAGGGAGCGCTGCACTGTTGGAGGGTCAGTGCTGAGGGAGCGCCGCACTGTCGGAGGGTCAGTGCTGAGGGAGTGCTGCACTGTCAGAGTGTCAGTGCTGAGGGAGCGCTGCACTGTCAGAGTGTCAGTGCTGAGGGAGCGCTGCACTGTCGGAGGGTCAGTGCTGAGGGAGCGCCGCGGGAGCACCGCACTGTCGGAGGGTCAGTGCTGAGGGAGCGCCGCACTGTCGGAAAGGTCAGTGCTGAGGGAGTGCCACACTGTCGTAGGGTCAGTGTTGAGGGAGTGCTGCACTGTCAGAGGGTCAGTGCTGAGGGAGCGCCGCACTGTCGGAGGGTCAGTGCTGAGGGAGCGCCGCACTGTCGGAGGGTCGGTGCTGAGGGACTGCCACACTGTCCAAGGGTTAATGCTGAGGGATCGTCACGCTGTCGGAAGGTCAGTGCTGAGGGACTGCCACACTGTCCAAGGGTTAATGCTGAGAGATCGTCACACTGTCGGAGGGTCAGTGCTGAGAGAATGCCGCACTGTTAGAGGGTCAGTGCTAAGGGAGTGCCGTACCATCAGACAGTCAGTTCTGTGGGTGTACTGCACTGTCGAGAGTCAGTACAGAAGGAGTGCCGTATTGTCAACAGGGTCTGCACTCAGGTAATGCTGCACTGTCAGAGCTCAGTAATGAAAATGTGCCATACTGTTGGATCAGTTCAAGAAGGCAACTCATCTTCTCAAGGGGCAACTAGGGACAGGCAATAAATGCTGGCCCAGCCAGCCACGCCCACATCCCACAAATGAATAAAAGCTAACACGACACTGTTTGGATGTCAGCATTGAAGGATGGCTGCAATTTCAGAGTGTCAACTTTTCCATGAAATGTTAAATCAATGTCCCAGCTGCATGTCTTTGATGCTTGTTAAAGACCCCAACGAATTATTCAAAGATCCATCAAAAAATTTTTTAACACAAACCAAACAGAGCTAAAACTAATTCTCTGGTCATTTATTTAATTCTTGAATGTCATTGTTGACTCTGAATCCACCACTCTACTAGCATTGCAATCCAAATGCTAACCATTCATCACCTGAAGAAGATTTTGTAAATGTTACACCTGGTTCTTCAATCAGCTACCTGAAATTCAGAGGGTATTGACCTTTGAGGCATTGTAAACAGTTTATTTTTATTTTCTCTTTCTAAACCCTTCACAAACTCTAAATACCTCAATCAAACCTCTTCTTCACCCTCTTTATTCTAAGGAAAACTTTAGAACAGTGACTACATTTAAAAGGTAACATACACATACCTGCACACATTCACAAACACACAGAACTGCACATACTCAACACCACCCCCACCCATGTATGCACAAACACACACTCTCACAGACACACCTCGCTGTTAACTCACAGCCACACAACACATTGTTATAGACACACCTCACTGTCACACTCACACACCACATTGCATATCTTCATACAAGCTCCACTGCACATACTCATTAACATGCAACTACACATTCACAAACACAGCTCTCTGCACATACTCACAAACACACCTCACTGTACGCTTATGGACATACCCAACTGCTCACATTCACAGACACAGCTCACAAAAGCAGTGGATTGAAGGAGTGTCTTGAGGAAAGAGAATTAGAGAGGGAATTTCAGAGATTAGTGGCCAAGCAGCTCAAAACCTGGTCAAAAATGGAAGAGCAATTTCCCCCGGTCCTCATCTTCCACCCCATTTATCTCCAAATACAGTGCATTATCCTTCGCCATTTCCGCCACCTACAATCAGACCCCACAACCAGACATATATTTCCCTCTCCACCCCTAACAGCATTCCGCAAAGACTATTCCCTCCTCGACTTCTTCGTTAGGTCCGTGCATCCCCCCACCCCCACCAATCCACCCTCCACTCTCAACACCTTCCCTTGCCACCACACCTCTCCACTCACCTCTGTCCAAGACCCCAAAAGATCCTTCCACATCCAGCAGAGATTTTCCTGCACATCCAAACACCTCATATACTGTGTCTGTTGCTCTTGACGTGGTCTCCACTACATTGAGGAGGCAGGATGCCAATTTGTGGAACATTTCAGGGAACATCTCTGGGACACATACATCAAACAACTCCACTGAGCTGTGGCCAACTACTTCAACTCCCCCACTCCGTCAACAATATGCAAGTCTTGGGCCTCCACCACTGCCAAATCCTAGCCACCTGACGATTGGAGGAAGAACACCTCATCTTCTGCCATGGGACTCTCCAACTACACGGCATCAACGTCAATTTCATCAGTTTCCTCATTTCCCCTCCTCTCACCTCATCACAGACCCAACCCTCCAACTCGGTATTGCCCTCTTGAATTGTCCTACCTGTCCATCTTCTTTCCCACTGATCTGCTCCACCCTCCACTCTGACCTATCACCATCACCCCCCCCCACCTGTATCTACCTATCACCTTCCCAGGTACCTTGCCCCCAGCCCCACCCCCAGCCTCCTACTTATCCCCCCCATCCCATAATTAATGAAGGGCTAATGTCCGAAATATCAATCCTCCTGCTCCTTGGATGCTGCCTGACCTGTTGTGCTTTTCCAGTGCCACACTTTTCGACTCTGGAGCAACTAAACTCCAGTCTGCTCAACAGAACAGGAAGAAAGCACAGAGATCCTGAAGTTTTATAGGTTTGGAAAAGGTTACAATGATAAGGAGGGACAATATCATTGATGGCTTCAAAAACAAGGATGAGAATCTTCAAACTGAGGCTGTGCTTTACTGAAAGTTAATGTAGCTCAGCAAACCCAGGGGGTGAGAGGTGTAACAGGGTTGAGTGAGAGTTAAGAAATGAATAGCAGAGTTTTGGATGACCTCAAGTTAATGAAGGATAGAATGGGAGCAGCCATCGGTGCAATGGAATCCTCATGTCTGCAGGTATCAATGTGTGAACATGGTTCAGCAGTAAGTGAGCTGAGACGGGAGAGAGTCAGGTGAACTCGTGGAAATTGGAAAAGACAATCTTAGTCAGTAATCTCTGCCTCACAACGCCAGAGACCTGGGTTCAATTCCCGCCTCAGGCGACTGACTGTATGGAGTTTGCACATTCTGCGTGGGTTTCATCCGGGTGCTCCGGTTTCCTCCCACAGTCCAAAAATGTGCAGGTTAGGTGAATTGGTAATGCTAAATTGCCCGTAGTGTTAGGTGAAGGGGTAAATGCAGGGGAGTGGGTCTGGGTGGGTGCGCTTCGGAAGGTCGGTGTGGACTTATTGGGCCGAAAGGCCTGTTTCCACGCTGTAAGTAATCTAATCTAATCTAATCTCAAAGGTGATGGCCATTAGGAAATGTCTCCCACATTCAGGTCTCATTGTCAGGTGTTCTAGTAACAAGGTATGGATAGCCAAGTTATGACTCAGTAGTCAGCTCCCACTACAGAAAGTCTTTGGCTATATGACTGTCATCCATCTGATGAATTAGACTGAGCCAACAGAGGCATTGTCCAAATGCTGAGTACATCTGATGAGTGCAAGATGAAAGAAAAGCTTCAACTTTTCATCTTCTTTTAGCCATGTTTAACTCCTCTACTACCAAGCAATTATTTACATATCTGGTCCATAAATCCTTGATAAACTTACCTAACAAAAAAGTCTATCCATTTGATTCAAAGCCCCAGTTTCCACAGCCCTGTAGGGAGAGAATTCCAGAATTCATGACCCTTTGTGTGGAGAAGTTTTCCCTGATTTCAGTCTGAAGTGGCCTGGCTCTAATCTTAAGATTATGTCTTGTTTGAATTACCCCAAAGGAGGAAGTATTTTTGCCGAGTGCTGTTTTGAATATCATTAACTACCTTGATTAGTGATCTCCCCTCCCCCAACTTCTAAACTGAAGGGAGTATGACTCAGTCCTTCTACAAACTTTCCTCTACTTCCTCTTCCTCATGGGAAAGGCAACAGCCTAGTGATTTAATTGCTACCAGAGCCATGCCTTCTTTTCCTCTCTCTATTAATCTACAGACCCAGGTACTGTTCTGGGGACTTGGATTTGAATCCCACCATGACAGATGGTGGCATATTAATCCAATGTAAAAATCCAGTTCAATGATGCTCATGAAACTACTGTCGGGAAAAAACACACACTGGTTCATTAATGCCTTTAGAGAGGAAAACTGTCATCCTTACCTGGTCTGGCCTATGTATGACTCCAGACCCACAGCAATATCATTGATTCTGAGCAGACTTGTGTAAACCACTAGAACAAAAACCATCTGGCATTGTCATAGGCATCGGAAATGACAACAGCATAACAGCCCTGTCTCTATTGCCATTCCTTTAATGTCACTAGGTCAAAATCTTGGAACTCCCTCCTGATTGGCATTGTGGGTCGACCTACAACAAATGCACTGCAGTGGTTCAAGAAGGCAGCTCACCACCACCTTCCCAAGGGCAACTAGGGATCGGCAATAAATCCAGTATTGCCTTCATCCCACGAGTCAAAACAAAAATTCAACCCTCTCAGACTTTGCATTATTCTGATGAATTTTACTGCCAGGAGTTAACTCACTTCTTCAGAATCCATTCTGAAGCAAGCAGTGTGTCAGAACATTACAGACTGGGCGGCACGGTGGCACAGTGGTTAGCACTGCTGCCTCACAGCGCCTGAGACCCGGGTTCAATTCCCGCCTCAGGCGACTGACTGTGTGGAGTTTGCACGTTCTCCCCGTGTCTGCGTGGGTTTCCTCCGGGTGCTCCGGTTTCCTCCCACAGTCCAAAAAAGATGTGCAGGGTCAGGTGAATTGGCCATGCTAAATTGCCCGTAGTGTTAGGTAAGGGGTAAATGTAGGGGTATGGGTGGGTTTCGCTTCGGCGGGTCAGTGTGGACTTGTTGGGCCGAAGGGCCTGTTTCCATACTGTAATGTAATGTAATGTAATGTAATGTAATCTAATCTAATCTAATCTAATCCTCATGCCTTGACCTGCTAAGGCCCTATAAACATAGGAGCTATGATACAAACACATTCTCTGATGTGTTGATTCCATGATAAAGGGGTCGACAGTGTTCTGCTATTGATTGTGCCCATCAAGTAGTTAAACACTTCCTGGAATGGGCATTTTTGCCATTGTGCCTCCGTTTCCTAAGCTTCCTATTACAGGAACAGTGGAAAATATTAACAAGAAAATTCCATCCATTTTTCTTGATGCACACCATTGTAGAGTGGCCTAATATTGACACTACCCCTTTTAAGTACACGTTTTAAGCTCGTGTCAAACTGCAGCTTTGAAAGAAGAGCAAAGCTGCTGTAAATGAGCAGGCTGTTTTTCCTCTTGGCAGTTACAGCTGTGTTTCCGAAAGTACTGGCCCCATTTCTGCAGTCGACAACGGTGAAGGCATATCGACCCTCTCAGTAATGTGTTCCAGCTGGAATCATTCTTACATCGGAAACCTGTGGACAATTAAAGTTCCTGGGCATGTAAGAAATTAAATGGAACATCACCACCCATGTGGGGGAGGAATGTTGAACTACAGTTTCAGATTCACAGCAGCAGCTGCACAGAATTCAGACAGGAGGTAGCCTGTGTGCTGGAATCTAACTTGATAACAGGGCGGAACTGAACAGGGTATTTCATGGTATGAAGAATATTTGTTCCTCCCTAACCTGGTGTGGGTGTGCCTGAATATACACAACTAATCTCTGGTTTAACAGGTTTATTTGGAAGCATTAGCTTTCCATCAAATCCTCTCTAAATGTTCTGCTTTTCATGTTAAAATTATGCCCCTTGTTCTTGGGGAACAACTGCTTTCTATTCTACTCTATCTCCCATGCCCCTTATAATATTCCACACCTTTATCAAGTCCCTTCTCTGCCCCAAAGAAAACAACCCGAGCTCATCCAGCCTCTGATCGTAGTGAAATTGCTACATCCCAGGCAACATCCTGGTGAATCGCCTTTACAACCCCTCCAATGCAATCCCCACCTTCTATGGTGTGGTGACCAGAACCACACACAGCACTCCAGCTGTGGCCACACCACAGTTTTGTACAGCTCCAACATAACCTCCCTGTTCTTATAATCTATGCCACAACTGATAAAGGCAAGCTTCCCAAATGCAACCTTAACTACTTTATTAACTTGTCCTGCACCTTCAAAGATGTATGGACAAACACCCCGAGATCCCTCTGTTCCTCTGAGCCTCCAATGAAATATAGAAATATAAAGTGCACAGCAAGATTCTCCAATCAGCAATGTGAACAGCTTATCAATTTTTGTGATGTTGATTTAGGAATAAATATTAACCAGGACATGCGGAGTACTGTCCTTGCTCTTCTCAAAATTCTGCTGTAGGACCATTTTCATTCACCAACGAGGACAAATAGAGCCTCAAATTAACATCTCATTTGAAAGGTATGAAGTCTCTGTCGTGGGTCTTTCCCAACTCAGGGGTAAGAGTGCTATCCATTGAGTGATTGGGGCCAGACTTCAAAGACAGGTTCAAAATTTCACAGCACACTAGCCATCTTTGAAACTGACACCATGCTGCTTTTATAACTTGAGATTACGCCAAATCCACACTGAATTGAAACAAGTTTAAAGCAGTCAAACCAGATATGATGATGTGGAGGTGCCGGTGTTGGACTTGGGTGGAGTGACACAACACAAGGTTATAGTTCAACAGGTTTATTTGGAACCACCAGCTTTCAGAGCGCTGCTCCTTCATCAGGTCATTTCAAGAAAGTATTTTCACCCAGAGGATTATAGGGGTCTGAAATGCATTGCCTGGGAAGATAGCAGAAGGGGGAAACCTCTCAGCTATATGGATGAGCACTGAAACATCATAAAATGAGACAAATACATGAGGTCAGTTAGCTCAGTTGGCTAAATGGCTGATTTGCAAATCAGAGTTATGCCAAGAACATGGTTCTTTCCTTACCTTAGATGTGGTGACCCTCAGGCAAAACTACCACCACACATGTCTCTCGAATGAGGGAGCAGCCCTTTGATCTGGTAGGACAAAGCTGACATTACTTTAAGGGTTTGTTTAGCTGAGTTGGCTGGAGCAGCTGTTTGCAATCTAGCGTGATGCCAACAGCATGGGTCAAATTCCTGCACTGTCTGAGGTTATAAGATGGGAAAACCATAAGACATAGGAGCAGAAGTTAGGTCATTCAGCCCATCAAGTGGGCGGCACGGTGGCACAGTGGTTAGCACTGCTGCCTCACAGCGCCAGAGACCCGGGTTCAATTCCTGCCTCAGGCGACTGACTGTGTGGAATTTGCAAGTTCTCCCCGTGTCTGCGTGGGTTTCCTCCGGGTGCTCCGGTTTCCTCCCACAATCCAAAAGATGTGCAGGTCAGGTGAATTGGCCATGCTAAATTGCCCGTAGTGTTAGGTACGGGGTAAATGTAGGGGTATGGGTGGGTTTTGCTTCGGCGGGGCGGTGTGGACTTGTTGGGCCGAAGGGCATGTTTCCACACTGTAAGTAATCTAATCTAATCTAATCTAATCTAATCTAATCTAATCTAAGAAAAAAAGTCTGCTCCGCCATTCAATCATGGCAGATACGTTTCTCATCCCCATTCTCCCACTTTCTCCCTGTAACCCTCGATCCCCTTGACAATCAAGAACCTATCTATCTCTTAAATATATTCAATGACCCACAGCTTTCTGTGGCAATGAATTCTATAGATTTAGCACTGTCTGGCTGAAGAAGTTTCTCCTGATCTCCATTCTAAAAGGTCTTCCCTTTACACTAAGGCTGTGCCCTCAGGTCCAAGTCTCTCCTACCAAAGGAGACATCTTCCCAACATCCACTCTGTCCAGGCTGTTTAGTATTCTGTATGTTTCCATTAGATTTCCCCCCTCATCCTTCTAAACTCCATCAAGTATAAACCCACAGTCCTCAAACGTTCCTCATATGTTAAGCTTTTCATTCCTGGGACCATTCTCGTGAACCCCCTCTGAACATGCTCCAGGGCCAGTACCTCCTTCCTGAGATATGGGGTCCAAATCTGCACACCTTACTCCAAGGCTAGAGCCTTATAGACCCTCAGAAATACATCCCTGCTTTTATATTCAAGTCCTTTCAAAATAAATGCCATCATTGCATTTACCTTCCTAACTACTGACTCAACCTGTAAGTTTACCTTGAGAGAATCCTGGACTAGAACTCTCAACACTCTTTGCGCTTTGGACTTCTGAATTTTCTCCCCATTTAGAAAATAGTCCAAGCCTCTATCCTTCCTACAAAAGTGCATGACTTTAGACTTTCCCACATTGTACTCCATCTACCAGTTCTTTGCCCACTCTCCTAACCTGCCCAAATCCTTCTGCAGCCTCCCCTCCTCCTCAATGCTACCTGTCCCTCTACCTATATTTGTATCATCTGCAAACTTAGCCAGAATGCACCCAGTTCCTCCATCTCAATTGTTAATGTATAAAGTGAAACGTTGTGATCCCAACAGTGAGCCTTGCGGAACACCACGTGTCACCGGCTGCCATCCTGAGAAGGACACTTTTAACTGCACTTTCTGCTTCCTGCCAGACAGCCAAGCTTCTATCCACACTAGCACCTTGTCTCTAACACCATGGGTTCTTTATCTTACTCGGTAGCCTCCTCTGTGGCACCTTGTTAAAAGTCTTCTTGAAATCCAGGTAAATAACATACATTGGCTGTTCCAAGTCTAACCTACTCGTTACTTCCTCAAAGAATTCTAGCAGATTTGTCAGTCATGATTTCCCCTTGATGAAACCATGCTGACTTTGCCCTATTTTACCAAATGCTTCCAAGTATTCAGAAACCTCATCCTTCACAATGGATTCCAGGATTTTACCCATGACTAAGGTTAGACTAATTGGTCTGTAATTTTCTGACTCTTGCCTTACTCCCTTTTCAAACAAGGGTGTCATGTTAACAGCCTTTCAGTCCTCTGGGACCATTCCTGATTCTCGTGATTCCTGAACGATCACCACTAACACCTTCACAACCTCTTCAGCTATCTTTCTTAGAACTCTGGGGTGTAGTTCACCTGGTCCAGGTGATTTATCCACTTTCAGGCCTTTCAGTTTTTCTAGCATCTTCTCCTTGGTGATGGCCACCACACTCAGCTGTGCCCCCCTCACACTCTTGAAGTTTTGGGAAATTACTCATGTCCTCCACTGTGAAGACTGACACAAAGTAATTATTCAGTTCCTCCACCATTTCCTTGCCGCGCCCCCACTACAATCTCTCCAATGTCATTTTCCAGCAGCCCAATGTCCACTTTTGCCTTTCTTTTGCCCTTTACATATCTAAAGAAACTCTTACAGTCTTCTTTTATATTACTGGCTAGTTTACTCTCTTATTTAATCTTCTCCCTCCTCATTTCTTTTTTTGTTCCCCTCTGTTGGTCTTTGTAAGCTTCCCAATCCTCTGGTTTCCCACTGCCCTTCGCCACATTATATGCTTTCTCTTTTGCTTTTATGCTATCCCTGACTTCCCTAGTCAGCCATCCTCCCTGTACCATGCTTCTTTTTCTGTGGGATGAATCTCTGCTGTGTCTCCTGAATTACTTCCAGAAACTCCTGCCATTGCTGTTCCACTGTCTTTCCTACTAGGATCCTCTTCCAGACAATTCTATCCAGCCCCTCCCTCATGACTCTGTAGTTGCCTTTATTCAGGTCTAATACCGTCACCTCTGATTCTATCTTCTACCTCTCAAATTGGAGAATAAATTCAATCATGTTACGATCACTGCCTCCTAAGGGTTCCTCCACCTTAAGCTGTCTTATCAAGTCTGCCTCATTGCCCAGCAGTAATGCCTGTTCTCTAGTGCACCCCACCACAAGCTGCTCCAAAAAGCCATCTTGTAGACTTTCCACAAATCCTTTTTCTTGCAATCGTTTCCTTATTTTACATGGTTAAAACCCCAAGGCTGAAGTTACCATGAAGGAACCTGCTTTTCAGTCTCTCTCTTTACCTGATGTGTGGTAACCCTCAGGTTAAATCACCACCAGTTGACTCTCTCTCTCTCTTCTCTAATGAGAGACTTTATGGACCAAGGGTTGAAACGTGTGAGTGGTGATTTAGATAGTTTTATTGATACAGACTCAATGGACCAAATGGCCTCTTCAGTATTAAATGATTTTATGCAGTTAATGCACAAACCTATTCTTGGATTATTTCATATTAACATCATTCCCAGTGTCCTTTCTGAAAATGTCCTTGAATTCACTTCCTCTCCAACCCTGTGATGAGTTGGATGAGCTCAGCTGTTTGTTGGGAGTGTGGATTTAACTTCAATGCCTCCCTTCACTTACTTGTAAGCCAGTGAGACTCTTTTTGGAAGTGTCTATTCAGGGAACAAGAAAAAGATGCAATTTCCACTCCACCCTCATTTTTACCTGGTCTTTATCTAACTCTTCCTTTCCCTTCTTCAACATGTTTCCATTCTTTGGGGAATGACTGGCCACTAATATCCACTATAAACCCACTGATTCCCACAGCTGTCTGGACTATACATCCTCGCACCCTGCTTCCTGTGAAAGACTTCATTCCACTTCCTCCGTCTCCATCACATATATTCCAATGAGGCCAACTTCTTCCCCAGCTGCATATTCCCCAGCACTGTTGTCAACAGGGGCTCTCAGTCGGGTCCAACCCATCTCCCACATTTCTGACCACACCCCATCTCTTCCCTCCCACACAGCAATAGGGTTCCCCTTATCCTTACCTACTATCCCACCAGCATCCACACCCAGATCATCAGCCACCATTTCTACCACTTCCAACGAGATGCCACCAGACACATTCTCCCCTGTCCACCACCCCCCCCCCCCCCCCCCCCCCCCCCCCCCCCCCCCCCCCCCCCCCCCCCCCCCCCCCCCCCCACACCCCCCACCCCCCCACCACCGACCCCCCCACAGCACCCGCTCCCTCAGCACTGACCCTCCCACAGCACCCACACGGACCCTGCAGCCCTCCTGACTCAATATTGAGTTCAATAATTTTAGGGCTTGAACTCTTCCATATCCTAGTTCCCCAGCCCACACACAAGGCTTTGTTATGCCATAATACACACTACCTATTATTAGCCACTAACAGTCTCCAATAACAGCTATTCACCCTCCTGGACAAATCGTTATCCCCTCCTTTGTCTGTCCAACTGTTCTTCTCTCTCTTTGGGCTCTACCCCCACCTATCATTTACTCCTGACCCACCCCTCCCACCCTATCTTCTGCATATAAACCAACATTTTCCTAGCTACCGTCAGTTCTGTGGACGGGTCAGCAGACCTGAAACATTAACTCTTATTCGTCTTCACAGATACTGCCAGATCTGCTGAACTTTTCCAGCAGCTTCTGCTTTTGTTTCTGACCTACAACATCCACAGTTCTTCCGATTTTTAAGAAAAAGATCAAATTTCACTGTGACACCCTTTGATCTCCCCAAGTGAGGTATTTCAGACTGTAGAAATTGTATTGCTGTCATTCATTTCCTACGTGAGATAATGTGTCAAAGCAGGAAAAGAACATTGAAACAAGCAGGAAAGGCAGAGGGATATTGAAGGGGGGTGAAAACAAAAGGTTATATTTATCTTGGTATCATTGAAGCTCTATATTTATGAGCACCTTGCAAGAACATTTCACTTTTTCGAGGACAAGATTATTTCCAGTGAGTCCCTTTTCTGACCATGAAAAATCACTGTCAACTTTAACTCAGAATTTCCACATGAGATCCACAAGGAGAATGAAGTGAACTTCACAAGTTAGACATTTTGGGCATCGAAAGATTTCAACTAAAGAAAAATCAACTGTCCGATCAAGAACTAATCTGATGTCTGCCTCAGGGAAACTAAACAAAGTAAGGGGAATGAAAGGAGTTGATTGAGTGTCTGGAATGAGGTGAAACTTGTCTTCTGATGGGGAGGAATCAGCTCCATGGTAACTGTTGAATAAGCCTCAGGTTACATTCCAGGTTTGACCTCAGTAACATGATCATAGCAAGCACCATCCTGTCACCCAGCTACGGTCATACCTGCCTGACGACAGCTTAGGAATTGTTTATATGATCGCTATACAGAACAAACACTGCTCTCCACGTCAGAATTGTGTTTGTTCATTACTCATGTCCTTGTTTAAATGGAAGAGTGCTGGTGTTTATTTTTTGCCTGGGTTTGGTCTAGTCATTTAGAAACTAGACTAAAGATCCAGAGGTATGAGCTCAAATTCCACCACGGTATCTAGAAAATATAAATACAAATAATTTCATGGTGGCTCAGTGGTTAGCACTGCTGCCTCACAGTTCCAGGGACCCAGGTTCAATTCCATCCTCGGGTGACTGTCTGTGTGGAGTTTGCACATTCTCCCTGTCCCTGCGTAGTTTTCTCCAGGTGCTTCGGTTTCCTCCCACAATCGAATCCAAAGATGTGCAGGTTAGGTGAATTGGCCATGATAATTGCCCATAGTGTTCATGGATGTGTAGGTTAGCTATATTAATTAAGGGTAAATATAGAGTAATAGGGTAGGGAAATGGGTCGGTGTGGACTTGTTGGGCCAAGGGGCTTGTTTCCATACTGTAGGGATTCTATGAAATACAGTAAATACATCTGGAATAAAAGACTAGTGGTAGTATGGTGATTATAAAACTACAGGATTGGTCCAAAAATCCACCTGATTTATTCATGTCCTTTAGGGAAGGAAATCAGCCACCCTTATCTGGTCTGGCCTACACATGGCTCCAAATCCACAGCAATGTGATTGACAGCTGTCTTTTGAAATGATCCAGCAAGCCACTCAGCTGTATATAAAACACGCTGGAACTAGTGGGTGTCGGTTCACAACAAAGACTGTAGCAGTTCTCGAGGATGGATCACATCCCACTTTCTCAAGGGCAATTAGACAGAAATAAATACCAGTCTAGCCAGTGACATCCAAACACCATAAACAATTAAAGAATTGAGCTGAGAGAGGTCAGCATTGAAATAGAAGTATGAATGCTGTTACAGAAACACACATCAGCTGCAAATTTCAACTGGTCTTTGCAACAAATCACAAATCAAGATTATGTGCTCACACAGAGTCAAAATTACCTTTAATCTCTCTGTATTTGGTATAATTTTCTTTGAATGTATGCACCTAATGTTAACCTTCATAGTCCCAGGAGAAGGAAACTGAGAGAGTATTGAGACAAATTAATATCACAGAACTTCTAAAATCCCAGACATTGATGTTATTATTTTTTTAAAATGTTAATTCTAAAATTTTCCTATGTGCTATTCCCTTCACTGTTTCTAGCTGAACCAGACTGATCACAACCTTTATGTCCTATTTATCAACTGTGGAACCCCACACCAGTGTCTTTGTCACCTTTATATTCTATTACCACAAAGGACCCTTACCAACAGTCTCCTGTCTTACACTCTGTATATAAATTTCAACTCAACCAAAACTCTCTTGTCCAAATCCTATTGTGCACCAAGTCCTGCTCACAAATCTCTCCTGAATGCCTTCTCCCCAACAGCTCAAACCTCAAATCCTAAGTTCCTCTGGCTCAACTGTGTATTTGAGGAGAAAGTGAGGTCTGCAGATGCTGGAGATCAGAGCTGGAAATGTGTTGCTGGAAAGGCGCAGCAGGTCAGGCAGCATCCAGGGAACAAGAGAATCGACGTTTCGGGCATAAGCCCTTCTTCAGGAATGTTTGAAGAAGGGCTTATGCCCGAAACGTCGATTCTCCTGTTCCCTGGATGCTGCCTGACCTGCTGCGCCTTTCCAGCAACACATTTCCAGCTCAACTGTGTATTTCCCACCTTTTCCCTCATTTTTGGCAGCTATCCCATGATCTCTTGAAAATGTACCAGATTAATCCAGCTTTCAGTTACAGACCCAGTTTAATATTTCATACTTTTACCAACCAACAGTTTTTTTCTGATTACAACAGTAACATCTTGGAAACATTTTTCTACATTTTTTACATTGACATTGTTGTTTACTTTCTATTAATCCTCCCCTACTAAATCTTTCTCATAAGCAGGAAAAGAAGAGAGGAAGTCCAGCTAATGATCGGTTTCATGCTGGTCATTATGTGTCTGGAATATTTCTAACACTTCCACAGGATCATGGATTCATTGCAACAAGATGGTGGGACCAAACTCGATGGAGACCATTCTATTGTGGACGGCACGGTGGCACAATGGTTAGCACTGTTGCCTCACAGTGCCAGAGACCCAGGTTCAATTCCTGCCTCGGGCAACTGTGTGGAGTTTGCACATTCTCCCCGTGTCTGCGTGGGTTTCCTCCGGGTGCTCTGGTTTCCTCCCACAGTCCAAAAATGTGCAGGTCAGGTGAATTGGCCATGCTAAATTGCCCATAGTGTTAGGTGAAGAGGTAAATGCAGGGGTATGGGCGGGTTGCGCTTCAGCGGGTCGGTGTGGACTTGTTGGGCCGAAGGGCCTGTTTCCACACTGTAAGTAGTCTAATCAGTCTAATTATAACCAGATGCATTGACTCATTTACAATCACTACAGAGACAGAAAAAGAGAAAGCAAAACAACATACTTACACCAATGACCATGTTTTCAGGACATTATCCAGAAGTCCAATGTCCTACAATACTTAGCTGTTCAGAGAATAGACAATCAAGATCATCTCAAGAATTACAAAACTATTTTCTATTTTGTCATTTTATTTTCTATTTTCAATGTCAAGATGATGTTTAAGGGCTTCAATATTGAGCTAGCTGCTCCAGAGGGTTGTGTAACATCATCACTCTAATAGCAAATAAATGTTGTTCAAATGTGCTGCGTTCATTGGCGAACATAGGCTAAAATCTGGGTTGATGCCCTTCATTATCCATTGTAAACGCAATAATGTGGTTTGTGCCTGTAATTACCCATTGTAGTAAGTAATATGGTCTCTGTCATTGCCTGCAGTAAAAACACATCATACAGTCTGTGCCTGTTGTTCTTCACTTTTGGCACAGTAATAGGGTTTGTGCTTATTGATACAAATTGTAGACACTGTATTGAGGTTTTGCCTGTTGTTACTAATTGTAGACAGTGTAATGGGGTTTGTGCCTGCTGTTAATTGTAGACACTGTGTGGGGGTTTTGCCTGTTGGAACTGGTTGTAATCATCCTTATATTCCGGTAAAGTCCCAGAGGCTGAGTGAACTGCCAATGTAACACCACTATTCAAAAATGGAGAGAGACAAAAAAAAAGTAGGTAATTATAGGCCAGTTAACTTAACATCTGTCATTAGGAAAGATTTTGAGTCTATTATAAATGATGTAATAGCACAGCATTTAGAAACCCAAAATATAATCAAGCAGAGACAGCATGGCTTCATGGTCTCATAATGGGGAAATCCTACCTGACGGATTTATTACAGCTTTTTGTGGAGGCAACAAGCAGGAAAGTTAAAGGTGAACCAGTTGATGTAATATATTTGGAGTTGCAAACAATATTTGATAAGATACCACATAAAAAGCTACTAAATACGTTAAGAGTCCATGGTGTTGTAAGTAGTATGTTAGAGGACAGGTTAACTAATAGCAAACAGAAAGTTGGGATAAGGGGGCATTTTCAGGATGACAACCTGTAATTAGTGGAATGTCACAAAGATCACTGCTGGGGCCAGAATTATTTACATTATAATGACTTGGATGAAGGATGTACTAGAACCAAGTTTGCACATCACCTAAACAAAGATGGGAAATGGGTAAGGATGACACCAGAAGTCTGCAGCAGGATATAGAAAAGCAAGTGGGTGATCAAAAACTTGGCAGGTGGAACACAACTTGGTGAAAATATCAGGTAAAAAATTTTATCAGGAGGAACAGAAGAGCTGAATATTATTTAAATGTAGAAAGACTGCAGAAAGCTGCAGCACAGAGGAATTTGGGAATCCTACTGAATTAGCATCTAAGTTCTGCAGATAATAGGGAAGACAAATGGAATGTTGGCTTTTATTTCAAAGGGAACGCAGTATAAAAAGAAAGTTTTCTTGCTAAGCTATACAATGCATAGGCATAAGTAAGGACTGCAGATACTGGAGATCAGAGTCTAGATTAGAGTGGTGCTGGAAAAGCACAGCAGGTCAGGCAGCATTCCTGATGAAGAGCTTTTGCCTGAAACATCAATTTTCCTGCTCTTTGCATTCTGCCTGACCTGCTGTGCTTTTCCAGCACCACTCTAATTTATACAATGCAGATTCAGACCTCAACTGGAATACGGTGAATACTGTGGAAAGATACGGTGAATACTGTGGCGGCACGGTGGCACAGTGGTTAGCACTGCTGCCTCACAGCGCCAGAGACCCGGGTTCAATTCCCGCCTCAGGCGACTGACTGTGTGGAGTTTGCACATTCTCCCCGTGTCTGCGTGGGTTTCCTCCGGGTGCTCCGGTTTCCTCCCACAGTTCCAAAGATGTGCAGGTCAGGTGAATTGGCCATGCTAAATTGTCCATTGTGTTAGGTAAGGGGTAAATGTAGGGGTATGGATGGTTTGCGCTTCGGCGGGTCGGTGTGGACTTGTTGGGCCGAAGGGCCTGTTTCCACACTGTAAAGTAAAGTAATCTAATCTAATCTAAAGTAATCTAATCTAATCTAATATACTGACATTGGATGCAGTCCAAAGAAGGTTTACTCAGTTAGTTTAGACATGGAGGGATTTTCTTATGAGGAGATGTTGAATAGGTTGGACTTGTACTAATTGGGGCTTAGAAGAATGAGAGAAGACCTTATGAAAAACACACATAAGATTCTTAATGGGCTTAGCAGATGCAAAGTTGTTTCCGTTGTGAAAGTCTGTGTTGAGTATTAACCATTACAATAGTCTAAACACTAACATAGTCTGAGTCTGTTCACAGCCATTGTAGACACTATAATATGCCTGTATCTGTTGTTAGACACTGAAATAGGATCTGTGCCTGTTGTTACCTCATCTGAGTTTCTATCTCAGTTATATCACAAGGGATGAGCCACTGAGTTTTAACTAGCGATGCTGAGTGGGCTTCTTCTAAATGTTGCTTTTTTCTGAAGTCACGTCCTGTTTCGGAATGATTTGTTGAGGAGTTCCAGTCACTGTCTGATGTCACTCCCTTCTATTAGCCAAAGCGCTGAGATCCAACATGTGCACAGTCTCAGTGGTCAGAACACGTTGGAGTTGCTGCTTGAACCTCACTATGTATTATATTTCTACACACATTATATTTCGACTGGCAGACTCCAGGGTTAGTTTGGGAACATGGCAGTGCAACAATGGCCTGACATTGAGTTCACCCCAGCTACTGCAAAGCGGGTTTATAGCTGACTGGACGTAAGGACCTATTCCAAAGGACGTAAGGACTCCTCCACGAGCTCCTCCAGAACTCAGAAAAAGTAGAGATGCCAGGACGGATTGAAACACCGTGAACTATAAAGTTAGGAAGTCCAGGCTTTATGATCACTGATGTAAGACATTGGCATTTATGTCATTGTCCAATTCCCACTGGGACCAGCAGTGGTTCGTTAATATTGACACCATCTTTACAACATTTAACTAAAGATGTGCCGCTGCTTTGATGTCACCATTACTTCTTAAATAGGGGCGTGGATATTCTCTGATGAGGATACATTACATCTTAACTTTTGCCCAGTTCCTGTGCAAACAGCAGCTTGCCCTTCTGGGAGTCACACTGACCGGTTAGAGTGCACAGTATGTACTAACATTAATATGCCCAATTATGTCACACTAAGTTCTGTGCCCAGTACATGTTCTAACAGCAGCCTGCCCCTCTGAGTCGCACTGACTAGTTCCAGTGTCCATTACCTGTTCTAAAAGTAGTTTGCTAGTCATGCTGACTAGCTATAGTGCCCAGTACCTGTTCTAACAGTAGTCTGCTCCTCCATGTTACACTGACTATTATAGTGCCTGGTACCTGTAATAATAACAGCTTGCCCCTTTGAGCCATGCTGGCTGGGTAAAATACCTAGTATGTTTACCAACAGTAGCCTCCCCCATTGAATCACACCACTGATGCTCTCAGTCCCTCTGGAACATTCTACACATATTGATCATGTATGGTTATCATTATGCATTTTTTATATTGAGAATATTAAATATTGCTGATATAGCAGTGTTTATAACCAGCCCTGATTATCAGTGTACAATTGAAAAATGATATACAGCTCTGAATAACATTGTAGTGGAACAGTTTGAGAGAATACAATCTAAAGTGCAGTGTACTCCTTGAACCATCCAGCACACCAGGAGCAAGGATATTGGCACATTGTAACTACAGGCTAAATCACAGTGAGACAACTTTCACCAGGGACTTACACACTCATTTAGAAGAGTATAAAGATGTCCCTTTATCTAGTGTAGCCTGTCATTCCTCTCTGTCTTCATCACCACCTCTTTTCACACATCCTGCAGTGGCCTCTAATCCTCCCTCACGTTCTCTTTTTCTTTCAGTTGCTGTCATTCTGTTGACATTTTCCGTTTTGAAAGTCAATTCCTTAATCCCAGCAAAACATACCCAACATTTTGGAAAACAAATCTGCCAACCCAATAGTCCATGTTATCTAGCTTAGCAAATTTTAACAAATTGCTCTACTACAGTTAACATCCTACCTGTAATACTAAAGATTTGTCGTTGAACATGTCCTGTACGTCCCTGTACAGAAAATAATTAACTATCACAACAGTTCAAACATCCTGTGGTGACAATCTGCAACTGCCACAGTCTGAGACTGAGAGCTAATTCCGGTGGTGGTGATCTTGTAAAGCCATATCCTCTGCCAGAAAATGAATGTAAACCTTGGGAGCTGGAAGAAGTGAACTGCTTCTGAATTAATGCCGTCTCCCTCGTTTTTGGGAAATCAATCTCCTTTAAGTGTCAAAGATAGAAAAACCCACAGTCAATGTGGCTGTTTCTGTTTGAATGTCTCCCGAAAAATGTACACTTGGTAGAAGTGATTTAGCAGAATTTTGCCACCTGCTCTGCCTTGGTAATATAATCCAAAGCAAGATTAGATTCCACATAAATATACTAAAGACGTTGGTACTGGTGCACAACACACTCTGAACTGATTTCTTAAAGCACAATGTGTAAACAGCTCTGAATTATCCAGACTTGCAGTGATGATGGTGAGAGACAAGTGAACCTGTTGTACATCAAAACTCAGCTCAAAATGAACTGGCTCCTGGTGCTACAGTTCCATCTCAGTAATGGATTGCATCCGTTATGATATCGACTATATGTGAGTGAGGGAATCAGGGAGGAGGTAATCGGAATAGGGGAAAGTCAGAAGGATCGGAGGAACATATAGGGATACTTGAATGAAGGGAGAGTGATTGAGAGAACTGGGGGAGATTGGAGGAGGACTTGAAAGGATGGGAGGGATCAAAGCAATCAGAAGAGGAATCGGCGGAGAGTTGAGGAGATCATGGTTGGTCAATGGGGAATGGGGGCAGAGTTGAAGAGATTGAGGGAGAGTCAAGGTAACTAGGGAAGAGTTGAGGGGCTCAGGGAAAGGTCCAGGGAATTCAGGGAGCTGGGGGAAGGAGTCAGCAGAATTGAGGAGACTGGAGGAGATTGGAGAAGGAGGTGAAGGGATCAAGGAAGGAGTCAATGGGATTTGAGGAGAGTCCGTGAAAAAGTCAAAGGGATTGGGGAAAGAACTGAGGGGACTGGGGAAGGAGTCAAGGGAATTAGAAAAAGAGCTAAAGGAATTGTAGGAAGAGTCAAGGGGATTAGGGTGGAGTTGAGGGGATTGGATAGAATTGAGGGGATTAGAGGAGACTCGAGGGATAGGGAATGACTCTCGGGGTTTGGGGAGGAGTTAGGGAATTCAGGAGAAGAATCAAGGTGATTGAGGCATAGTCAGGGATTGAGATGAGTTAAAGACTTTGTGAAGGAATTGAGGGGATGGGATGATTTGAGGAAATTGGGGAGTGAGTCAAGGGGATTGGGGGAAAGTTGAGAGGGTTTTGGAAGTGTTGTGAAGATACTGCAGAGTTTGGAGAGGAATTGGGGAATTAGGGGACAGTTAAAGAGAATGGGGGTGGATTTGAAGGGACTGGAGGGAAGTTATGAAAGTATTGAGGGATCAGGGAGGAGTCAAAAGACTGGGGAGGAGTTGTGGAGGTGCTTTGGGGATTGGGAGGAGTTGAAGGAATTAGCTGGAGTTAAGGATCGAATGACCTGGAAAGAGTCAAATCTATTGGGGAGAAGTCGGCATTGGGGGAGAGTCAAAGATGTTGGTGAGCAGTCAGGGGATTGGGTGGAGTCAAAGGGTTTGGGGTGGAAACCAGGGGATTGGGGAGGAGCTGGAGAAAAGGGGAGAAGTCAAGAGGATAGAGGAGGAGTTAAGACCTTGGGGAGGGGTGAGGAGGTTGGGAGGAGTCAGGAAATCAGGAAAGAGTTGGGGATTGGTAAAGCTCAAGGGAAGTTGGAGAGATTCAAAAAGATTTAGGGAAGAGTTGGAGAGAATGTAGACAAGTCAAGTGGATCATGGAGGAGCCTAGGTATGTTTTTCCCACATAATCTTCCAGAGTCAAGGAGTGAGGGTCTTTTATTACAATGAGTCATACAAATGCAGACTCTGCTCCAATTGCTGGCTGATTCTCTGATAGAAGACAATTTGCTGCTGGAGGTAAGACTGCATCATGCGTTTGAAATCTATGATCCTGCGCTTGTGGAAGTGGTTCATCTCGGCCTGTAGAGCAAATCCTACCACTCGACATCGTCTCTTTATCCCATCCACTTGCTCCTGATCCATCTTTCCTTCATCGCTCATCCTCTGGCTATCTTTCACCTTGGCAAAGGCACCTGTTACCAATACAGAGACATATCTATCAGTCAGAACTCAGCACCTATTTTACACACAAATGGAATTGTTTGAATTCTTGATTTTGACATTTTACTCAGCATCAAAACCCTAAAAGAAACTTACTATTTTAAACATATTGCAGGACAGAAACATTTGAGTGTCTGAGCAGTGATATGACCACAGCACTACTGAAAAACACTTTTAATATGGGAGCTTCTTTGTACCAGGAGCAACTTTGCCTTTGTGATTGTTAATGTCTAAGTCTCACTTTTGAGTCATGAGATCAAAATCCAGGTTACACACTGAGGGAGTGCTGCACTGTCAAAGATCAAATGTTTTTAACGAGCCACTAAAACAAGCCTCATCTCCTTTGATTGGTAGATGTAAAAGATTCCCTGGAATTATTTTAAGAAGATCAGGAAAGTTTGACTTTGATGTCCTGAAGTCAATATTCATTTCTCAACCAACATCATACTACACTTTCTGAAAGCTTGCCTGTAGGTAAGTTGGCTACACTTTAAATATGATTCTATTGCTGTAGAACTCTTTGGAACATGTTGAAGTGATCACCAAAACTTTATATTGACAATTCCTTATTTACAATTGGAATTCAATTCCTTAAACACCTTCTGTACCTCAGTCAAGGGATTATTTCTGGTCAGTTGTTTGACTTTTGTCAACAACTTGAGCTGGGTGTTCACTGGACACTAATGTACATTTACTGCATAGTAACAGAAATAAAGAGCAGGATTAAATACTGAAAACACTGAAGGCGCTTGGTAGTATCTGTGGAGAAAAAAAAGAGGAAACATTTCAAATCTCTTGTGACTTTTCTTCAGAAATTTATTTTCGAAGAGTCACAGCAGACTCTGTTTCTCTCTCCACAGGTACTACCTGATGTGCTGTGCTTCTCCAATGTTCTCTGTCTTTGTTTCAGATTTCCAGTATCTGCAGGATTTTGCCTTTATAAAGAGCAGGAATCTTGGATGATTTCAGGCTCAACATCACAAGATTGAACATAACCTGATTATTGTAGCCTTTTTATGTCTGAACTACACATTAAGCTCTGCAGAGCTTCTTTAATTAGAGTTAAAATCAAAATGAACTACAAACAAAGCACTTCTCATGAGGATAATCCATTGTTGTGGTAACACAAAGAGTCTGAACCAGACTGTTTCAGAAGCCTAATGTGGAGGCAGAATATTAAATACCAGCATCATTTACTCAACAACACTAGCTGTGATCTATCACTCTTTTATCAGCAAGAGTCACATAAACAATAAAAAAGTTTAAATCTTTTGACTCATTTACGACAGTAATTTTAATTTTTGACTCAGTAAATATATACATTTTGGTGTTTCTTGTTATACAGTTAGTTATTAGTTAAGATATTCTCAGCTGAAAATGTATTGCTGGAAAAGCGCAGCAGGTAAGGCAGCATCCAAGGAGCAGGAGAATCGACGTTTCGGGCATGAGCCCTTCTTCAGGAATGAAGAAGGGCTCATGCCTGAAACGTCGATTCTCCAGCTCCTTGGATGCTGCCTGACCTGCTGCACTTTTTCAGCAACACATTTTCAGCTCTGATCTCCAGCATCTGCAGACCTCACTTTCTCCTAGAAGATATTCTCAGCACCAGTTAACTGGTGCTTTATGACTCTATGGTTGAAAAGTTCTTGTTTTGAAGCAGAATGAAATTGAACAAAATTTCCAGATTTTATTATTTTCTTTACTCACTCATGAGTTGTGGACTTTGCTGGCTGGGCCAGCATTAATTGCCTCTCCCTATTTACCCTTGAGGTCAGCTGCTTTCTTAAACTGCTGTAGTCCATGTGCTGTGGGTAGGCCATTCCAGGATTCCAATTGTTTAAATATTGAATAAACATACCAGTCATGTCGGAAGAATTATTTTCAATTCTATTTAATTGGTAGTTGAAGGCTTGGTTAATGAATCTCAACATTTAGCATGGTCATTGAGATCAATCAGAGGAATGGAAGAAAAGATTAGCCCTGTGCTTTTTCGTTAATTCACAGAATGTGGGTGCTGCACAGAAGTTAATGCCAATCTCTCAATGCCTTGAGAGAGTGGTGGTGAGCTGCATTTTTGAACTGCTGCAGTCCTTGGGGTATGGATACAGTCATAATGCTGTTAGGAAGGGCATTCCAGAATTTTGACCCAGCAACAGTGAAGGAGCAGCAATATAGATTCAAGTCAGAAACTTACAGATGGCGCTGTTCTCATTAATCTCCTGCTCTGGTCCTAGATGGGAGAAATCACAAATTTGGAAGGTGCTGTCGAAGGAGGCTTACTGAGTTGCTGCACTGCACCTTGTAGATGAAATGTACTGTTGCCACTATATGTCAGTGGTGAAAGGAGTGAAATTTGAAGATGGTGGATGCATGCCAATCAAGAAGTCCTGGACAGCGTCAAGCTTCTTGAGCATTGATGAAGCTGTACTCATGCAGGATTAGCAAGGTCAATCCACTAATCTGCACATCCCTGGATGTTATGGGCAATTTAGTATGGCCAATCCACCTAATCTGCACATCCCTGGACGCTATGGGCAATTTGGCATGGCCAATTTACCTCATCTGCACATCCCTGGACTGTGAAGATCCAGAAGAAACACATGCAGACACAGGGAGAATGCGCAACTCCACACAGTTGCTTGAGGGTGGAATTGAAACCAATGCCTGACGCTGAGGTAGCAGTGCTAACCACTGAGCCACCATGCCACGTGTTAAAGGATATCCAAAGAACACCAGCAAGATTCTGAAGCAAACTGCTTGACAGAATAGAGACTTGTCATGGTTTTCTACCTACACCAGACTAAAATTTCTCAGCATTATTCCATTATTACTGAATGATCTCCACTTACTTATTGCATTTCCATACAAAACCGAGATCAATGTAATTATGGAAACATCACTGACAGGAAGTTTAGCGTAGTGTTACATAAACATGGCACAGAGATTTAGTTTAGTAATTGTAGTTGTGTTCTAGTTGTCACACTCAGCTAGGCCTCTGCTTAGTGACTTTTTAATTGGACTTATATTGTTGACATTTTAATAGTTACATTAGATTAGGTTTGTCAGTGATGTTTAACAGTTGCAGTTGGCTAGATCTTTCAAAGATGCCTCTATCAGCACACAGATTAGACAATTATTTGTCCTTGAACCAATCTTAAACACCACTCCTACAATCATAAGACCATAAGACATAGGAGCGGAAGTAAGGCCATTCAGCCCATCGAGTCCACTCTGCCATTCAATCATGGCTGATGGGCATTTCAACTCCACTTACCCGCATTCTCCCTGTAGCCCTTAATTCCTTGTGACATCAAGAATTTATCAATCTCTGCCTTGAAGACATTTAGCATCCCAGCCTCCACTGCACTCTGCGGCAATGAATTCCACAGGCCCACCACTCTCTGGCTGAAGAAATGTCTCCGCATTTCTGTTCTGAATTTACCCCCTCTAATTCTAAGGCTGTGTCCACGGGTCCTAGTCTCCTCCCCGAACGGAAACAATTTCCTAGCGTACACCCTTTCCAAGCCATGTATTATCTTGTAAGTTTCTATTAGATCTCCCCTTAATCTTCTAAACTCCAATGAATACAATCCCAGGATCCTCAGCCGTTCCTTGCATGTTAGACCTACCATTCCAGGGATCATCCGTGTGAATCTCCGCTGGACACGCTCCAGTGCCAGTATGTCCTTCCTGAGGTGTGGGGACCAAAACTGGACACAGTACTCCAAATGGGGCCTAACCAGAGCTTTATAAAGTCTGAGTAGCACAACGGTGCTTTTATATTTCAACCCTCTTGAGATAAATGACAACATTGCATTCGCTTTCTTAATCACGGACTCAACCTGCATGTTTATCTTTAGAGAATCCTCAACTAACACTCCCAGATCCCTCTGTACTTTGGCTTTACGAATTTTCTCACCGTTTAGAAAGTAGTCCATGCTTGTATTCTTTTTACCAAAGTGCAAGACCTCGCATTTGCTCACATTGAATTCCATCAGCCATTTCCTGGACCACTCTCCCAAATTGTCTAGATCCTTCTGCAGCCTCCCCACTTCCTCAGTACTACCTGCCTGTCCACCTAACTTTATATCATCGGCAAACTTCGCTAGAATGCCCCCAGTCCCTTCATCCAGAGCACTAATGTATAATGTGAACAGCTGCGGCCCCAACACTGAACCCTGCGGGACACCACTTGTCACCGGCTGCCATTCCGAAAAAGAACCTTTTATCCCAACTCTCTGCCCTCTGTCAGACAGCCAATCCTCAATCCATACCAGGAGCTCACCTCGAACATCATGGGCCCTCA
>NC_057749.1:12882845-12888253 GCF_004010195.1 Chiloscyllium plagiosum
TTTGTTACGAATGCTACGAGCATTCAGGTAAAGTGCCTTAATGTTAACCTTCTTATCATTAGATATATTGGAAGTCATAAGCTGTCCTAAGTTATCCTTCCTTTTTGTTGCATTCCTAATCTGCCTCAAGCGCCTGCACATATGCTATCCTGCTGCTTATCTTTCCATTTAACTCCATACTCCCTGTCGCTTTCACTTTCCCTTCCCCCCAACTCAGAAGTTTAAAGTCTTACTGACCACCCTATTTATCCTCTTCACTAGAACATTGGTACCTGATCGGTTCAGGTGGAGACCGTCCCAATGTACAGATCCCCCTGGTTCCAAAACTGATGCCAATGCCCCATGAAGTGGAATCCCTCTTTCCCATACCAATCCCTTAGACACGTGTTTACTTCCCTAATTTTCTTATCCCTATGCCAATTGGCACGTGGCTCGGGCAGTAATCCGGAGATTATGACCCTTGAGGACCTGTACTTCAATTTCCTTCCTAGTGCTCGATAATCCCCAAACAGGTCCTCCACCCTAGCTTTGCCTATGTTGTTAGTCCCAACGTGGACCAGAACAACTGGATCCTCCACCTCCCGCTCCCATATCCTTTCAAGCCGGTTGGAGATGTGCCGCACCCTGGCACCGGGCAGGCAACACACCATGCGAGACTCCCGATCCGGCTTGCAAAGGATACTATCTGTCGCCCTAATTATAGAATCCCCTATAACAACTACTTGTCTTTTTGCTCCCCTCTCTTGAATGGCCTTCTGCACCATGGTGCCGTGGTCAGCTGGCTCATCCTGTCCAGAGCCCTTTTCCTCATCCGTACAGGGAGCAAGAATCTTATACCTGTTGGACAAGGTCAAGGGCTGAGGCTCCTGCACTCAGGTTCCCCCTATGTGCCTCACTTACAGTCACATTCTGATGTCCCTGATCCTGACCACTGACCAGAATGATTTTGTAGTATAATGTGTGCTTTAAGCCCTCCCATACCTGTTAACCTATTACTGAGAAGCAAGAGAACACAGTCAACATAAAAGTTAATAACTGGAGTCATGTGATGCAGCTTCTGATATTGGATTCCTGTACACAAATGGCTGCCAGAGATCATGGGAGTGATTTCAGAAAGTGATATAATATCCTCTGTTTTACAGAGGATTTTAATAGATGCCACAGGTGGACAAAATCACAACTGAGCCCAAGTTACACCAAATCAAAAGTTACCTTTAAAATCTTCAGAAAGTAATCGTTAGGAGTTTTAATAGAGTTGCTATCAAGAAATTGTTACCAGTAGAAAGAGGGTCAGGAACCACAGGGGCATAGATCCAAGGTAATTGACTAAGAAATATGTGGGAGATGAGGAAATTCTTTTCATGCAGAAAGTTTTGATTAGTTGGAATGTGCTGTCTGAAAGGATGGTGGCAGCGGATTCCATAGGAATTTTCACAAGGGAATTGAAAAATTTACAGGACTGTGGGAAAAGTTTGAACTAATTAGAGGGACTTTTAGAGAGTCAGCAAATGCATGATGGGCTGAATGCCTTCCATCTGTACAAATCTATAGCAGCACAACAGATGTAGGCACCAGGAACAAGGTGACCTTTCTGTCAGGCTGATTCCAGCCTGAACATTAAGCATAAATGAGACAACAGCAATAACAGCACTCTTAATACCTGCACTGACTGCAAATCACAAACTCAGCATTGATCCAGAAGCCAACATGGGACCCTTGCAGCCTGCATGTTCACATCCATTAGCACTTACTCAGCTTTATCGGCACAGTCTTCAGGAAACTAGTTCACAGAATGTTTGCAGCCTTCTTTCAAATCTGGGAATGTCTGACCTTTCTATTTTCACACAATACTCCATTATGTGAAAAGAAAACAACATAAATAGAAATAAAAGATGAATGTGAAAACTTAGGTAGGAAAAGAGACGTAATGGGTAACAGGAGAAATGAATGAACGGGTAAGAGACCTGCAATCAATTTTGATGTAAAATGATCTTTCCTTCTAGATGATGTTACTGGGCAAACAGAAACATCAGTATTACTGCAGTGAAAAACCAGTATGAGCACTTCCAAGAGAAAGACAAGGCTAAAGTTTCAAAAAAATGCAATCCTGGATGACAGCCATTCCCCATGAAGCAGCTCAGAGTAAACAGTGAGACCGGAAACTAAGAAAAAAAATTCTGTTGGTTTCTGGAAAAGGACAGTCTGGTCTTCCAAACATTATGCAGTGGCTGACTGTAATTTCAGTACCCTCTGAGCTGCTACTCTTAATGCAGTATCCCCCTTTCCTAATAACTCCCTCACTCAATTGCCTGAATGAAGAAGACTAATGAGTTGCATTAAAGAATGTTAATGCTATAATAACATTTTAATGGCCATGTTAAAACTAAAAATATCCTCAGCTACCTTTTTGATCTCCTGAAATTTCTTTGCATTGAGAGAAATGTGGCGAGTCATCAGCTGGTCTGACAAAAACAGCATTAGTATCCAAACTTGGTCACTGTCTCACTAGATCCCTCATCGTCAGATCTTCCTGTATCTCTCAAATCAACTTCCCTACTTGTTCTTCAAACCTCACCCAATCTATCATGAAATACAATGACTGAAGTTCTAGTGCATCATGTGAAACGTGCTGTATAACTGCAATTGGGTGAAAAAGTTCAATCTGTTCTTCCATTCTGAGTGTTTTCACTTTTCTCCCCCTGGAACCTGAACATCCTTTTTCTAAGGTGAAAGATTTGCCACTGTGCTAACGCATGACACCCAGAGACACAAAAGTAGTGACTCAGTGGTATTTCAGTAAAAGTAGAACGAACACACACACACATTATAGAATTCCTGATTAGAGTGTAACCAAGCTGCATTATTAATGACATTGTCCATTATTTTACTGATGATTGAGAGTAGGCTGATGAGGTGGTAATTGGTCAAGTTGGATTTGTTCTGCTTTTGTGTACAGGACATATCTGGGTTATTTTGCACATCATCAGGTAGGCGCCAGTGTTGCAGCTGTACTAGGACAGCTTGGCTAAGGGAGTGCCGAGTGTTGTAGTACATTACAGTGTGGAAACAGGCCCTTCGGCCCAACAGATCTACACCGACCCGCCGAAGCGCAACCCACCCATACATTTACCCCTTACCTAATGCTACGGGCAACTTAGCATGGCCAATTCACCTGACCTGCACATCTTTGGACGGTGGGAGGAAACCGGAGCACCCGGAGGAAACCCACGCAGACACGGGGAGAACGTGCAAACTCCACACAGTCAGTTGCCTGAGGCGGGAATTGAACCCGGGTCTCAGCCGCTGTGAGGCAGCAGTGCTAACCACTGTGCCACCGTGCCGCCCCGAAACTGATGATGAGTTTAACCTACAAGTCACTATGCCTTAGGTGAGAAGAAGGTGAGTTTGAGACGGAGATTCCTTTATGCTAACCTGAGCCACAATGGGCTTTGAACCCATGCTGTTAGCATCATAAGCAAGCCGTCCAACCAACTGAGTTAACTGACCCCCTTCAGTACTATTGCCAGAGTGTGTCAGGGCCCTTAGCTTTTGCAGTATATAATGCCTCCAAACATTTCTTTATATCATGCGGAGTGAATCAGATCAGCTTAAGACTGGCATCCATGTTACTGGGGACCTCCAGAAGAGGCATGGTGGATCATCCACACAGCACTTCCGGCTGAAGATCGTTGCAAATACTTCAGCTTTATTTTTTGCACTGATGTGCTGGTCTCCCCATTGTTAAGGTTAGGATATTTATGGAATCTCCTTCTCCATTGAGTTGCTTGTTTGTCCACTACCATTCATGACTAGATGTGGTAGGTCTGCAGAGTCTTGTTAGATTGATGAATGGACTCTCTAGCCTCAACTAATGTTGATCTTGCTAGCACTGGTCTCGCCTAGTGCACGCTGTGTACAATGTAACCTGTATGCCTCTGTCTAAGGCTTTTTGATCTGAAATCCTTGCTTACTATGACCTGCCTGTACTGCTCGTAAACAAAGCTTTTCACTGTACTTCAATACACGTGACAATAAATCAATCAATCAAAATGTGATCCGTTGGCTGTAGGACTGTCTAGCTCTGTCTATCACTTGCTGCTTATGCTGTTTGGCATGTAGGTAGTCCTGTTGGGTAGCTTCACCAGGTTGGCTGATGCTGGTCATGGCATATCCACCCGCAAACTTCTTTAGGTTCATCCTATGGGCTTGATCCCATGGTAGAGTGGGGATAAGGTGATGCCAAAGGTGATGCAGATTATATTGGAGTAAAATTTTACTACTGATGATGACTACAGTGCCTCTTGAGTTTCTCGATCTGTTTTAACATTGTCCCATTTTGCATGGTGATAGTGTCAAACAACATGGTGCACGGTATTCTCAATATGAAGTTGGGACTTTGTCTTCACAAGGACTGTGTGTTTGATACTTTCATGAATAGATATATCTGCAGCTGGCAGATTGGTAAGGATGAGGTCAGGTATGTTTTTCCTTTTTGGTTGTTCCCTCACCACCTACCACAGACCCAGTCTCTCAGTAGTGTCTTTAGGATCCAACTAGCTCAATCAGTGGTACTGCTGCTGAGTCATTCTTGTTAGTGAACATTAAAATCCCCCACCTAAAGCACTTTCTGTGCTCTTGCCAGCAAGTACACCTGCCAACTGGTGTTCAATATGAAGGAGCACAGAGTCTTCAGCCAAGGGAGGGCAGTATGTGCAGGAGATTTTCTCGTCTGTGTTTGACTTGATGCCATGAGACTTCATGGTGTCTGAAGTCAACATTAAAAATGCTAAGGCCTACTCCCTCTCCACAATTGTATTGCAACCTCTGCTCAGTCTGTCCCATAGGAAAGTAGACCAGACCAGACCAGATAAGGAGGGAAGATTTCCTTTGCTGAAGGACATTTGTGAACCAGATGGGTTTTTCCAACAACTGACAATGGTTTCAGGTATCCTCAGGGCACAAAAAACTGCTAGAAATATTCAAGATCAATTTTAGATGCCCATTGAAGAAGTGTTCCCAGGCAGAGAAATGGTTTGAAAAATCTTACATTGGTCCCAGCAATAAAAGCTGAACCTCACATCCCACACATCGTTGCTGATCCTTAGCAAGAACGACTCAGTTGTTACAACAAACCCTCCCCTTTATCACCTTTTGGGCTGGTTGTTTTACATTCATTGTATTTCACATTGTGGGTGAAGAAGGGTTTAAGTATGTGCAAGTGAACACATGCTGCAGCATGCATGAGAGAGTGAGAGCAGGTCAGTCACCATGTACATATTCCTCCACAAACCCTCTCATTCACCCCCACCCACCCCATACCCACACTCTCACACCCCATACTCACACTCTCACCCCCATACCCTCATACCCAACCCCCCCATACCCACACTCACTCCAACCCCACACCC
>NC_057749.1:12888550-12896911 GCF_004010195.1 Chiloscyllium plagiosum
TACTCACACTCTCACCCACCCCCAACACTCTCACCCACATACGCACCCATTCCCCAACCTCACACACATCTCTCCACCTGTATGCTCCTTAATCACATACAATCTCATCCATCCACACACACATCTCACCCCACTCCATCCAAATCGGATATATTCAGCTACAGGCACATACCCATTTGCACACTCCCTCCATTACACTCAAAACAACAGCAAGTACACTCTCTACATGTGCAGATTCTGACATTTGCTGTCTGAACAAACACACACATTCTCTCACATATAGACACAACCTATATATTTTCACACTCGGCAAAAACATATGAGCACACCAAGCTTCCATCTTTCAGTAACAGAGATAAGAAAACACCTCAGCCCTTGTGATCTGAGACAAAGAAGCTAGTAACTGGATTGAAATTCAAAGCCAATCATGCACGCTTCACTGGTTTAAGAGGAGTAAGACAATCTGTCTCAGGTTTTTTTTGACCATGACTCCTTGCACTGTGCTGTGGTCTCAATAATTCTATCTCCAGTCCGAGGACTCTGGTCTTCAACTGATCTCTTCCATTTCCCTACCCAAATCAAACATGGCATGGATGCACTTTTTAAGACTAGTGTATCAGTGAAAGGATTCATATTCCTCACTCGTGCTGCCTTCCCGTTTCTTTGTGGAACCTCCTCCATAATTTATCTAATCTTCTTGCTTGCAATAACATTATTAATTTTTAAGTGCTGGTTGGAATACTGTGCTCAATTCTGGTCTCCATTTTATAAAAGGCAGTTTATAATTTCCTGGATTGATACCAAGACCATAATGCTACACCTGCCAGAAACACTGAATAGTTTGGAGCTCTTTTCTCTCAGAAAGAGAAGACTGAGGGTGATCTGATCGAAAACCTTACAATTAGGTAAGTTTTGGTAGAGTATTCTTGAAGTGCATGCTTCCACGCAGGAAATAGGCCAGAATTAGGGCCACAAATATAAAATAAGCATCAATAATTTAATAGAGCCACAACAGCTTGTGAAGGCCATTGAGTTTAGGCTGGCTGTCTGTAGAACATTCCAGTCAAAAATCATGGTGCTGGAAAAGCACAGCCGGTCAGGCAGCATTCAAGGAGCAGGAGAGAAGATGTTTTGAGTATAAGCTCTTCATCAAGACTGTGTATATGTGTGTGTGTGTGTGTGTGTGTGGAGGGGGGGGCAGGGTCCCAAGGGGTGGAGAGATAAATGGGAAGGGGGTGTGGTTGGCGGGAAGGTAGATGGGAATGCGATAGTTAGATGAAGATGGGGAGTGAAGGTGATAGGTCAGAAAGCAGAGTGGAGCAGATAGGTGGGAAGGAAGATGGACAGGGAGGACAGGTCAAGAGGGTGGTGCAGAGTTGGAGGGTTGGATCTGGGATAAGGTGGGCGGAGGGGAAATGAGGAAACTGGTGAAATCCCAGTGAAATACCCAAACTGGTATGTCCCAGAGATGTTCTCTGAAATGTTCTGCAAGTTGGGGCCCTGAATTCCATGCACATGATCTGGCCCTATAACCCTGCAGGTTCAATTCCCTCAGATGCCTTTTGAAATAAAAAACGAAAGCGCTGTGGATGCTGTAAATAAGAAGCAAAAACAGAAATTGCTGGAAAAGCTCAGTAAATTTGGCAGCATCTGTGGAGAGAAATCAGAATTAATGTTCCTGATCCAGTGACCCCTTCTCAGAATCCTCAGAAACATTAACTCTAATTTCTCTCCACAGATGCTGCCAAACCTGATGAGCTTTATCCAGCAATGTCTGTTTTTGTGTCTTTTGAAATGTTTGATTGTCTCTAATTAAGGGGAGATCTAATAGAAACTTACAAGATAATACATGGCTTGGAGAGGGTGGACGTTAGGAAATTGTTTCCATTAGGCGAGGAGACTAGGACCCGTGGACACAGCCTTAAAATTAGAGGGGGTAAATTCAGAACAGAAATGCGGAGACATTTCTTCAGCCAGAGAGTGGTGGGCCTGTGGAATTCATTGCCGCAGAGTGCAGTGGACGCTAAATGTCTTCAAGGCAGAAATTGATAAATTCTTGATGTCACAAGGAATTAAGGGCTACAGGGAGAATGTGGGTAAGTGGAGTTGAAATGCCCATCAGCCATGAATGAATGGCGGAGTGGACTTGATGGGCCGAATGGCCTTACTTCCGCTCCTATGTCTTATGGTCTTCCACCACCTTCATGGGCAGCAAGTGCCAGGACACTGTTGCATAAAAAGTTCCACCTTCCACCTCCTTGCATTCTTTTATTCAAAACTTTAAACCAACGTCACTTCAATCTGTAACATCAGCTAATGTCAATAATGGAAAGTAGCAAGGAATTCTGGAGAAACACAGAATCCCCGACAGTATAATCAGACTATTCAGCCCAACAGGTCCAGATGATCTCTCCAAATAGCATCCCACCCAGACCCACCCCGTACCCTATCTTGTAACCCTGCCTAATCTGTTATGATCCCAGATGAAGGCAATACTGGATAAATCAGATTACAGAAGGAAACCTGGTTTGATAGATCATATATTTAACCTTAGTCGTTGATTAACATGCTGGTCAGTGATGGTAACCTACTCACATGAGGATGCTGATGTTCTTTAACAAGGGAACATTTATTATACTAAAGAAAAATCTACGTATATACAGAAGACAGTGAGAAACATTTTACATCTTTTACAATTCCTTTTCTGTGTTTACTGGCATGAATCTCACAATTCTGATGGTTTAAACTTCTTTCAGTTCTAACAACTTGGAGATTTCTAGCCAAACAGTCCTGACTTGGAAGCCTCACAGACTAGAAACCACTTCCGCTGTGAATGGTACCCCTGAATGAAGATGTAAAAGTTTGTTCACTTTCTGGGAGAAAAATTGCTCTCTTTTGGACCTTGAGTTCTTCTGAACAAAACCATTCATTCTTACATCAAAACTGCCTTAATGTGTTTACTCTGAATGCTACCAATCCAACAGTATAAATATTTTATCTGTTAAAACTGGAGGAGCCTTCCAGGCACTTGACTGCAGTCATATGTCTTTTTGGAACTATTGCACTTTGGTCATTGTCCAAATGACTTCTGACCTGTTTATAAAACAATCTTCACAGGATTAACTCACACAGCCACTGTCTCTATTTTAGAAACCAAATGTTAAAATATATTACATATTATACAGCTTTCATCACAAAACCGCCGTGCCGATTTCAGATGAAGTAGCCAACAAGTAGCATGTAAATTGAAAACAGGATGTGGCCAAGGAATGATGTGTGTCTATACTTGACCTGTCAGTCTATGAAGTTGTTATTGGCTTAATAGGTAGAACACTGGAGAGTAACTCAAATGTTGCACTCTCAGTGCTTCTTTATCAGAAAGCCACCACCTCTTGGATGTCCTTTACAATGCAGAGAAAAGAGGGCCAGCTCAGCCTTGAGATTAAGCCATGTTCCTTAGCGCGGCTGGTACAACACTGGACACAAACACGAACATGCAACAAAGAGTACATGCAAAAAGACAATGTTGTTTCTTCTATAATAAAGAAAACGTTCCAAACCCTTCTGTAACCATCAACATGTGCCATCATATGGGAAGCCGGTGCATATAACTCTCTGAGCTAGTCTCAGCAAATTACAGTGCTACTCAGATGAAGAAAGTGAAAATAGTGAGATGTGAAATATACAGAAACCAGTAAAATGGAAAATACTCATAAGTGAAATTTAATTTTAGGAAACCACCATTGTGACCTTTGTGCTCTCATGTCTTATGTTCATGCTAATGGGGCTGAGTAGGAAATTTGTGGGATGTGATTCAGAGCCCCCCTGTTTGACTATGAGACTCTTTAATAGACTGCCTGTGTGTACAACATTGTCAGCTGACAGCAGGTTTCATCAATGAGAACACTTCCCAACTGCTAAATCAAATGCGTTTTGCATGAATGCCACTGACACTTGGAATTTTAATTAGAAATGTGTGAGGAAAGGTAAAAAGAGAGCATGGAAGAGATGAACAGTTCTAGTTACTACATTGGGAATAGCACACTGTTGACAAAATTCAGACCAATGTGTACCTGATCTGTACATTCCGCACGACTCAGTGATATTCTGGTATGTTTTCATCTGTGTCAGTGAATAGCAGATACTGTTTCTGGTGCAAAGCTTTCCAGGCAGCGAAGGACAAGATATCACAAAACCACAAACAGAGCTAATTAAAAAGGAAAAGATTGTATTCCTATAGTATCTTTCATTATCTCAAACAATGCTTTATAGCTACTTAAGTACTTTTTAAAATATAGTCACTGTTGTCGTGTAGGAAATACAGCAGTTAATTTGCATACCATTAGATTCCATAAACGGAAATAGATGAAGACCAGATCATGTGCTTTTCTCAATTATTTTGATTGAGGGATAAATAGTGATGTGGATATTAAAGACAACTCCTGCCTTCTTAAAAATAATGTTGCAGGGTGAATGAGAAAGGAATTGGGGCCTTGGTTTAACATTTCATCCAAGATATGGCAAGATTGACAGTGCAGAACTTGGGCATTAAGAATGTCAGCCTGGACTTGCCTTCAGGTCTCTGAAGTGAGGCGTTTCAGACTCAAGGAGAGAATACTACCCACTGAACAACAGTTAATATCATTTAAAGGGAAATCTACCATGATTTCACAAACTTTGATACGACAGTGAAACTGGTTACAGGATCTCTTATAGCTCGTGTTTCATGAATGCAAATTCACTGTAATGTGATTGACAAACTGGGGACACAGTTTCTAAAGCACAAATGCTTAAAACATGTGTTGGCTATAACATGATTACTTCACCAATACTTTAAGCACTATTTCTAAAGCTCGATTTTTCTACAACACAGGGCTCCACAAGAACGCAACCATTGTGTTATAGAAGAACTACCTTTATTTGTCTTTTATCAGCTTGGGTGTGATCAATGTCCAGAATTGTTGCCCTCCCTTTTTATTGGTTCCAGTTGAGTTGTTTAACATTATCTAGAAATGACCTATTGCCACTTGCATAAATTAACAACTCCGAGGTGAAAGAGTGAGACATGGAGGGGGACCTTCACTTCCATCTTTGATGCCATTGGAGTCAAAATTGATGTAACTGTATTCAGACATCACCTGTGGGACTGCTGATAATTTGCTGTTTTTTTTCTGAAAGTAGCTGCTTTTCTGTTCAGATTTAAATCAGACCAAGAGATCTCATACAGAAATTGCTGGAAAAGCTGAGCAGGTCTGGCAGCAAAAAGTAAAGAGGTCACTACTTAGCTAGGTCCAAGAAGATATTATCCAAGCCTAACTTAAACTAGCAGTCATACTCAGTTCCTCTTTGTGTACATTGTATTCAAGTTCCAATCCTCCCCAATCCATTTTGGAGGATGAGGCATTGCTTCCAGCTTCTGTTACTGGGGAGCAAGGGAGAGTTAGGGAGGATAGCAGAGGCCAATCATAGAGCAGTATGTCAAAATATATTTTAACCTAATCTGCAAACAGGCAGAATCAAACATAATCCTGGTTTAATCATCTAACTTGAGTCTACTCCATACTGATGTTAGTAGAGATTAAGGGGAGAAAATGAGGTCTGCAGATGCTGGAGATCAAAGTTGAAACTTTATTGCTGGAACAGCACAGCAGGTCAGGCAGCATCCAGGGAACAGGAGATTCGAAGTTCCTTTTGCCCGAAACGTCGAATCTCCTGTTCCCTGGATGCTGCCTGACCTGCTGTGCTGTTCCAGCAATAAAGTTTCAACTAGTAGAGATTAAGACTGAGTAATATGTAAAGATAGAATTACAACGATCCCATGGGCTAGGTTACCAATACTGCCACAGCACAGACTGACTACAAGTGATCTTAAAAACACAATTAGATTATCCTAAGGAGGCCAATCCATTAAACCAATTGATTTCAGCACCTGATACAGATGGCTATAATCCCCATCAAAAACATTGTTTGGCCAATTTGCCAGCAATGAATTGCCCTTCGTTGGGTATGGTACTCCCATACTAAGTCCTTTATAGAACCATCAAATATTTGCCAAACAGCATATGCGCATCTTGTGGCAACTTCCTTTTGACAGGCCCCGTCACTTTAAATCTCCTTTAAATATGTTCTGACCCTTGACTCAAAGCCACTCAGGACTGCAAAGTATAAACAGAACCTCTCAGGTGAGCATCAGTGTTCTCAGATGTGAAACTATAGCAGGTTTCATACAGATTTCAGTCCCTTCTGTTGGATTATTAAACTTGTCCTACAGTCCCACACGATAGATATAGACCTGTCCCCGTTCTACAGGTACAAGATATATGACAGATGCACAGACCTTCTCAACAGCTATGCAGACCCGTTCAACACGTACATAGACCCGCTTGATCTTTGACTTTGCAACTCCCATATTAAAGAATGAAGACAAGCTTGCATTTCTGTAGCACCTTTTCTGGGCTCAGGACATCCCAAACACTTTGCAGTCAATTAAATACTTTTGAAGTGTCGTCACTACAGTGAAATGGGAAACATGACAGTCAGTTCATGCACAGAAGGCTCCCACAAATAGCAGTCTGTTAATGGCTATACAACTTATTTTACTTGGTGCTGGTATAAATATTGGCAAGCAAAGTAGGGAGAACTTCCCTCCCATTCTTTGAAATTCTGCCATTTAGTCCTTTACATGCAGTTGAAAGGGCTGATAGGATCTCAGTTCAAACTCTCATCTACATGAGGGTATCTCTGACAGTACAGCACTCCCCACAGTATTGCAGTGAAATGTCAGCCTGGGTTGGATGCTAGTAAATCAGAATGACACTTGAATTCATAAATTTCTCACTCCCTTCCTGCAGCGTGAACGCATCCACTGTGCTTTTCTCCAGATTAGACCTCACACTGTGTTAATAGCATGGTCTTTTCCTTCCTTCAAAGTTATTTGCAAAAAGCCTAGCAACTATGCTTATACCTTATTTAAGTATCGCTTCTCCCATACTGGAGTTGGGGTCCATTGAGCGTTTTCTGTTCCTTGAAAGCAGTTAACTGAAGAGGAATCAAACCTGAATCCTTGTGGTTTGAGCAGTTTAGCTATTTCCTGTCAAGGTCAGATGTGTAATTGAGAGAACTCATCATAAGAGATTGTTTGCAACAGATGATGTGAAGTGGATCTGTTTATTTTAAAACAATGGGATCCACTCCTAGTGGGTCCTAGTTTGTTATTGTATATCACTGGGGTACAGTACTTGTGGGGACAAATCTATATAACACTGGGATACGGTATTGGAGGAGACAGATCTGTCACTGTATAACACTGTGATATAGTACTGGTGTGGTCAGATTTGTCACTGTAGATCACTGAAGTCCTAGTTCTAATGGATACAGTCCATTGCTTTATAACACTGGATAAAGTACAGCTGGTTACAGGTTCATCACTACACAACACTTGGATCCAATGTTCCTGCTATATAATACTGAGGGGGCAGCATGGCTGGGTAGAGGTTTTCAGTATGATATTGTACTCATCAACACAGGTCCATTGCTTTATAACATTTGATTTGTTTTAGTGAATATTGGTTTTGCTGACTGTGTCAGCATTTATTGTCCAACTCGTATTGCACTAGAGGAGGTGGTGGTGTGCTGCCTTCCTGAACGACTGCAATCCAGTTGCTGTGGGTAAACCCACCATGTTGTTAGGAGTGGAGTTCCAAGATTTTGACTCAGTGACACTGAATGAATGTCAATATATTTCCAAGTCAGAATAGTAAGTGATTTAGACAGGAACTTGCAAGTGGTGGTATTCCATATATCTGCTGCTTTGATGTTCTAACTGGTGGTGGTTGTAGATTTGGAAGGTGCTGCCTCAGGAGAATTTCTGCAATGCGTCTTGTAAATGGTACACATTACTGACGTCTGAGCATCAGTGGTGAAGGAAGTGAATGTTTGTAGATGTGGTGCCAGTTAAGCAGTCTACTTTGTCCTGGATGGTGCTAAGCTTATCGAGTGTTGTTGGAGCTCATCCATCCAAGCGGGGAGTATTCCATCACATTTCTGACTTGTGCCTTTGTAAGTGGAAGACAGGCTTTAGGGACTCAGGAAGTGAGCAACTCATTGCAGAACCTCCAGCCTTTAACCCATTCTTGTAGCCATAACCTTTCTAAATCCAGTCCAGTTTCTGGTCAATGGTAACCTGTAAGATATTGATACTGAGGGACTGAACATCGATAATGTCTTTGAATATCAAGGAGTGTTTTGTTAGATTCTCTCTTGTTGGCAATGGCCATTGTTTGTTAATTGTGTGGCACATATGTTACCTGTCATTTCTTAGCCCAAGTCAGGATATTTATCTAAGTCTTGCGGTTTTGGACA
>NC_057749.1:12897411-12965835 GCF_004010195.1 Chiloscyllium plagiosum
TCAGAAAATATAGACTTACAATTTTATGCAACCTTTCAGGTCCTCAGGATATCTGAAAGCACTGACAGCCAGTGATGTACTTTTTGAAGTTTACTCACTGTTGTAGTGTCGGAAACATAGCAGCCAAATAGTGCACAGCAAACGTAGCACAAAAAGCAATGTGAAAATCAGCAATGCTTTTGTTTTAGGGATGTTGGTTCACATGAGGGAGAATTCCGCTGCTATTCCTCTTACCAAGTGTCTCATCTGGAAGATAGCACTTTCACCAGTGTGGCACTCCCTTAGTACTTGCTGGCAGCAGACATCTCAATGCACTGGAGCAATACCACCAACACTCTCTGCACAAAGTCCTGCAAATCCACTGGAAGAAAGTTGCACGAACACGAGTACTCAACCAGGGCAACATCCCCAGCATCGAGGCACTGACTACCTTTGATTGGCTACAACAGGCTAGGCACATCATCCACATGACCATCACGAGACTCCCCAAGCAGGTGCTCTACTCCCGGGTGGACAGAAGAAGCACCTCAGTGATACATTGGCGAAGTACTGCATTCCCACAGACACCTGGGAATCCAACACCATCCAAAATGGAGGAGGAGCATCCAAGAAGGTTTCAAGGAGGTGCTGTCAGGAAAAGAAATGGAAGCCATGCGAAAACAGTGAAAGGAATGCACTGCCACACCAATGCCCCACCCACTCCTTCCTGTGACCACCACCTGTCACAAGTGTAACTGAGCCGGTAGTAGCCACATCGGTCCGTATAGCCACCAATGGACTCACTCTGATAGTGGAAGAGAGTCATTGTCGTCAACAAGGGCCTGCCAATGATGGTGGGTACTTGCTGAAATGCTTGTGACTCTGAAGCAATCATCCAGGCTGTCAAGGAGTGTGAGTTCTCAGTGTCAGCTGTATTGCCGTGGAGAGGTAAGTGTCAGATCCACCCGTCCCTCAACTAAGCTTCTTGTCAGCACTACCCGCTGCTTCGCCACTTCTGGGCTGTGCCAGAGGACACAGATGAGACGAAGGATTTCAAAACACAAAATGGGAGAGGCTAAAGCTCAATTTAACACTCAAGATCCATTTCCCTAATTTCTCAATAACCAATCATTGGAAGAATTAATTTCCCTTTAAGGTAAAGGCACAAATAAATACATTATAATTTAAGACTCTGATGAAATCTAGTTTCAATATAGGAGAAAGTGAGGACGGCAGATGCTGGAGATCAGAGTCAAAACATGTGGTGCTGAAAAAGCACAGTCAGTCAGGCAGTATCCGAGGAGCAAGACAGTTGACATTTCGAGTATAAGTTCTTCATCAGGAATGTGGGTATCCAAGCAGAGGGTGGAGCGGATAGGTGGGAAGGAAGATGGACAGGTTGGACAGTTCAAGACAGCAGTACCGGGTTGGAGGGTTGGATCTGGGATGAGGTGGGAGGAGGAGGAGGGGAGATTACGAAACTGGTGAAATTGACATTGATCCCCTGTGGTTGGAGGAGCCCAAGGCAGAAGATGAGGTGTTCTTCCTCCAGGCATCTGGGTGCCTAAGATTTGGCAGTGGAAGAGGCCCAGGCCTTGCATGTCCTTGGTGGAGTGGGAGGAAGAGTTGAAGTGTTCGGCCACAGGGTGGTGGGGTTAATTGGTGCATGTGACCCAGAGATGTTCTCTGAAACCTTCCGCAAGTTGGCGTCCTGTCTCCCCAATGTAGAGGAGACCACATCGAGAACAGTGCACACAGTAGATGAGGTGTTTGGATTTGCAGAAAAAGCTCTGCCGAATGTGGAAGGATCCTTTGGGGCCTTGGATGGAGGTGGGGGGAAGGTGTGAGTGTCTCATTGAAGGTTCTAAGCCACAGTATTTATTCTGGTCAATAGAGATGGAGTAATGAGTCCAATAAACATAGATTGCACACATCTTAACAATCTGTGCATCTACCTGGAGCCCCTATGTAATACACAACAGCTTCCCACAGTCCGACCCTTTTCTCTGATATAGCAAACCCATATAGTTCCTTCAGCAGGATGTAAATTCAATCCATTAATTCCCCTTGTTTAATGTAATGAATTATTCACTCCATACATTTTCAGTGGTACACACTGCTTAGTGTGCACAACTCTCTCACAGTGTGATACACTGCTCCTTATGTAACATATCTAGTGGTTTTCAGTGCAACAAATTCTCAAACAATACTGCTTATCTATACGGCCTATCTGATATAAACCTCGGTTCACTCTGTACAGCTATTTTGCTTGCCCACTATCAATGACATCTTTCCTTTGAGCAGGACAAGATCATCACAGAGATTATTAATACAATGAATGTCCTTGGACATTTAGTTGAACAAATAACAGATATATATCAATGGAGCAGGAAAGATAAAATTGAGGTTTAAGGCAGTTTCTTTTCTGTACCTAGCAATTATGAACTGGCACAAACTCATTTATGGTGAGGTCCCAACTTGAGAGGACCAACAAAAGTTGATCATACCAATGCGAACCTCAACATTTTTTGAGATCTGCTATAATTGAGTGGTAAGCTTACCTTTCTGAACATGAATGATATCTGGGAAATTGGACAGTAGGCCTTGGTACAGGGAAAGTGTGTCCAACATATGGAACAGATCATTCTTAGGTTGTTCTGCAAACAACTCTCCAATGGCTTCATACGTTTTGCCAGTGTTGGAAATGGCCTTGTTCAGAGGGACTGCAAGATGTGGTTGATCCAATTCAAATGCCTGACTTATTGAATTAAAAGCATTGCCTAATTTCTGAAATTCCTTCCTGAAGCCTCCAACATGTTTGCGGCAGAGGTCTGTGGCCACATTGGTCAGTTGCAGCACACTGTCATCCATCCTCTTGGAGAAGGTTTTGAACGTGTCCACCCTCTCCTCCACATCCTGAAGATCCTGATGCTCCTGTGGGATTTGGATGGTCAGGAAAGAATTGGCACCGACTAATTCATCTTTCTCCATTCGTCGTTTTCCCTGTTTCCAGGCCCTGTCATCTGTGCAAGTTAGGAAGTGTTGAAATCCCTCGTATTGGGATAGCACTGGATGGCTTGTCATGTGGTCCATCCACAGAATCAAGCGTCTCTTGCGTTTCTCAATGAAATCATCTTCAAATCGGCCAGTGGCCTGCTTCTCTGGCAGATGTGGCACAGAGATGACAGAGAACTTGTGCAGCAGCCTGTTGTGTAGCCAGTCGAAATGTTTGTAGCGACGATAAACAGGGTTGTTGGTTTGACTAGGCGTCAGCTTGTAGGAGATGTAACTCTTGATGCCTTTAAACTTGGTTTGCTTGGTGGGTTCCTCAATGGTACAGGTAAAGGGGTGAGGGCTCTCGCTCCACTGAGGCCCATCAGGGCTCATCACCACACCGTAGGTTTCTGAAGTCTTAAAGACAGCAGGTACCTCACCCAGAATGAATGCCTCTCCTCCAGATCTAACAAAACTTGAGAAACGGTTGAAGTTCTTGCCCACAGCACTGCTTTTAGTGCTAAGCCTGCTGGCAGTGCTGTCCTGCCTCTCCACTGATGGCTTTTGCCTGTACGTCACGTTGGGATATGGGGAGACTGTATATGGATGGAGATGATTGTGGCCATTGGTGTTACTGGACACACCAGGTTCATCGAACACAGTGGAAGAGTCATCCCAGTCATCCCAATCATCATCATCATCTTCTTCATAGCTGCCCTGTTGGTAGGAGGAGGCTGAACTGGGGGAGTAAATTGCAGAGTGATTCCCTGCTGAGTGGTGAGTGAAAGTGGAATTGGAAGTGTATGGTAAGGGTGTGCTGGGCTTGAGAATTTCCACATAAGAAGCTGGAAAGAGCCCTTTGTCTCCTCGACTGTTCTGGCCTTCCAGCCAACCATCCAAAGACTTCTCGTTAAAAACCAGCAGCTGCTCGTTTTCGTGGATGCTGATCTCCTCGGGGTTCTCACTCTGGAAGCTGTAAAGAGCTTTGGCTTTGATGGAAGCCATGGTCCAAGGATGGGGAAGGGGGCTGCAGCAGTATCTCCTCGGGGATCTGGCAGCTGGAGGTGGGTGCGGACTATCGCTTCAACTGACTCCTCTCCAGCTCGGCTTTCTCCAGCCGGGAAAAGGACGGCGGGCGGCTAGTTCGCAGCTCCTACCGACTCCCTTGCTCCGAGTACATTGTTCAGCTCGGTAATTTGTTCCTTGCGTCCAAGTCCCAGCTGTAAGCTGTGTCCCGGGAGTCTGTGACCTCTCAAGCGATGGCTGCGGCCAAACTCCTCTTTGTTATGATGAGCTCCCGTACTTTGACGCGCAGCAAAAGTTTTGCAGCTTGCAAAAGAAGTTCGCGACTGCCCTCTAGGTATTGGATATTGGACACTCCAAGGAAACACATCCCATTGATCCTTCTTAAGCGCCTGGGTTCAAGGCAGGCACTGACTGCTACGGTTGGGTCCGGTCAACACCCCCTCCCTCCGTCCATGGTAACTAACCAACCAGTGTAAGGGTTTTGTGGGTTATTTGACCATTGGGCTCCGGCCAAATTAGAGCACGGGGACACGAGGAGGCCAGTCAGCTCTTCAACTTTGTGCACTATGATCATGGTTGACATGGGGGGGTGGGGAGAACAGGGAACAGGGGATAGAAAAAGACTCTGGAATTTAGCGCATTTTATCTTTCCAAATAACGTGCAGAGAATTTATGCAAACAAACACAGAGTGTACTGGAGAGCACAGCGAGTGTTTGAAACGTTAAAATGAAACAAGTGACTGCGGATGTTGGAAATCTGAAACAAAAAATAGAAATTGCTGGAGAAACTCAACAAGTATGGCTGCATCTGTTACACTCTCTACACGTGCTGCCTGACTAAGTTTCTCGGCAATTTAACATAGAACATAGAAGAGTACAGCACAGAACAGACCCTTCATCCCACGATGTTGTGCTGACCATTGATCCTCATGTATGCACCCTCAAATTTCTGTGACCATATGCATGTCCAGTAGTCTCTTAAATGTCCCTAATGACCTTGCTTCCACAACTGCTGCTGGCAACGCATTCCATGTTCTCACAACTCTCTGTGTAAAGAACCCGCCTCTGACATCCCCTCTATACTTTCCTCCAACCAGCTTAAAACTATGACTCCTCGTGTTAGCCATTTCTGCCCTGAGAAATAGTCTCTGGCTATCAACTCTATCTATGCCTCTCATTATCTTGTATACCTCAAAACCTTCTATTTTTGTTTCAGATTTCCAACGTCTGCAGTCATTTATTTCATTTTAATGTTTCAAACAATAACAGGAATTGCTGGAGAAACCGCCGAGATTCTTTATCATTATTTCAGTCATTTTAGTGCTGTATGGGCAATTATATCACCTCCATCAAACTATACCTTATATCATGGAACTGGTGTCAAAGTATAGACAAGGCGTGTGAGAATAAAAATATTCACTGTCCCTATTTCTGGCAGAAGCAGCGACATTCCAGTGAAAATAAAAACGAGCATCTCTGGCCTGACCTTTTCATCATACTGGGCCATCCAATCATATCTGAGAAAGTGAGGACTGCAGATGCTGGAGATCAGAGTCCAGAGTGTGGTGCTGGAAAAGCACAGCAGGTCAGGCAGCATCCGAGGGGCAGATGAACAGCTTATGCCTGAAACATTGATTCTCCTGCCCTCGGATGCTGCCTGACCTGCACACCATCCAATTATATCCAAGTACATTCCAAATGATCTTCACTACATAAAAGTGACTGCTTCAAACCTAGTCTCAATGAAGTTCTACACTGTCAAACTTGCTCACAGACATTGCAGCTATCTTTAAAAAACAATTAAACTTGTGATCGCTTCTCAGCCTTTTGGCTAAGATCAAGTGTCTGTTCTTATCAGGACGGGGGTCGAGTTGCGAGTCATCAGAGCTAGTGGAGATCATCGCTGGATCGTGATTGGATGTTGGAGGATCGTTTGGTTGTGCTGACCTGCTATTGGTGGATCTTCATGCTGGCTTCGGCCTAACGCAAATTCAGGGACCAGCCAACCTCCGAGCTATGGCCTTAACAGCTGCCTGCACCCCGGGCCAGGGGGTTCGAAACACAGTCCGGGTGACTGTCAAGAAGGTGGAGGAGCGTACACCGGTTGATCGGACGGTGTTCGTCAAGAAGATTTTGCTCGAGTGCTGTGGGTTCACTGTAGCAGGATTTCCCTGGGGCAGGCTACTTTGACGTCACCTTCAGGAGCGTGAAGCAATGTGAGCAACTACTGAAGGTCTTCAACGAAAAGGAAGGGGAGCCGCTGTTCTCCATCTTGTCGGCGGTCCCGTTGTCTGTGCTTCCTGCACAGAGGAGTCGGGTTGTTACGATCCACACGTACAACCCCTATGTTCCAGCAACCGATGTCCTGACGTTCCTGAGAAGATATGTGCAGGTTGAGGGAGAAAGCACCGACGTGGTTGACCCTTTCGGGATCTGGACCAGCAAACAACAGGTCAAGGTAACCCTGAGGGTTGATGCCAGTGGGAACACCCTCCACCCACCCTCCAGCTTTGCTAATGGAGGGAGCAGAGGGTACCTGACATATGCAGGGCAGCCGAAAGTGTGCCAAACCTGCGGGAGGTCAGGCCACATGGCGGCGGAATGCAAGGTCACGATCTGTCGGAACTGCAAGAAGGAGGGCCACTCGACCAAAGAATGCAAGGAGGCCAAGAACTGCAGTCTGTGCGGGAAGGTGGGCCATGTGTACAAGGCCTGCCCAAAACGAGGGGCCGCCACCTATGTGCAGATGGCCAGAGGTGGGCCACAAAAGGACAGCAAGGCACCACTAACCAGCAAGGGAACAGTGTCTGTGGGCACGCAAAAGGAAGGACAGGCCGGAGCGGAGCAGCTGTCAGCTACAGGAGAGGTACAGCGGCCGAGCGAAGCTCCGACAGGACAGATGGAGGAGGAGGAGAAGGGAAAGAAGGAGGCAGAGGAATGGATCCTGGTACAAAACAGGAGGAAGAAAACCCGCCAAGCCGCCAAAACCTCCCAGAAAAGGGGGAAACGGCAGCTGCACGGGGAATACACGGACAGCTCCTCAGAGGGTGAGGATGGGCGCAAGGAGGGTCATCACCAAAAGAAGAGACAGAGCGCTGTGTGAGAAAGGAGGGCAGCACTTGCCAAACAAGGGACGAACCTCTTGAGGCAATGGGAAACGACCACCCCCCACCAGGTGAAAGCCAGGAGGGCCCCACCGTCACACAGCTCCAGGTCACTGGATATAGAAGCAGACAGCGTGGACCCTGGTCCCGGCCCGATGACACCGGAGCAGGCAAATGGGCCCCAGTGAGGAGCTGGACAGCTACCTCAGCCCCGCGAGGGTCCAGCAGTTCATGTTCACCATGGGGATGCAGACAGCTACCCCAGAGGGGCAGGACCAGCGGCAAATGGACACGGGTAACCTCACAACTTGTTAAAAATGGGGATAAGAATTGCAAGTATTAATGTGCGCAGCATAAAATCTGCTGCATGATGTGTTTCAACACTGGCCTTCCTCGCCAACGTCAAAGCCGATGTCCTGTTTCTGCAGGAGTTTGGGATACCACACCTCAGCAGTTACAGGAGATGGTTGAGCTTGTGGGCCCATGGGCCATCAGTTTGGTCGGGGGGCAACGATAACCGCTCCTCAGGCCTGGGTATTCTGTTGCGAGGAGGCAACTTCACCATCTCCGAGGTTAAGGAGGTGGTGGGCAGGCACCTCCTTGTCGCTGATATTACATACAGAAATGCTCCCCTGAGACTGATTAATGTGTACGCCCCAGCGGGTAAAAGTGAACGGTTGGCCGTCCTGCAGCAGCTTCCACTGTTGCTGGCTACGTCCAGGCCAGTCATTCTGGCCGGAGACTTCAACTGTATCATTGATGCAGATGGACGATCCGGTGGGGGGGGGAGGTTGGGACAGTAAACAGGATCCATGTCCAGAGCCCTGATGGAAACGGTCAAAGATGCCAAGCTGCACGACGTCTTCAGCATCCCTGCAGACGGAGCGCAGTGTAGATACACCTGGTCACGGGCAGACGGGTTTATCCGCTCAAGGATAGATTACCTGTTTGTGTCCCGAACGTTCTCGGTCAGAACCACCGACGTCTTCTCTGACCACTGCCTCCTGCTGGCCGACTGTCACCTACAGGACGAGCAGCAGGCTGGTAAGGGAACGTGGAAACTGAACACTAAGCTGTTGACCCCGGGAAACATCGAGGAGCTCAAGAGGGACTACGCAGGTTGGAGAACCGTGAAGCCCCTCTTTGAGTCCCCAGCGGACTGGTGGGAAACAGTAAAAGGGAACATCAAGAGGTTCTTCATCCTCAAAGGTGTTCAGGAGGCGAGAGAGAGGCGGGGAAAACTGTCCCAGCTCCAGGAAAGTATGCAGAACCTGCTCCTGCTGCAGACCTTGGGGGTCGATGTCACGGAGGACCTCAAGGAGGTGAAGGGCCAGCAAGCCTCCCTCTTTGCCTCGGAGGCCTCCAAGATAATCTTTCGGTCCAGGATCCGCTCCATGGAGCAGGATGAGACGTGCTCACGTTTCTTCTTCCAGAAGGTGCACAAAGAGAGCTCTGTGCTCAGCAGCCTGAAGGAAGAAGATGGCTCGATAACGTCATCTCAGGCTGACATCAGGATCAGCAAATCTTTCTATGCCAGTCTGTATGACTCGAAGCCAACCAACAGCGCGGCCTCCCAGTCATTCCTGTCCTCTATCACGGAGGTCGGAGATGACAGAACACGGGAGAGGCTGGACTAGCTGCTATCTCTGGACGAGCTGACCAAGGCCCTCGAGTCCTTCGAAAAGAATAAAACTCCCGGAAGTGACAGCTTACTGGTCGAGATCTATTCTGCTCTGTGGGACTTGATTGGCCAGGACCTGCTAGAGGTGTATGTCAGTATGCTTCGGGCAGGTACCATGAGTGAATCCATGAGGAAAGGCATCATCACCCTCTTCTACAAGTGGAAGGGGGAGAGGGAGGAAATTAGAAATTGGAGACCAATCTCACTGTTAAACACAGACTACAAAATCTTGTCAAAGGTCATCGCCAACCGGGTCAGGTCTGCTCTGGGATCGGTGATCCACCCTGACCAAACCTGTGCTGTACTGGGCAGGAAGGTCGCCGAGAGTCTCGCACTCCTCAGGGATACGATTGCCTACGTGCAGGACAGGGGGGTGGACACCTGCCTCATCAGCCTGGACCAGGAGAAAGCCTTTGACAGGATATCGCATACATATATGAGGGATGTCCTCTCCAAAATGGGCTTCGGGGAGGGAATCGCTAATTGGATCAGACTGCTCTACACCAACATTGTCAGTGCAGTCTCAATTCATGGGTGGGAATCAGATAGCTTCCCAGTCAGATCTGGAGTCAGGCAGGGCTGCCCCCTCTCTCCTGCCTTGTTTGTGTGCTGCATAGAGCCATTTGCCGAATCCATCAGGAAGGATGCGGGCCTGAGAGGGGTGACTATTCCTGGCAGCGGGGGCCTGCAGGTTAAGGCCTCCCTGTACATGGATGACGTCGCCGTTTTCTGCTCGGATCCGCTGTCCGTGCGCAGACTCATGTGCATCTGTGACCAGTTTGAGCGGGCCTCGGGGGCCAAGGTAAACCGAGGCAAGAGCAAAGCCAAGCTCTTCGGGAACTGGGCCGACCAATCCTCTATCACCTTCACCATCAGGACCGACTACCTGAAGGTGCTGGGTATTTGGTTCAGGGAGGCTGGGGCGTGTGCCAAGACCTGGGAGGAGTGGATCAGGATGATGAAACAGAAATAGGCAGATGGGAGCAATGGTCGCTCTCCATCGCCGGGAAGAGCCTGATCATCAGGTGTGAGGTACTCTCGGTATTGTTATATGTGGCACAGGTCTGGCCTATCCCCAGAACCTGTGCTGCCGCAGTCACCCGGGCCATCTTCCACTTCATGTGGAGATCAAAGATGGAATGGGTCCGAAGGGACACAATGTACAAAGACCAGAACAATGGGGGAAAAAACACGCCCAATACCATCCTCACCCTGATGGCCACCTTTATGTGTGGCTGCATCAAGCTGTGCGTGGATCCCCGGTACGCAAACACCAAGTGTCACTACGTACTGAGGTTCTACCTGTCCCTGGTGTTGCGAAGGATGGGCCTGGCCTCGCTGCCGCAGAACGCTCCGAGTAGTTGGACCGTTCTGTACCACCTCTCCTTCGTGGAGAAGTTTATGAAGAAAAACACCTTTGACCACAAGTCCATCAGGAAGTGGTCAGCACGTAGTGTCCTTGAGACCCTTCGGGAAAAGGAGAGGGCAGATCCTGTCGAGCGATTCCCTGAGCAGACTGTCAAAGCCATTTGGCAGAATGCTTCATCACCAGAACTTTCCAACAAGCACCAAGACATGGCATAGCTGGTGGTGAGAAGGGCTCTGCCTGTGAGATCCTTTATGTACACCCGGACTCTCTGCTGCCCCGCACGCTGCCCTCGAAGCGGCTGCGGGGGGGACGAGACTGTCACCCACCTCCTTCTGGAATGTGCCTATGCAGAGGAAGTCTGGAGAGGAATGCAGTGGTGTTTGTCGAGGTTCGTCCCGAGCAGCGCCGTGACGCGGGACTCCATGCTCTACAGCCTGTTCGCCGGGACGCACACTGAGACGAACATCAACTGCGTCTGGAGGATCATCAACTCGGTGAAGGACGCTCTCTGGGCGGTCCGAAACCTGTTGATCTTCCAGCTGAAGGAGTTGACCCCGACTGAGTGTTGTGGACTGGCACATTCCAAGGTCCAGGACTACGTGTTGAGGGACGCGCTGAAGCTTGGGGCAGCTGCCGCCAACGCATGGTGGGGAAAGACCACCGTGTAACATCTGCCTGCCTAACGAAGAACAGGGGGCCCACGCAGTCATTTGGGCTCCGCTGGCGTCTCAGCTAAAAATGTAATCGCACAGACCTGTAAATATGAATGATTACTCTGTTTCGGATTGCAAAGAAACTGAAGGCTTACATATGTATGGCATATCCAATTGTACAGATCATCAAAGTATTTTATGAATAAAGTATATTTTTAAAATAAAAAAAATTAAACTTGTGCAGTGAGACCCTGAAGGTCAATGCCAGTAGGAACATTCTCCACCCACCCTCCAGCTTTGCAATCAGAGGAAGCAGAGGGTACCTGACGTACGCAGGGCAGCCAAGAGTGTGCCGAACCTGTGGGAGGTCAGGCCACATGGCGGCGGACTGTAAGGTCACTATCTGTCAGAACTGCAAGAAGGAGGGTCACCCGACCAAGGAATGTAAAGAGGCCAAGAACTGTAATCTGTGTGGGGAGGCGGGCCACGTGTACAAGGCCTGCCCAAGACGAGGGGCCACCACCTACGCACAGATGGCTGGAAGTGGCAATGCGAGCTGTGGACCTCAAATGGCCAACAAGGTACCACAAACCAGGAGAACGGTGTCTGGGGGCACCCAGAAGGATGGAGCGGAGAGAGACGGCAGCCAGCGGGGAGGTGCAGCAGCCAATCCAAGCTCCTACAGGACAGATGGAGGAAATGGAGGAGGAACGAACCAAGGAGGCAGAGGAGTGGATTCCTGTAAAAAGGAGGAAACCTCGCGAGGCCCCCAAAATCACCCAGCAAAGGGGGAAATGACACTTGCATGAGGAGGATACAGGCAGTTCTTCAGATGGCGAGTACGGGCGTAAGGAGGGTCGTCATCAGTGGAAGAGACAAAGCGCCGCGGGGAAAAAGAAGGGCAGCACCCTCCAGACAGGAAAGGTCGAACCCTCTGAGGAGACTGGTAAAGACCACCCCCCCACCCAGTGAGAACCAGGAGGTACCTACTGCCCCACAGCTCCAGGTAACTGGGAGCAGCGACCCTCTGACAGCCCCGCTGTCAGACAGAGAACTGGACTGTGTGGACCCTGGTCCTGACCCAAAGACACCAGAGCAGGGAAATGCCTGCATTGTGGAGCTGGACAGCTACCTCAGCCCTGACAGTGTGTCCAGCAGTTCGTGTTCCCCACAGGAATGCAGATAGCTATCCCAGAGAGACAGGACCAGCAGCAAATGGACACTGGTAACCTCATAAACTGTTAAACTGGGGATAAAAATTGCCAGTATTAATGTGCGTAGTATTAAATCTGCTACGCAATGTGTTTCTATGTTGTCCTTCCTCACCAACGTTAAAGCTGATGTCCTGTTTCTGCAGGAGTGTGGGATACCGCACCTAAGCACCTACAGGAGATAGTCAAGCTCGTGGGCCGATGGGCCGTCAGTTTGGTCAGTGGGCAACGATAGTTGCGCCTCCGGCCTGGGTATCCTGTTGTGAGGAGTCAACTTCACCGTGAATCCCCTGTTTTGAGTCTCCAGCGGACTGGTGGGAAACAGTAAAAAGGAACATCAAGAGGTTCTTCATCCTCAAAGGTGTTCAGGAAGCGAGAGAGAGGTGGGGAATAATGTCCCAGCTCCAGGAAAGTATGCAGAACCTGCTCCTGCTGCAGACGATAGGGGTGGATGTCACGGAGGACCTTGAGGAGGTGAAGGGCCAGCAAGCCTCCCTCTTTGCCTCGGAGGCCTCCAAGATAATCTTCCGGTCCAGGGTCCGCTCGGCGGAGCAGGACGAGACGTGCTCACGTTTTTTCTTCCAGAAGGTGCACAAAGAGAGCTCTGTGCTCAGCAGCCTGAAGGAAGAAGATGGCTTGGTAACGTCATCTCAGGCTGACGTCATGAGGATCAGTAAATCCTTCTGAAGGGGGAGAGGGAGGAACTCAAAACTTGGAGACCAATCTCACTGTTGAATGCGGATTACAAAATTCTGTCAAAGGTAATCGCCAACCGGGTCAGGTCTGCTCTGGGGTTGGTGATTCACCCTGACCAAACCTGTGCGGGCAGGCAGATCGCTGAGAGTCTCGCACTCCTCTGGGATACGATCGCCTACGTGCAGGACAGAGGGTCGGACACCTGTCTGATCAGCCTGGACCAGGAGAAAGCCTTTGACAGGATATCACACATGTATATGAGAGATGTTCTCTCCAAAATGGGTTTTGGGGAGGGAATCTGCAATTGGATCAGCCTGCTCTACACCAACATTGTCAGTGCAGTTTCAATCAATGGGTGGGAATCAGATAGCTTCCCAGTCAGATCTGGAGTCAGGCAGGGCTGCCCTCTCTCTCCTGCCTTGTTTGTGTGCTGCATAGAGCCATTGGCCGAGTCCATCAGAAAGGATGTGAGCCTGAGAGGGGTGACTATTCCTGGCAGCGGGAGCCTGCAGGTTAAGGCCTCCCTGTACATGGATGACGTCGCCGTTTTCTGCTCGGATCTGCTGTCCGTGCGCAGACTCATGTGCATATGTGACCAGTTCGAACGGGCCTCGGGGGCCAAGGTAAACAGAAGCAAGAGCGAGGCCATGCTCCTCGGGAACTGGGCTGACCAATCCTCGATCCCCTTCACCGTCAGGACCGACCACCTGAAGGTGCTCGGTATTTGGTTCGGAGGGGCTGGGACTTGCACCAAGTCTTGGGAGGAGCGGATCAGCAAAGTGAGGCAGAAACTGGGCAGATGGAAGCTATGGTCGCTCTCCATCGCGGGAAAAAACCTGGTCATCAAGTGTGAGGCCTTGTCATTGCTATTATGTGTGGCACAGGTCTGGCCTATTCCCAGAACCTGTGCCGCTGCAGTCACCCGGGCCATCTTCCAATTTATATGGACATCAAAGATGGACCAGGTCCGAAGGGACTTGATGTATAAAGATCTGGGCAACGGGGGAAAAAATACACCCAATGCCACCCTCATCCTGATGGCCACCTTTGTGTGTGGCTGCATCAAGCTGTGCGTGGATCCCCGATACGCAAACACCAAGTGTCACTACGTACTGAGGTTCTACCTGTCCCCGGTGTTGCGAAGGATGGGCCTCGCTGCCGCGGAACACTCCAAGTAGTTGGACCGTTCCGTATCACCTGTCTTTTGTGGAGAAGTTTATGAAGAAAAACACCTTTGACCACAAGTCCATCAGGAAGTGGTCAGCACGTAGTGTCCTTGCGACCCTTCAGGAAAAGGAGAGGGCGGATCCTGTCAAGCGGTTCCCTGGGCAGACTGTCAAAGTCATTTGGCAGAATGCCTCATCGCCAGAGCTTTCCAACAAGCACCAAGACATGGCTTAGCTGGTGGTGAGAAAGGCTCTGCCTGTGAGATCCTTTATGTACACCCGGACTCTCAGCCGCACCGCACGCTGCCTTCGAAGCGGCTGTGGAGGGGACAAGACTGTCACACACCTCCTTCTGGAATGTGCCTACGTAAAGGAAGTCTGGAGAGGAATGCAGTAGTGTTTGTCGAGGTTCATCCCAAGCAGCTCTGTGACGCGGGACTCCATGCTCTACGGCCTGTTCCCCGGACACACACCGAGACGAACATCAACTGTGCTTGGAGGATCATCAACTCGGTGAAAGACACTCTTTAGTCTGTCCGAACCTGTTGGTCTTCCAGCTGAAGGAGCTGACCCCGCTTGAGTGTTGTGGACTGGCACATTCCAAGGTCCAGGACTACGTGTTGAGGGACGTGCTGAAGCTTGGAGCAGCTGCCGCCAAGGCGCGGTGGGGAAAGACCACCGTGTAAGGTCTGCCTGCCAAAGAAGAACAGAGGGCCCGCGCAGTAATCGGGCTCTGCTGACGCCTCAGCTAAATATATGGATAGTAAACGTACAGACCTGTATATGAATGATTACTCGATCTCTGTATGTAAAGAAATGCAAGGTACGCCTATGAATGGCATCACCAATTGTACAGATCATCAAAATATTTTATGAATAAAGCCTATTTTTGAAATTTAAAAAAAATTGAACTTGTGCAGTGAGAAAGAGAACCTGAAATCCAATTAGTTTGGTTTTCAGGAGTGTGAAAATCTGCAATTTGTCAGTTTAAAGCAGATAATTGTTCATCACCAATGGTTTTTAACTGATTTACTCATCAGTCAGCTGCCGATTCTAAAGAAAAAGTAAAGATAATATTAACATTTTTAAAAACTAAGTTCATGCAGAGAAAGGGAATTGACCGTGAACAACAACTTGGATCAATCAAACTTTACATTACAGACTGCACCTGGATTAATAGGAATCTGAAAACATATCATTTTCATCAATTCAACTCTTGAGCTTTCATTAGTAGTTTGAATCTGGAAGACAGGAAATGCAACAAATCAGTTGTAAATGAGATCAATACTTTGCTATAGGAAATATGAAAATATCTGGAAATTTCTATCGACTAGGGAAAAAGTAATAGGACATGGAAGAGCAAAATAACGTGGATGGTGGAGATTTGAAATAGAAATAGTAAATGCTGCAAATATACAGCAGGATGAGCATCATGCATGGAGAAAAAACAGTAAGCATTTCTAGTCGAGATGACCTTTCATCATAATTCTGTCTCTCTCCACAGATGCCACCCGACCTGCTGAGTGTTAACAATTTCTGTTTTAATGAGAACTGTATTGGAATCGTTATCAGAAATAGGAGTGTGATAGACAGAGAATGGGCTATGTGTGAATTGAATAAAACTATATAAAAGACCATAAGACATAGGAGCAGAAATTAGGCCATTCAGCCCATCATGTAGCTCTGCCATTCAATCGAGCCTGACATTGGTGGTGGGTAAGTTGTTGGAGGGAATCTGAGGGACAGGATTTACATGTATTTGGAAAGGCAAGGACTGATTAGAGATAGTCAGCATGGCTTTGTGTATGGGAAATCACATCTCACGAACTTGATTGAGTTTTTTGAAGAGGTAATGAAGAGGATTAATGAGGGCAGAGCAGTGGACGTGATCTATATGGACTTCATTAAGGCATTTGACAATGCCTTACTGAGACTGGTTAGCAGGTTAGTTCTCATGGAATACAGGGAGAACAAGCCATTTGGATAGAGAACTCGAAGGTAGAAGACAGAGGGTGATGGTGGAGGGTTGCTTTTCAGACTGGAGGCCTGTGACCAGTGGTGTCAGAAGGGTCAGTGCTGGGTCCACTGCTTTTTGTCATTTATATAAATGATTTGGATGTGAACATAGGAGGAACTGTTAGTAAGTTTGCAGATGACACCAAAATTGGAAGCATAGTGGACAGCGAAGGTTACATCAGCGTACAATGGGATCTTGATCAGATGGGTCAATGGGCTGAGGAGTGGCAGATGAAGTTTAATTTAGACAAAGGTGAGATGCTGCATTTTGGAAAAGCAAATCAGAGAAACACTTATACACTTAATGGTAATGTTCTGGGGAGTATTGCTTGAAAGTGGAGTTGCAGGTAGATAGGATATTGAAGAAGGTGTTTGATATGCTTTCCTTTGTTGGTCAGAGCATCGAGTATAGGAGTTGGGAGGTCATGTTGTGGCTGTACAGGATGTTGGTTAGGCCACTTTTGGAATATTGGTTGCAATTCTGATGTCCTTCCTATCAGAAGGATGTTGAGAAACTTGAAAGGGTTCAGAAAAGATTTACAAGCATGTTGCCAAGTTTGGAGGATTTAAGCTACAGGGAGAGGCTGAACAGGCTGGAGCTGTTTCCCTGGAGCATCAGAGGCTGAGAGTGAGCGTATAGAGGTTTATAAAATCATGAGGGGCATGGATAGGATAAATAGACAAGGTCTTTTCCCTGGGGTGAGGGAGTCCAGAACTCGAGGACATATGTTTAGGGTGAGAGAGGAAAGATATAAAAGGGACTTAAGAGGCAACCTTTTCAGAAGAAGGAGCTGCCAGAGGAAGTGTTGGCGGCTGGTACAATTATAGCATTTAAAAAGACATCTCGACGGGTATATGAATAGGAAGGGTTTAGAGGGATAGGGCCAAGTACTGGCAAATAGAACTAGATTAGGTTAGGATATCTGGTCAGCATGGACAAGTTGGACTGAAGGGTCTGTTTCCATGCTGGACATCTCTATGATTCTCTGATTCTATGGCTGATAAGTATCTCAACCCCATTCTCCCGCTTTCTCCCCATAACCCCTGATCCCTTGATACTCAAGACCCTATCTATCTCAGTCTTAAATATACTCAATGACCTGGCCTCCACAGACTTCTGTGGCAATGAATTCCATAGATTCACCACTCTTCGGCTGAAGAAGTTTCTCCTTTTCTCCGTTCTAACAGGTCTTCCCTGAGATGATGCCCTTGGGTCCCAGTTTCTCCTACCAACGGAAACATCTTCCAACATCTACTCTGTCCAGGCCATTCAGTATTCTGTATGTTTCAATTAGATCCCCCGCCCCCAATCCTTCTAAATACCATCAGGTATAAACCCAGGGTCCTCAAATGTTCCTCATGTGTTACATTTTTCATTCCTGGGACCATCCTCATCTGAACATGCTCCAGGTTCAGTATATCCTTCCTGAGATATGTAAATGTGGCCTGACCAGAGCATTATAGATCCTCAGAAGTACATCCCTATTTTCATATTCAAGTGCACAAAATAAATGCCATCATTGCATTTGCCTTCCTAACTGCTGACTCAACCCATAAGTTTACCTTGAGAGAATCCTGGACTAGAACTCCCAAGTCTCTTTGCACTTCAGGCTTCTGAATTTTCTCCCCATTTAGAACATAGTCCATGCCTCTATTCTTCCAAGCAAAGTACATGCCCACACATTTCCACATTGTATTTCATCTGCCACTTCTTTGCCCACTCTCCTAAATTGTCTAAACCCTTCTGAGGACTCCCTGCCTCCTCAATGCTACCTGTCCCTTTACCAATCTTTGTATCATCTGCAATCTTAGCCAGAATGCCCTCAGTTCCTTCATCCAGATCGTTAATGTATAAGGTGAAAAGTTGTGGTCCCAACAGTGAGCCTTGCGGATCACCACTTGTCACTGGCTGAGAAGGACCCTTAAATCCCCACTCTCTGCTTCCTGCCAGACTGCCAAGCTTCTCTCCATGCTAGCACCTTGTCTCTGACACCTTGGGTCCTTATCTTACTCAGCAGCCTCCTGTGCAGCACCTTGTCAAAGGCCTTCTTGAAGTCCAGGTAGATAACAGCCATTGGCTCTTCCTAGACTAACCTACTCGTTACGTCCTAAAAGAATTCTAGCAGATTTGTCAGGCATGACCTCCCCTTAATGAAACCATGCTGACTTTGCCCTTTTTTTATCATATGCCTCCAATTGTTCAGAAACCTCATCCTTCACAATGGATTCCAGGATCTTACCCATGACCGAGGTTAAGCTAATTGGCCTGTAATTTTCCATTTTTTGCCTGACTCCCTTTTTAAGCAGAGGCGTCACATTCGTGATCTTCCAGTTCTCTGGTACCCTTCCTGATTCTAGCCATTCCTGAAAGATCACCATTAACACCTCCACTATATCTTCAGCTATCTCCCTTAGAACTCTGGGATATAGTCCATCTGGTCCAGGTTATTTATCCACCTTCAGGCCATTCAGTTTTTCTTGCACTTTCTCCTTGCTGATGGCCAGCATTTTGGGATATTACTCGTGTCTTCCTCTATGAAGACTGACACAAATTAATTATTCAGTTCCTCAGCCATTTTCTTGTTTCCCCACTTCTATCCCTCCAGCATTATTTTCCAGTGGCCCAATATCCACCTTTGCCTCTCTTTTGCCCTTTATATATCTAAAGAAACTCTTACAGTCTTCTCTTATATTACTGGCTAGCTTACCTTCATATTTAATCTTCTCCCTCCTTATTTCTTTTTTTTGTTGTTCTCTGTTGGTCTTAGTAAGCTTCCCAATCCTCTGGTTTCCCACTGCCCTTTGCCACGTTACACTATATACTTTCTCTTTTGCTTTTATGCTATTCCTGACTTCCCTCATCAGCCATGGTTGCCTCATCCTCCCTGTACCATGCTTCTTCTTCCTCATAAACCTGGTAAATTGACTCTCAAACACTGAGTCATTCGCTATTACATTGTGATTTTGATGGGAGAAAATCTGGAGATCATACAGAACCTGTTGACTGGCATTTTAGTCTCCAGCACTCAAACCTCATTGAGATTCACAGAGGAGAGCAGAATATGTCATTTCAAAGTAGGTGGAGACTTTTTCATAAAGTTAATAGGTGTACGAGACTCTTGATGTCAAAACTGAAATACCACAGTCAACAAGATTGCGGATTTGGCAGAAAACTGACAGAATCCTAGTCAAAGCACTTTCCCTTCTCCTTATTTCTTGTGCTATAAATATACTTATGTAGGAGTTGGACAAAATAAACTGCAGGAGCTCAGACTTAACACAGCCTGGCTATGGACCCTAATTACAACTCTTTAATTTCATTCTAAAATTTAGAACTTCTGTCTTTCCAACTCATCCCGTCTCCAGTTAATTGGATACTGGCATTCCCAGTCTTTGTTTAAATGCTTTGGAACTGTTTTTCTAATGTGCGACTGTGGTCATTTTCTGGCAGAAAATAGTGAACTATTTTCTCTTAAACCACAAAGGAATGAAAGCCCCCTCTACTGGCAGAGTGTGGCAACTCAACAAAACCCACCAACTAGCAGAAGCATCAATGCTTAAGGAAGTTGTATTTATACACACCCTTTAACGAAATAAAACATCCAAAAGTATTTCACTGCAGCATTATAAAAACAATGACACCAAGTCCTAATAGAAAATATTTGACTATTAGACAGTAAGTAGGCTTTGAGGAGCATCTTACACCGTGGGAAAGAGTGGGACGGGTTGGGGGGCAAAGGTTAGTGATGTTCCAGAGTTACAACGGCCCCACTCCCCACCTTTTCCTCTGCTACATTGATGACTGCATCAGCGCCACCTCATGCTCTCGCGAGGAGGTTGAACAGTTCATCAACTTCACAACACATTTCACCCCAACCTTAAATTCACCTGGACCATCTCTGACAACTCCCTCCCCTTCCTGGATCTCTCCATCTCCATCAACGATGACAGACTCAACATTGACATTTTCAAGAAACCCACCGACTCCCACAGTTACCTGGATTACACCTCCTCTCACTCTACCTCCTGCAAAACTGCTATCCCGTATTCCCAATTCCTCTGCCTCCGCCGCATCTCCTCCCAAGAGGACCAGTTCCACCACAGAACACACCAGATGGCCTCCTTCTTTAAAGACTGCAATTTCCCCTCCCACGTGGTTGAAGCCACCCTCCAACACATATCGTCCACATCCCGCACCTCCGCCCTTGATCCCCACTCCTCCAACCGCAACAAGGACAGAACCCTCCTAGTCTTCACCTTCCACCCCACCAACCTCTGCATAAATCGTATCATCCGCCGACATTTCTGCCACCTCCCCACCACCAGGGATATATTTCCCTCCCCACCCTATGTGCAAAGACTGTTCCTCCGTGACTACCTGGTCAGGTCTACGCCCCCCCCAACAACCCACCCTCCCCTCCTGGCACCTTTGCCTACCACCACAGGAATTGCAAAACCTGCGCCCACACCTCTCCCGACCTCTGTCCAAGGCCCCAAAGGGGCCTTCCACATCCATCAAAGTTTCACCTGCACTTTCACACGTCATTTATTGTATCCGTTGCTCCCAATGTGGTCTCCTCTACATTGGGGAGACTGGATGACTTCTCACAGAGCGCTTCATGGAAAATCTCTGGGACACCCGCAACAATCAACCCCACCGCCCCATGGTCGAACATTTCAACTCCCCCTCCCACTCTGCCGAGGACATGCAGATTCTGGGCTTCTTCCACCACCACTTCCTCATCACGCGACGCCAGGAGGAAGAACGCCTCATCTTCTGCCTTGGGACCCTTCAACCCCAGGGCATCAATGTGGACTTCACCAGTTTCCTCATTTCCCCTCCCCCTACCTTACCCCAGTTCCAAACTTCCAGCTCAGCACCATCCTCATGACTTGTTTCGCCTGTCAATCTTCCTTCCCACCTATTCCCTCCACCCTCCTCTCCGATCCGTCACCTCCATCCACCAATTGCTCTCAGCTACCTCCTCCCAGCTCCACTCCCCTCCCATTTATCTCTTCCCCCCCCCCACCGAGGCTCCCAGCCTCATTCCTGATGAAAGACTTTTGCCCGAAACATCGATTTTCCTGCTCCTCAGATGCTGCCTGACCTGCTGTACTTTTCCAGCACCACTCTAATCTCCAGCATCTGCAGCACCCACTTCTGCCAAATGATGGATTATTTTCAGAACTTAGCGCCTAGACAACAAAAGGTATGACATTAAATAGTGAAACAATTAGTCAGGATGCTCAAGAGGCCAGAATTAGAAGAGAACAGATAAATTAGAGGGCTACAATGCTGGAGGAGATGACAGCAATAGGAGCAATTTGGGGCACTACCGTGTAAAAGCTGAAAAACAGGGAACAGAATTTCGAAATTGAGATATTGCTTAACAAGAGCTGAAATCGATCAGTGAGCACAAGGGTGATTCATGAACAGGACTTGGTAAGAGTTACATAAAAGACAACAGAACATTGAGATGTTGACCTTTAGAAGGTAGAAGCAGTACTGAGTTAGAGTCATCAGGTTTGGAGGTAAACTGCCAAGATAATCGTGTTTCTCTCTCTGCACAACTACTGTTTGACCTATGGAGTGTTTCCATCAATTTCTATTTTTTCTTGCAAGGATAGAATTGCTGTGGCACTGTATTCAATTTCCCTAATTACAAAGCCAAGTATGCCACATGCATTCTTAAGTGTCTTATTACTGGCTTGAAGATAGGAGACAGAGGATGGTGTTGCAGGTGTTGCACCTAGCACAGTGTGTTTTAACTCTGACAACGGCAAAAGAACTGTGAGTTGACTCTTAATAAAAAAAACCAATAATACTTATTTATTCAACACAATTAATGCTATAACAACAAAATACACTATAAACTAACAATTTACTCTACAAATCTATCTTGTGCTTTAACTTAACTCTGGATCATCATCTACCACCACACTAGAACTTTACCAAGCTCCACGTGGCAATGTCATCTAGTCTTGTCCCGATGGTCTCAAGGGTGTCTTCTCTTCTCAGTGGTTTTTCTTGAGTCACCATGCTCAGCGTGGTGTTGTGGCAATTCTTATACCTGAAAGTCTTGGCGTCCTTTTGGGAGGGTCTTGACTGTTCACCAACAGATTGATCAGGCTAGATCACCCTGATTGATCAGACCAAACCAGGCATTGGCATGTTGATGGCAGGGTGGTCCTTAGGCATCCATTCCTGGAGGTGCTGGGCACATGTAGCCTCCTCCAAATAAGGGTGTGAGGCGCCCCCGTGTCTGGTATACGCCTCAATATTTCTGATCACCATGAAGATAACCCAAATTTGGGTGTGTATTGTAGGATCTGCAGCTACCAGTTTGTTGCAAACTGTCTGTTGGTAGCTGCAGCCTGTCTGGATTCTGCAGCATGTTGATTAGCACAGTCACTTTGGTTAAGGCAGGTTTCCATTTCCCAACATGCTTTAGTTGGTGTTCATTTTTCACCAAATCCATCATAAACATTATCATTTTGGGAGGGCCATTCGGCCACACAAGGTTGCTTTTCAGGTTGGAGGCCTGTGACCATTCATGTGCCACAAGGATTAGTGCTGGGTCCACTGCTTTCTGTCATTTATATAAATGATTTGAATGTGAACATAGCAGATATGGTTAGTAAGTTTGCAGATGACAACAAAATTGGTGGTGTAGTGGACAGAGAAGGTTACCTCAGAGTACAACAGGATCCTGATCAAATGAAGTTTATATTAGAGAAATACAAGGTGCTGCATTTTGGAAAGGCAAATCAGAGCAGGACTTATACACTAAATAGTAAGGTCCTGGGGGCTGTTGCAGAACAAAGAGACCTTGGAGTGCAGGTTCATAGTTCCTTGAAAATGGAGTCCCAGGTCGATAGGATAGTGAAGAAGGCATTTGGATTGCTTGCTTTTATTGGTCAGAGCATTGAGTATAGAGTTGAGAGGTCATGTTGCAGCTGAACATTGGTTATGGCAATATTTGGAATACTACATGCAATTCTGGTCTCCCTGCTATAGGAAAGATGTTATGAAACTTGAAATGGTTCAGAAAAGATTTACAAGGATGTTGCCAGGGTTGGAGGGTTTTAGTTATAGGGAGAGGCTGAATAGGCAGGGGCGATTTCCCCTGAAGCGTCAGAGGCTGAGGGGTGACCTTATAGAGGCTTATATCATGAGGAGCATAGGAAGGGTGAATAGACAAGGTCTTTTCCACGGGTTGGGGTGAGTCCAAAACTAGAGTGCAAAGATTTAATCTGAGAGGGGAAAGATTTAACAGGGACCCAAGGGGCAAAATTTTCCCACAGAGAGTGGTACATGGAATGAGCTGTCAGAGGAGTTGGTGCAGGTTGGTACAATTACAACATTTAAAAGGTATGATTTGGAGATGCTGGTGTTGGACTGGGGTGTACAAAGTTAAAAATGACACAAAACCAGGTTATAGTCCAATAGGTTTATTTGGAAACACTAGCTTTTGAAGCGCTGCTCCTTCATTGGGTGATTGTGGAGAATAAGATTATCAGACACAGAATTTATAGCAAAAGACATTGGAAAAGACCTGGATTGTTAAGTTTCCCATCTTTTAGAATGAACATGTTGGTTTCAGTTCTTTAAAAAAGTTCTGCGATTTGCATATGAAACTTACATTCTCAAGTGAACTTTAACAATTGGTGTCATGTTGGCCCAGATAATGTATTGAAGTTGTAAGGTGGCCTGCATGAGACTGTCTGTGTCACAATATTCAGATTGATTCTAATCTAATAAACGGATTTACAGAAGCTTACATAGATTCATGCAATGTTTGAGCAAAATATAATGTAATTCTGCAAGTACAAATTCACCCCAGACACTTATATGTGCGTGTGTGAGTGGGTTTGGGGTTATGAGTGTCTGTACGTGTGTAAGTGTGAATGTAGAGGGGTATAAGTCTGAGAGAGAGTGCGTGTGCACCTGTGATTGTGGGAGTGTATGTATGAGCGCATGAGAGAAAGCTTGTGTGTGAGACAGTGTATGTGTCTGTAGGGGTGTGTGTGTGTAGGAGTGTTTGTGTCTGTGTGAGTGTGAGTGTTGGCAATGGGGTCACCTGCAGTGTGACATGAACCCAAGGTCCCGGTTGAGGCCATCCCCATGGGTACCGAACTTGCCTATCAGCCTCTGCTCAGCCACTTTGCATGTTGCCTGTCCCAAAGTCCGCCTTGGAGGATGGTTACTTGAAGGTCCAAGGTCGAATGTCCTACCCACTTAAGTGTTCTCCGACTGCGGTGTCCATTCATCTGTTGCCGTAGCCTTTGCTCGGTCTCGCCAATGTACCATGCCTCAGAGCATCCTTGCCTGCAGCGTATGAGATAGACAATGTTGGCCAAGTCACATGAGTACCTGCCACGTACACGGTGGGAGGTGTCCCCATGCGTAATGGTGGTATCCATGTCGACACTGACACATCTTGCAGCATCTACTGTGACAAGGTTGTATGGTATCGTCCTGAAAGCCAGGCAATTTGCTATGAACAATGATCTATTTGAGGTTGGCGGTTCTTTAAAAAGGTGAGAAGTGAAGGCGTGGGGAAGGTCTTGGTGAGATGCTCTTCCTCACTGATAATGTGTTTTGGCTGCGAAGAAGATGATGTAGTTTTTCGGCTCTTGGGAAGTGCTGGACAACATAGGGTACCCTGGGGCAGCATGGTAGCTCAGTGGTTAGCACTGCTGCCTCACAGCACCAGGGTCCCAGGTTCGATTCCAGACTCGGGTGACTGTATGTGTGGAGTTTGCACATTCTCCCGATGTCTGCGTGGGTTTCCTCCGGGTGCTCCGGTTTCCTCCCACAATTCAAAGATGTGCAGGTCAGGTGAACTGATCATGCTAAATAGTCAGAGGAAATGGGTCTGGGTGGGTTACTCTTCGGAGGGTTAGTGTGGACTGGTTGGGCCGAAGGCCCTGTTTCCACACTGTAGGGAATCTAACCTAATCTGTCGGTTGCAGCCTGTGTCTGTCTCCTGAGGATGTCATTACGGTTCCTTGCTGTGGCATGTTGGAACTGGCAGTCGATGAGTTGAGCATCGTACCCCGTTCTTATGAGAGCATCCTTGAGTACTTCCAAGTGCCTGTCACGTTCCTGCTCATCTGAACAGATCTTGTGTATGCGTAGAGCTTGTCCATAGGGAATAGCCATCTTAATATGTTTCAGGTGGAAGCTGGAGAAATGTAGCATTGTGAAGTTATCTGTTTGCGGTAGAGAGAAGAATGAAACAGACAGTAGAAGTTCAATCAAGACTTCTTCTCTACGCAGGACCTCCAACCAACACTATACACAAGATACATTGGCGATATTTTCTTCCTCTTGACTCATGGCAAAGTATCACTGAATATCAATGGGTTTCATCCACCATCAAACTCACCATGGACTACTCTGTAATATCTGTCTCATTCTTGGACACATGCATCTCCATCAAGGATGGGCACCTCAGCACCTCACTGTACCGCAAACCCACGGATTACCTTACGATGCTACACTTCTCCAGCTTCCGCACAAAACATATTAAAACAGCCATCCCCTATGGAAGAGCCTACGCATACACAGGATCTGTTCAGATGAGGAGGAACATGACAGGCACCTGGAAGTACTCAAGGATGCCCTCATAAGAATGGGGTACGATGCTCAACTCATCAACCGCCAGTTCTGACGTGCCACAGCGAGAAACCGTCACTTCATTACATTTCATCACTGTTTATATTTAAGGTACATATTTATATTTACATTGAATCATAATCTTGTAGCTAGGCATTCTAACTCCATTTTATAATCTACAAAATTCTAAATTCCAAGAAATGACTTGCTGGTCAAGGCATTTGGATTGGAGAGGTTTTATAGTACTTGTAAGTATACTTCTATTATCCTTTCAGTTAGTGAATGTTAAGGATGTGTTAGTAGTATTTCTGTGCTTTCATCTTCTTTCTCCTTCATTAGGTAATTATTCTACACTTGTATTTTCTTACAACAGTTGACCGAGTGTCAAAATACTTCGTAGGCAATTTTGAATGATCTGAAGGCATTTCTGTCTTATGCAATTTAAGAATTTAATTACTTTATACATATATTCACTAATTCATAAATAATTAAAAACAATTACATTTTCAAAACAAAATAAAGTAACTGAGCTAGATTTACCCCAAAAGTTGCACTCAATTGGAACCTTGTCTTTCCCTAAGGGCAAACATTGTCAAGCATGAAATTTACAAAAAACATTTCTAAAGATGGAAAGCCAACATTCGCTGACTATCTTTATTTGTCCAGACTGTATGACTTGATAATATAAAGTGGAGTGTTAAAAGCCAACGCTGTTGGCCTGAAATTACCAAAAGATTTTTAAGGATTGAAGATGTCATTTCTTCAAGGGTATTAGTGAACCTGAATATTTTTAAACAACAATCTGGTAGCTTCACAGCCAATTTTACTGCATTTTCCAGTTTTGAGTCAGCAAATACAAAAATAATAATTAAGACAGGAGTAATTCAGGCAATTCAGCCCCTCAGGCCTCCTTCACCGCTTAATACAATCATGGCTGATCTCATCTCGGCCTCAACTCCACTTTCCTGCCCACTCTCTATAACCCGCAAACCCATTATTAATTAAAAATCTTTCTATCTCCCACATAAACTTATTCAATGTCCCAACCTCAATCACACTGAGGGAGTGAATTCCAGATTAGGTCACTTTGAGAGTAATACTTTTTCCTTATCTGTATTAGATCTACTACCCTTTATCCTAAAACTATGATCTGTCATTCTAGATTCCCCCACAAGGAAACATCCTCTCTACATCTCTTTATCAATCATCCTTTAACATTGTTTCATCTCAATCAGATCTCCTCTCATCTTCTAAACTGCAGAGTGTAGGCCTAAACTGCTCAATCTCTCTTCATTGCACAAATATCCTCTGAATTGCAACTACATCCCTCATCAAAAAAAAGGGGACTAAAATTGTACACTAATTTAAACTCTCAAATTGTGATGGGAAGATATAAAACTTTCTGTACCATTAGCCCAGAACAGACAGTATCATTAAAAAAATGTACAATACCTTGGGGATTGATTAGTTTATTTAATTGAGCACAAGTCAATGCAAATGGAATTTCGAATGAGGCCACATTACTTTAAATGTTTATAAAGTAAATTAATGTCATCAAAATACAGACGAATGAGGGCTAAGGACGGTGGGGGTGGCAAGCACAGCTACCTGACAGCACCAGGGACCCAGGTTCGATTCCACCTTCGGGCGACTGTCTGTGAAGAGTTTGCACATTCTCCCCGTGTCTGTGAAGGGTGTCCGCCCACAGTCCGAAGGGATGTAGTTGAGGTGGATTGGTTTAGGGATAGGGTGGGACATTCTTCAGAGGGTCGGTGTTGATGGGCTGAGTGGCCTGCTTCCATGGTCTATGGTGTGAAAGGTATTTTTTTGGACTGTATGCATTATTTGATGTGAATAAGGTGGTAATGATGACTAAATCTATATTTTAAAGACATTTCCATCTCAGGGGTTTTTGAAGATAACAATTTACCTCAGGAGGCGGTGACATCGAGAATATTCTGAGGGCGTTACGTAAACCAACCCTTCCAATCAACCGCCAGGGGAACAATAAAGTCTTGTTGCTGAGGGGCAGGGAACAATAAAGTCTTGTTGCTGAGGGGCGGGGAACAATAAAGTCTTGTTGCTGAGGGGCGGGGAACAATAAAGTCTTGTTGTTCAGTGGTGGAGAACAATAAAGACACGGACGTTGAGGGGCGGGGCCTCTAGCCCGCTGTGGGAGTAATAAAGTTTTGTTGTGGTTGTCAGGTACAAGATGGCGGCGGAGCTACGGCCGCCTCTGATTCTCGATCCTGAGTCTGAGGGAGACAGCGCCGAGGGGGAGGACATCTTCACCGGCAGCGTGAGTCTGTTAGGCCGCCGTGAGCTTTCCCCTGAGCGGGGAGGAAGGAACGAGGTCCCTGCGGTTTGGGGAAACAGGAATAGGCTGTGGGCTTGAAGTGGGGGCAAGGAATGCGGTTTGAGAGTGGAGTGAACGAAAGAATGGAGAAGTTCTCTGGTCTTGGGGTAGTGGTGAACAAGCCCCTTGTATTGGGGCAAGTGAGGAGTGGAGGGTGTTTGCAAACTCCCTGAGGTAAAGGGCTGTTGGAGTGTGTGGGTTGTCAGTTGCAATTGTCAGTATGTTGTGACTGTCACTCCAAAGGAAAGTTTGATCTGGTCTTCACCACCAAATTCGGGGACTCTCTGTTCCCCAGAGCTTTACATTGCTGTTGCTTTGCACAGGGAAGCAATAAATGCCATTGGGGAAATATGCAACTAAAGGCTGCAATTTGGTCCATGAAGTTTTCCTGTGAAACAAACCAATTGGAACTATTTTCCCCTGTTCTATCCCTGAACTGCTGAAAGTTTGTCACTTGTCTATCTGATTTTGTTTTGGAATAATTCATTGCCTCTGCTTCCAACTCTATGCTATCCTCATAACTCTACACCATAGATAATCAGTTTGTCAATCTCTACTTGAAATAATTTTGAAGTGTGGAAAACTCCAAAGTTTCTCAACTCTTCCATTCAAAAAAAATCTTATCTTGGTCTTAAATGACATTGCCCTTATTTTTAAGTTGTGCCCTATGGTTATAGACCCTCAAACTAGGGGAAACGTCTTGTCTATGTCTACCCTGTCTCTTTAAGTATTTTGTAGGTTTCAGTTAGATTGTCCCTCCTTCAAAACTGTAGAGAATACAGGACCTGTTTACCCTGTCACTCTGTCCGTACCTGTTTTACCTGCATAGTCTTCAATGCCTTATTGAGAAGGCCACACAAGTTCCTTTGCCCATCTACACTTTTCAACCACTCATCACTTAACAAAATAGTTGGTCCAACACATTGGTCCTTTGGGACAAACTTGTTCTGTTGATTTGTTTTTTGCATTGCATGTGACTCTTAGCACCATTGATCAGACAAGTGTCAGGGATTGCTCACTGGGATCTGTATAAAGTCATATAATACCACTCCATGCTCCATGTATGTTTGATATTGTTGTTCATGGCTTTATAGCTTACCTGCTGCTGTATTACTTGAACATTGCCTTGTCTTTTGTCAAGCCCAGGTGTGCTTAGGCCAGGTTCATCCTCTGGTGCAAACCTTTGCCAATAGCCAGGTACTTGTGCAGGTGACACCTCAATGCGTTTTGGTTGTGAAATTTACAAATTTGGACTTGCATAAGTGGAATGACATCTCCAACCTTCCTGGCAAGTTCTCTTAAAAACAAATGCAAAATATTCACACTTCAGTCAGACTACACTTTTGGCCAAATTGTTACTTTCCACATACTGTTTTTCCACATACTCTCTTTTCCTTCCTCAATCTGTTGGCACCCATTAGCTATCTAAAGCAACCCTGTAAAATCCTTGGTCTTTGTGCCTTAACCCACTCGAGCTTCTATTGTTTCAACTTTTTAAAAATCAACACCCAAGGTTTTATCTTCTGAGTCTGCATGTTGCCTTCCCCCAGTCCCTTTCTGAAAGAAACCAGGACCTATTAAAGCCACAGCATCATTACGTTCTCCATTTTCTTCAAATGTTGATTTGAAATGAGCCTTGAATTTGGAGAAGTAAATGATGCACTCCTCTTTCAGCTTCTGCACTTCAATAATTTACAAATAATTTTTTTTGTTTCTTGTTCTCTTAAACAGTTCCTGCACTTGTCAGCCATGGTTGAATTTGTTTTTGTTCCACAATCAAACAATGTAAATTTAAAATGGTATCTATTGGGTACTATAGCAATACATTTTAAAGGGACAGTAAATTAATCCACAATAATTCTTCAAAGACATTCCAAAGCCTCTGCAGTCATACTTTTTGATGTGCTTTCCCAATCCAGCTCAACCAACTTGTCTCGTGCCTTCATAATCTTCCTCGTTCAAATGCAACACCTTTGCTTTAAATTGAACTACCTCACTTTCAAACTAAATGTAATATTCTATCATGCTGTCACTCATCCCTAAAGGTTTTTTACAATTATCCCTTTTGCATTTGTATAATGCTGGATTCAAAATAACCTGTCCTCTAGTTAGCGTTTCATAATGTCTTTCTAGAAAGCCATCATTAAGACACTTGAGAAACTTGTCCTTCACAGTTTTTGTGCTCACTTGATTTTCCTGGTCTCTGTCAAATTAGGCACAATGTCTCGTTTATTTGTGTGCATGGTTTTTAAATGGTTATCAAAAGGATGGCACCTGACTGAGCAATCATTACAAACAATGAATCTTTGAGTAGTCATCATTGAAAGCTTCTATGATGCATAGGACCTTTCAACTTCAGGGAATCATAAAGCATTCTTAGAGGGGAGAAAGAAGTAATATTAGCAAGGGAGAGATCCAGACATTTGACTCAGCGACCTTTACAAACAAAAGTAGTCATCATAGAAAGGTTAAAGCTCAACATCTGTTTAGTTGCTGGTCATGCAGTCTTATTCTGAATGTTATCTGCAGAGTAGCAATTGATATTGATAAGGGGAGATGATGGCCTAACGTTATTATTGTTGGACTGTTAATCTAGAAACCCAGGATTATCTAAAATTCCTGCGTTGCACGTGCTACGAACTTCTCTCATCTCCTGATTTGTATTATGTATTACATTACCACTACTATTTGGTAACCTATCAATGACTCCGCCAGTATGTACTAACCTTTGCTATTTTCTTGCTTTCCACCCAAACTGATTCACTTACTAATATACTGATCCTATTTTGTATCATCAGTACAACTCCAGTTCTTCTGTCCTTCCTAAATTTCAGATATCTGAAATATTCAGTTCCTCGTATTGGTTGTCACGCAGCAATGTTTCTGGAATGGCAATTATATCACAATCACTTGCCTTGTTTGTGCTTTTATATTTCTGTCTTGTTGGAAATGCCGTGAGCATTTGAATAAAGTGGAATATACCTGAAATTGTCTTCCAGGTGACCATGAAGAAAGATTAAAGTGGTTAAGGAATATCTGTGTGACAACCTGGGACTTGACGTTGTCTTTTTCAAATAATTGTGTTTGGGATATACTCGATTCTTGGCTTTTTTTTTCTCCTCTCTTTGAGTTTCTCTCATGGCATTTCTACTTGATCAGTTTAACTCTGACTCTTCAGACATTTTTTTGAACCAAATTATATAGATTGTCAGTCATCAATAGCTGGTGGATTTCCAAAATTCTGGAACAAATGAATTTTGCATTTTGTTCCAATTTCTTTCACTGTTCTTCCTTCAGTTTGTCACAAGGTGAACACTTAAGATTTTAAATTTAAAAAAAAATAATTTGTTCATGAAATGAGGCTGTCATTGGCTAGGCCAACATTTTGTACACAACTATCCCCTGGGCAATTAAGGATAAGTGTCAACCATGTTGTGGGTCTGGAGCCAGATGTAAGCCAGATCAGGTAAGGACGTCGGTTTCCTTCCCTAAAGGACGTTAGTGAATCAGATGGGCTTTTCTGACAGCAAGTTCATTAGACTCTTAATTCTAGATTTTTATTGAATTCAAATTCCACCATCTGCCATGGTGGGATTCAAACCCAGGTCTCCAGAACATTTCCTAGGTCTCTGGATTAACTATCCCAACGATAAAACCACTAGGCTGTCCCCTCCCCTTAACAATATCTATTGCTACTCTGCAGATAGCTTTCAGGATAAGAGTGCATGATCAACAACTAACTGAATAGTTGTTGAATTTGAAGTTTTCAATGATGACTACGCACTGTGCCACCGTGTGGGCGGCACGGTGGCACAGTGGTTAGCACTGCTGCCTCGCAGCGCCAGAGACACTGGTTCAATTCCCGACTCAGGCGAGGTAAATGTAGGGGTATGGGTGGGTTTCGCTTCGGCGGGTCGGTGTGGACTTGTTGGGCCGACGGGCCTGTTTCCACACTGTAATCTAATCTAATCTAATCTAAAAAAAAATCAAAGATCGCTGGGTCAAAATTCTGGAACTCTGCCTTGTGTGTAGCCCTACATTCCAAGGAGAGCTCACCGTACGTTCTCCACGACTACTGGTGATGGACAATAATTGCTGGCCCAACCAGTGGCACCCACAGCCAATGAACACTTTTTTTAATGAATGTTTTATGATTCCCCTAAATTAAAAGGTTTTGTATATCATTCCAGCCCAGGTACCATCCTTTTGATATGGCATTTAAACTGCACACAAATAAACGATAGACGTAGTGTCTAATTTCATAAGAATCCAGTTTCCTTACTATATCCCTCTTCCCCCAATTCCTGCTGGTTCTAGTCATTCAGGTACTGATTAAAAATCACAAGGCGTTACTTCAAAGGGATATGAATAGTAAGGGTTTGGAGGGATATGGGTCCAATGCTGGCAAATGGGACTGGATCAGATTGGGATGTCTGGTCAATGCGGACAAGTTGGACCATAGGGTCTGTCTCTGAGGGGTGTAACTCTGACTCCTCTGTGAACCTTAGCCAGAAGCCATTTCTGTGCCATTTCTATTTCCTTTCTGGTTGATTTCAGCAGCCCCTGTCAGGAAAATGACCAGTGGTGAAACATCCACTCAGTTTGTGACAAGATTACAGTGGATGTTTCTAAACTTGTGGAAATAAGATGTCTGCCAACAATTTGTATAGTGGAGGTGACCTGTGACCTTTCTTCCTTGCCATTGCTGATTTTAAGTGGCATTTCTGTTCAGCTGTTGATCCATGGTGATATCTTGGCAGTAAAGGCAATGATATGAAGGGAGGGATTCCCATGTTTCTGCTGCCCTTCTCTTCTAGATGGAAGTGGTCCTGGATTTGGAAGGTGCTGTCTAAGGAGCCTTGGGAATTTCTGCAGTGCTTTTGTATATGGTACACACTGCAGCTACTGAGTGGTGGTGGAGGAGGGATGGGGATATTTGTGGATGTGACACAAATCAAAAGGCTATCTTGTCCTGGATAGTGTCAAGCTTCTTGTGATGTTGGAGCAGCACCCATCCAGTGAAGTGGGGATTATTCCATAGATGGTGGATAGGCTTTGGGAGTTCGGGGAGTCACTCACTGCAATATTCCTAGCCACTGTTTGTGGACAGTCCAGTTGAGTTTCTGGTCAATGATATCCCCTAAGATGTTGATAACAGAGGATTCCGTAATGGTTAACACCATTGAATGGTCAAGGGACAGTCGTTAGGTTATTTCTTATTGGTGATTGTCATTGTCTGTCATTTGTGTGGTATGGATGTTACTTGCCGCTTATATCTTACAGGATCCAGCTGCTGAATGTAAGCAAGATATTTGAACTTGAACAAGAGATCACTCATTCAGATTTAAATTCAATTCCTGTGTAATAATGCAGATGCTGATCTTAGATTTGTAATGTTGTTAACAAAGAATCACAAAATTGGGAAGAACTATCATTGAACATGAGAATGTTAATGAAGTTGGCTGCACCCATAAGTTTAATTGTCCATCAGCTGGTCTGTATGGTGGTTCCTCAGTTTCATCATTTGTGATGAATTGGAGTGGAGCGAAGTGGGCAGATGGGTGGGAATCGGAACAAGACTTCCTTGTCTTTGCTGTTGTGCCAGAAGACCTCAGGCTCTGGAGTTCATGTTGAGGGTTCCCAGGACCATTCGTTCCTGACTACATACTATTTTCAACTATGAAACAACAAAACAAGCAAAGGTGAAAGGGATTAAAAAATCCTTGCCATGCATTGTCTCTACCCCACACATTGTCTCTACCCCACACATTCTAAAGTTAATCAGCATGTTCAATATTTCTTTTTTTTTTTCATAGAACTGTGTGCAGGTTTATGGGGTGAATGCAGATAAATGTAATTCCTCTACTGTACAAGGAAGTGAATTTATCAGCCACAAAGATGGATTTTGTTCCCATCCTACATCCTCTTTGATTATAGCCCAACGTCCTGTACTGATGGTGACCTCCTGTGCTACAGCTACACTTTTTTTTTTCTTGACAAATCTGTCCCTACTTTGAGCTGATCTGTTTGTATCCACACTGCACATTTCCCATGGTGGGATTTGTATGAATTATGGTACAAGTTTTGGTTTACATCAAACTCTACAGTAGACCAGATTTCAGAGCTTGGGTGTGTCTAGTAAAGTGGAGGAGGAATCATGCTAGTCAGAGCCTGCTGTTGCATGCAATCATTTAGGTAGGTCTCATTTTGGAGGTTTGGCTTAACAGGATTTGAATCAAACTACTCTAGTCTTGAAATTTAACCATAGTTGCTGGGATCCCAGTCTTGCTAATGCTAGAGTTGTACTATGTACTTGGTTCCTTGGGAGATTGGTCCCTTCTTATGTTATTATACTTTAAATGATTGTAAGAACATCTTTGTAACAGGAATCTTGACTTGCACTTCTTTTAAAGTAAGTTGGCAACTGGAAGTTGCTCCTGTGCTGAAGGGCCTCAACACGAAGGCAGAAGGGGTTTTATTGTGTTCTACAGTGTTCAAATCATGTTAGACAGCCAGATGTTTTTGGTTTTACTTGTACTGAAAGTAGCTGAATCATCACGTGATGTAGAGGAAGCAGTTGTGAGTAATATTTTATAGTTGACTACTTTTAAAAATCCTGTTCCTTTGCTGGAGTCAGTTACAAGTGCAATAGCCACATTCTTAAATTACTCGTCATCTTTTTAACTTGTGAACAGTTTGTTGACTGAGCCCATGGTAGGTTTCATAGAAGATCAAATCATGTCTTCAATTCTGATCACCCTTCAAACTGTGTCCCACAGGGATTGATACTAGGACCGCAACTATTTACAATATGTATATTAATGACTTAGAGGAGAGAAACGCATGTACTACAGCCACATTGTCAGATGACACAATTGAGTGGAAAGGCGGGTTGCAAGAGGGATACTGAGTTTACAGGACAATATTAATATTTGGCAAAAAGTTAACAAATTGAGTATAATGTGGGAAAATTGTGAAATTGTTCATTTTGAAATGAAGAATGCAATAACATATTTAAATGGAAAAAACTTGCAGAAAGTTGCAACGCAAGGACTTGGGGATACTTGTGTACAAAAAGTAGAAAGCTAGCACACAGTGCAGCAGGTAATCAGGAAGGGTCATGGGTTGTTGGCCCTTATTCCAACCCTTTGGAATATAAGTACAGCTGGAGTACTGAGACCGGTTTTGGGCCCCTCATTTAAGGAAAGGTATTTCACTGGAGGAACTTTGGAGAAGGTTCACAAGGATGATTCCTGGTATGGAGGGATTGTCTTGTGAGAAAAAGCTAAACAGGTTGAATGTACTGATTGTAGAGTTTCAATTACCAACCTCCAGCCTTAATTCTTTTTCATTATTTCATATTTGGGCATTTGTAAGTTTTACTTTAAGGACAGTTTACTCTGACAATTCAGTTTTTGAGAAACCAAGTCATCTTTTCTAATGAATTTAATTACCCAATATAAAATTGGGTGGGAAAATGTTTATAGAAATGAGTTCATATGATTTGACTTGAATGACTTTTTGAATTGAGTCAACTGTTAAGATCAGTAGGAACTGTTCCATTGCAGCTGATGTAAAAGTAAAGGGAGGAAGGTTAGTCTTCTGCAATGACCTTTGGCAATGTCAGTAATATGTGAATGATTATGCCTTAATCAAGGCTTCCGCTATCTTGAACCAGTTTAGTTTGTGCTTTTTTATTCGATCAATTCTGTGGAAGTAAGCTTGGATTGGAAGTGAAGTGAACCCTAAATGTTTCCTCTAATTTGAGTGCCTTTAATAGGATTGTGTTCATTTAGAATGGATCTGTTGAAAGTCCCAGATAAGGGTTATATTAATAATTGATTCATCTGAATAGCTTCAACAGTTCGAGCTCCTGTTCAGTGTTGTGCGTCTTGAGTTATGGTTGTTTTGCTTGCCTTTCAGTCCCTGTACCCAAGCCCTTTACCTGTTCTGACCAATTTGTTTGTTTTGCCAAACTGTTTGGATGTGTTCTCACAAACCTTTCTGAGCATCACATCCCAAGGTGGGACTTAAATCATGATATTTTGGTCCAGAGGTAAGGGCGATACCATTGGGACACAAGATCTTTATAAAACAAAGAATCCCTACAGTGTGGAAGTTTGGCCATTCATCCCATGGAGTCTGCACCAACCTTCCAAAATGCATCCCACCCAGACCCCTATGCTATCTCCGTAACCCGCATTTGCCATAACCAATCTACCTCACCTGCATTTCCTTGGACACTGGGCAATTTAGCATGGTCTATCCACCTAATGTTCACATCTTTGGACTGTGGGAGGAAACTAGAGGACCTGGTGGAAATGCAGGCAGACACAGACAGAATGTGCCAACTCCACGCAGCCAGTCACCCGAGGCTGGAATTGAACTCTGATCCCTGGCACCCTTTTTAGTTTTTTTAAGCACTGTGCAGTGTGCCCACTATTATCTTGTCCTTTTTCTTCATTCTCACCACCTGTCCTTTTCTCCATGCCTGCTCTCTTGGCCTCTTGAACAATAGCTTCCATTTGGACTGCAAAGTAGAACCTTTCACAGGAAGTTTGTTTTGCTTTGAACAAGGTAGTTAATTGCTCATCAGGAGTTGCGTCTTTAAGAGCGTATTCTTAGAAGATGAATTGAGGAAGTAACTTGGTTTCTCTATTTCCTGAGTTGCACAATTGTTTGAAGATGTGCCATAAGGAGTTCAGTTAGAGACAAATGGGCAATTTATAGGTCTTAAGTGTCAACTTGTGATCCCACTGGTTCAACCTTAACCTTGTGAATACATGCTTCTGTTAACAGTTCTTCACAAAACCTAAGTGGTTTCTATTGCTTTTATATTCAGTACAGTGAACTTTGCTGTTTTTTTTAGACCAGCCCCTCAGAAATGGATTCCACAAAGATTTCTGGCAATAGCTCCAAGACAAATGGTATACACTCTGATGACGAACAAGATATTTTTGCTGGTAATAAGTTTAAACTTTCAGTAATTTATTTATTAGTTTTTTGTATTGATTTTCTGGTAGTAGTGCAGGTCATGGTTGCATGTTTTCAAGACTGAGAAGTCAAGTTTTTTACCCCACCACTGATCTCCTCTTGTAACCCTGATTCAAATGGCTGGTCCAGTTGAGTTTCTGGTCAGTGGCTGCCCCCGTGTGGTGGTTGGTAGATTTGCTGGAGGTGATACCAATGAATGTCATGGGGCAGTGCTTTCAGCTTCTCCTGACAAGCAAGTCTTTGCCTGGCAAGATTGTTATTTGCCATATCTTGCATGTGGACACAGACTGGTTCATTACCTGAGAACTGCAAACTGGCCAAATGCCAGTGAATGTCCTCATTGCTGATCTCACGGTGGAGAGAAAGTATTAAAGCAGTTGAAAAAAGTAACACTTAGGATCTCTCAATTTCTAATCTTGAAGTGAGGTCCAGCCCTAACTTTTTTTCTCAAATATTATTCTCAAAAGGTAGTTATGTTTTAATAAACTATCTTTTGAGCACTGCAGTGCAATGTGGTTGTTGTGGTCCATGTCGGGATAAACAGTATAGGCAAGACTAGGAAAGAGGGCCTGTTTAGGGATTATCAGGAACTACGCAAAGAATAGGTCCTCAAGGGCTATAATCTCCTGATTACTGTCTTGACCACATGCAAATTGGCATAAGGATGTGAGAATAAGGGAAGTGAACTTCTGTCTAAAAGAATGGTATGGGAAAGTGGGGTTCCTTTTCATGGAGCACTGCCATCAGTATTGGGACAGGAGGGATCTGTACTGTTGGGATGGAGTGCACCTGAACCAAGCTGGCACCAATGTTCTAGTGTCAATAGGGTGGTCAACAGGACTTTTAACAAGAAAGTGGGAGGGAATGGGAAGTTAAAACTCCAAGGAATAGGGTGGTCACTGGGAAACAAAGCAGCAGGTTAACATCTGTAGGGTTGGATTCAACTGCATGGAAAAATGTGATTTTAAAAATGAAAAGGGAGAACTCTGGTTATTAAAGTCTCCATCACACTAGTAGGGCAGTATTTGGAAAGGGTTAGGAATCAAACTTCAAGCGCACCTGACAAATGACAAACCAAGAGGGACTGAAACTATTGTCTGAATGCGCACTGTATACAAAAAGATAAATGAGCGTGTGCTGCAGATCAGAATTGGCAGGTATGACTTGGTGGGCATCACAGAGGCATGGCTGCAAGGTGATCAAGACGAGGAGCTAAATATCCAAGGATATACATTCTATCGGAAAGACAAGCAGTTAGGCAGATGGGGTGGGAATGTCTTACTAGTAAGAAATGAAATTAAATCGATAATAAAAAACAAGCTTGGGTCAAATGATATAGAATTTGTGTGGGTAGAGCTGGGAATCTGCAAAGGTACAAACTTCATAGTGGGAGTTACGTACAGGTCTCCAAACAGTAGTCTGGATTTGGGACACCAAACTATGTCAGGAGATAGAAAGGCAAGGTTACAATGATAATGGGGAACTTCAATATGCAGGTCGACTCGGAAAGTCAGGAATGTTTGAGATGGCTTTTTAGAGCAGCTTGTGGTGGAACCCACTAGGGAATACTGGATTTACTGTTGAGCAATGAGGCAGACTTGATGAGGGTTCCTTCACCTTAAGTTTTCTTAGGCAGTGAGCATAATATGATAGAATTTACTCTGCAATTTGAGAGGGAGAAGTGGGATCAGATGTAATGGTATTGCAGCTGAGTAAAGGCAATTACAGAGGCATGAGGGAGGAGCTGGGTAGAGTTGACCGAGAGAGGAGCCTATCGGGAAAGACAGTGAAACAGCAATGGCAGGAGGTTGTGGAAGTAATTCAGGAGATTCAACAGCGATTCAACCAGTGGAAAAAGAAACATACTAAAGGAAGGATGAGCCAACCATGGCTGACCAGAGAAGTCAGGATATCCTAAAAGCAAATGAGAAAGCATATAATGTGGCGAAGGGCAGTCAGAAGCTTACAAAGACCAACGGAAGACAAAAAAAATTAAATGAGGGTAAGCTAGTCAGTAATATAAAAGATGGCATGAATTTAGATATATAAAGGGCAAAATAGAGGCAAAAGTGGGCATTGGGCTGCTGGAAAATGATGCTGGAGAGATAGCATTTCTTTGTTACCCAATACAAAGTACTTTATCAGTCTTCACAGTGGAAGACGAGTAATATCCCAAAATTGAGAGTATGGTGGCCATCACCAAGAAGGTGCTCGGAAAACTGAAAGGTCTGAAGGTGGATAAATTACCTGGACCAAATGGACTATACCCCACAGTTCTGAAGGAAATAGCTGAAGAGATAGTGAAGGTGTTAGTAGTGATCTTTCTGGAATCAATGGAGTCTGGAAGGGTCCAGAAGACTGGAAAATCGCTAATGTAACCCCCTTTTTTAAACAAGGAGTAAAGCAAAAGCGGGAAATTACAGGCTGATTAGCCTGACCTCGGTAAGATTGGAGTCCATTGTGAAGGATAAGATTTGAGCACTTGCAAATGTATGGTATGAGGGCAAAGTCAGCATAGTTTCATCAAGGAGAGATTGTGTCTGACAAATCTGTTTGAATTCTTTAAGGGGTAATGAGTAGATTAGACCAAGGAGAGCCAATGGATGCTATCTACCTGGACTTCAAGAAGGCCTTCGATAAGGTGTTGCACAGGAGGCTACTAATCCAGATAAGGGCACTTTGTGTTAGAGGCATGGTCTTAACATGGTAAGAAGATTGGTTGTCTGGCAGACAGCAGAAAGTGGGGATAAAAGGGTCCTTCTCAGAGAGGCAGCTGGTGACCAGTGGTGTTCTGCAAGGGTCAGTGTTGGACCCACAACTTTTATGCATTAATGATTTTCAATGAAGGGACGGAGGGCATTCTGGTGAAGTTTGCAGATGATACAAAGATAGATAGACAGGCAGGTAGCATTTAGGGGGCAGGGAGGCTGCAGAAGGATTTAGACCAAGTGAGAGTGGGCAAAGAAGTGCCAGATGAAATACAATGGGAAAGTGTGAGGGCATGCACTTTCCTCCGGGGCATAGAGGCTTGGACTGTTTCTAAATGGGGAGAAAATTCAGAAGCCTGAAGTGCAGAGAGACTTGGGAATTCTAGTTCAGGATTCTCTCGAGGTAAACTTGCAGACTGAGTCAGTAGTTAGGAAGGCAATGCAATGATGGTATTTATTTTGAGGGAGCCAGAACATAAAAGCAGGGATGTACTTCTGAAGCTTTATAAAGCTGTGGTCAGACCACATTTCGAGTATTGAGAGTAATGTCTGGTCCCATACCTCAGGAAGGATGTATTGGCCCTGGAGGGGTCCAGAGGAAGTTAATGAGAATGATCCGTGGAATGAAAAGCTTAACACATGAGTAACATTTTAAGGACTCTCTGGGGTTTATACTTGAAGTTTAGAAGGATGGGGGGAGGAATCTAGTTGAAATATACAGAATAATGAAGGGCCTGGATAGAATGGATGTTGGGAAGATCTTTCCATGGGTGGGAAAGACTAGGCCCTGAAGGTATAGGTTAGAATAAAGGGAAGACACTTTAGAATGGAGATAAGGAGAAATTTCTTTAGCCAGAGATTAGCAGTTTTTCCACAGGTTATTTCCACAGCAATTTATCTACCACAGAAGACTGGAGGCCAGGTCGAGTATATTTAAGACAGGGATAGGTTCTTGTTTGTCAAGGGTTATGGGGAGAAAGCAGGAGAATGGGGTTGAGAAACTTATCAGCCATGATCGAATGGCGGAGCAGACCTGATGGGCTGAATGGCTTAATTGCTGTCCCTGAATCTTATAGTGTCTCCCTTGATAGGTCTGGTAAGAAATGTTAACATGCTACAATATGTTGTTGCTGAGGGAGCATGGGCCTGTTGCTGTGACCCACATGCCATGCCATTTTGAGAGAGCTATGTGCATTGGCCCAAGGCTGCATGGTGGAGAGCAGAGTTACACGAGTTAAGATCGATTGAATCTAGAATCTAGGTTATATCAAATGCTGTATCATTTGCAGAAGCTACTGTGGAGTTATCTCTGGACAGCCCTGAAAATGGCAATCAAACTAAACCATCCACTGCTGGTCTGACTGTAACGGTTCCACCTGGATCTACTATACAATCCCAGACTAAAATCTATCAAGAGGTAAGGATAATTTCAAGTCTTCAATGTTATGATTCCCAGGCCATGATACCAGAGCCAAACCTTTAACTTGCATTTTGCAAGTATCTTCCCGCTTCTGTCTTGCTTTCCAAACTCCTCCCCACATTGTCTGTACCTTTTGTTTTTCTCTGCTAGTAAACAGTAACTTCACAAAAAGATGAGTTGCCTAATGAGGAAATATTATCTGTTGCTCATCAGTGCAGGGCATTGCATTTTGATCTCCTGGCCTTTGATCCAGTTCTCCTGCAGCACTAAGTAAACCGTTCATCTGCCTGAATTATTCATTATGGCAATGGCATGAGGTGTTCCTAAACCTATACCATTTGCAAACTGGCCAGTGTTTGCTCGAGTTCTTGTGTTGCCTTTGCTTATTGCGCTTTTTTAAAAACTGTTTCATTCATGGACTTGTAGCTAGACAGTGTGGTGCTATTTAGGGATTGCTGCAGCCAGCTGTAATGCTGCTGCACTGGATGAGCAACTAAAACCATTCTTTTTCTCCTCCTCGTTGTCCTCCTCCTCACAACTGAAACCAACAGCAATTTATCTACCAGTAGTTAATTTGGTACAGGCTAGTGTTAAATGGCTTTCTGGTGGGTGCAGCTCAACTTGCCACTAGCTGGGCATTGCAGTGAGACTGTTCTGACTTTACAGTAGAGCTGCTGATTGATTAAATGTAGTGTTTGTTTTATTTTCTGTCATCTCAGTAGTACCTTGCCAGGAAATATAAACGAATGGTTGAAATGTTTGTTCCTTTTAAGCTTATTTTTTCTGCTGGGATACTCATCATGCTGCGTCTGTTTGATTCCCTCGACAGTTGGAAGAGGAAGAAGTGGAGGATGAAGAGGATCAGTTTGATGTGAATGTTACAGTTACTGAGCCAGAGAAAGTGGGTAAGTCTATGATTCTGTTCCTGTCCCATTGCCCAAAAATAAGCTTATATTCGGGGAAAGTGATGCCTTTAGTCAATGAAGGGATGGCATGGTGGTCCAGTGGTTAGCACTGCTGCCTCACAGCGTCAGGGACCCAAGTTCAATTCCACCCTTGGCTGATTGTGTGTGGTTTACATATTTCCCCCATGTCTGCATGGGTTTTCTCAGGATGCTCAGGTGTCCTCCCACAGTCCAAAGATGTGCAAGTTAAGTGGATTGGGTATGCAAAATTGCCCTTAGTGTCCAGTGACCTTGCTAGGTTGGTTAGCCATGGGAAATGCAGGGATACAGAGATAGGTTAGCGAGGGTGAATCTGGGTGGGTTGCTCTTTAGAGGGCTGGTGTGGTCTCGATGGGCTAAATGGCCTGCTTCTATTGTAGAGTTAATGATTGAGAGTTCAACTTAAATATTCACGTGGCTAATATGTTACTATATGCTGATTTCTCATTTTAAATGGTAGCTGTAAATTAGAGTGCATTCTCCATCAGCTGTCTATTTCCCCTTTTTTGTCCAGCACAAATCTCCGATCCTGACAGCGTTGACTTTGGTGCTTCTGCAGATTGAGGGGTCCATTAGTCTTCAGTTTTCAAATTGAGGGGGATAGTTTAGTGGTGCTTTGAATAGACAGGAGCATGATGCTGATATGAGCTTCTCCACTGAGTTCGTAATCAAAGCTGAAACTCTGCAGAAGCTAGACTCTCTCAGAATTGGAGCCAGTAAATGAGAAATGGTGGAAAGAAATGACTAGTGGGAATGGTTCTACAGGCCCTCCAACACTTAACGATGATGTTGGACAAAGTATGCAAGAAGAAAGTGTGATAAAAGGGCAGCAAAAATCTTAAGTGACGATAATCTGAATATAAATTGGAATAATCAAATTGGCATTTCCAGCATGGATCTAGAATTGTTTTTGCGAGTCTGAGTAGCACAGACTGCACCAACTAGAGGGCAGACTGTTTGATTTAGTACTGTGTAATGTAATCGGATTAATTAATGACTTCACCATTGAGGCATCCCTATGTAGTAAGCAAGCACATGATTGAGTTTTACATCTAGTTTGTAAGGGAGAACTTTAGGTTCCAGACTAGTATTTATGGGCATGAAATCTGCACTAATTGTAGTGAACTAGCATATTAGGCTAGGAGATTAAGTAAAGACACAGTGGGAGAGGATATTTTAGAACATTTGTAAATACACATTCCTACTATAAAGAAATTAATCTAATATGCTGACCTACTGGGGAAAGCATCAAACTTGTGAAAAACATAATGCCAGCTTGATGGTTGGTAATTGGGAAATGGCCGATGTAATGAAATAATTTGCTTTTGTCTTCACTACAAACAATACAAAAATAATTCCAGTAATAGTTGTAAGACAGGAGATGGTTGCAAATTCAGTTAAGCTGTTACAATTCCCAGGAACGTGGCACTATGCAAGATAAGGTCTAGTTGGACCTTATCCTCTGTTCTTTAAAAGTTGTTGTTAATAAGGTAGTAAATACTTCTTTAATTTTCCAAGATTCCCTAAATTCAGGGAATGTTCTATCTGACAGGAAAGTAGCAATTTTAACACCATATATGGGAATATGCAAAGGTGATGAATCTTCTTGGTCCAGTAAAGTAACTAATGACTTTCAGTGCTGAGAATTAAGGAATGGTAATGAAGTCAGTAGCTTTGTCAAACCAACATCCCAGCACCTAATTTGAGAACTGACTAATAAGTGATCTCGTGACGAGTGAGGAGAGCACTTCCTGAATTTCACTCCAGAGCCCAAGATCTGTGTAAAGCTTTTTTTTTGTCGCCTTGGCAATGAAACCACTTTGTAGCTTACAGTTCTATATGTTTATACTGAACTGATGAGTGAAAACCCAAACTGCAGCAAATGACCGCTGTCCAAATAAGGACAAGGTTTTTTATTCACTTGCTGGCCATTATTCATGGCCCTTGAAGGCAGTGGTGAGCTGCTTGGGTAGACCTGCAGTGCTGTTAGGGAGGGCACGTTGAACCAGCGGTTGCAATTTAACATTGTCATGTTGTAATGATTTGAAATTATCTTCTATAGGGCAATTTACCATGCCAAATTTGTTCCCTTTCTGATTTTGAAACAGCCAATACTCCAATCACCAAATTCATCCAGTTGTTTTTTTTTTTAAAATTACACAAAGTATCCACCTCATTGACTGTTGTTTCTTATCTCTTTCTATTGCCCTTTTTCTGAATTATGCTTGCATTCTTTTGACCCTTCCAACTTTGACCTGCCAATTAGCCCCTCACTGTTAGAGACAAAATAACTTTAGAAGCTAGAATCCAGTACTCTGACTAATGGGCCAGGTGCTGTCACCAGTCAGTACGCTCCCCTTTTGTATAGTATAAATATTGGTTTCTCCTGAATTAGTATTATTGCAAAATGCCCTGATTTTGAGAGACAGGCTTTTGTCTAATTATATTGCTTGCTCAGTGTGTGGGAAAGAATCAACCTGTAGGTTTTGTGCATTTTGTTTGATTCTTCCCAAGAGGACCACCCTCTTGATGTAGGGAGCTAGCTTTGCTGCTGTGTCTGTAGCTGTATCGTAATGATCTGCAATTCAATCAGGATGCAGAACTGAAAGCTTACCCAAGGTGTCTCCACAGGTCTGGTGGGATTGCCTTGGCTGAGTTAATGCAGTTTGCAACTGATCAGTCTAAACATTTGTAGCAGAAAGAAATTTTTCTAAAATCAGTAAATTTGTTATCCAGCTTGCTAGACCCTGCCACCTTCCCAACCCTGTTGGCATTGCATACTTGATATTTAGAAGTAAAACAGCAGCTATGTACCTGGGATAACTTTTTTATTTTTGATTTCACTAGGTGATGGGATGGCAGCATACATGGCCTATAAAGTGTCTACTTTGGTATGTATCAGAGTTTGGATATCTTGTAGTATTAGATAACCTTTTGTGGTACACCTATATGACTCATTACTTCAGTGCATTGATCTTTCAATCAGTTATTTAAGGTATATGGCTTGTTGAATATTTTAAATGTCATTGTGATATGAACATGGAAATGGTCTGAAATATAAAATGGGCAATTGAATAAGAGAATATTCAACTGTCAAATGTTTTAATTTTGAGATAAGGGTTTGGATTTGATAATGATAATGGTGGATCTTGGGTCAATCTAATTGTGTGTGTGTATATTTGAGTTGTGTTTTTGCTGTTACAGACCAGCTTATCAATCTTCAAGAGGAAGGACTTTAGTGTGAAACGACGATTTAGTGACTTTCTTGGATTGTATGATCGACTGTCAGAAAAACATTCACACAATGGCTTCATAGTTCCTCCTCCTCCTGAGAAGAGCTTAATAGGTATATCCGTAATTGGGGTTCAGTTTTATTTTCTGTAGTCTGGTACTGGGGTGAAGATCTACTGAGTTTTGAATTGATCTTGAGAATCAGTTATGAAAGGAGGATTTGAAGAAGAATTGCCTTTTATTTAAGGGAGCACTTCATTCTGTTTGAAACTTCCCCAGAATTCCATTTAGTCTTTTTTGTGGATAATTTCTTCAAACACCTGGATTGTTGGTGCCTTGTTCTTCCTCTTCCATCATGCACTCACTGCCATTCCAGTACTCCTAAATATTTATCTCCGGATGTAGTGCTGGTTTGTACGTTACTTAATTTCTCTCACTTGTGGCGAAGCAACTGCTCTCCCCACAGGGTAAGTGTTCTGTTGCCTTGCCCTCCATGAGTCTTCCAGAGAAGAGAGATGCTTCTATCTGGCCATGGCTTTTTTTTTATGTTCTAAATCAACATTGTTAATTTAGCACAAAACATTAATCCCAAGCTTACTTTCTTATGGGATACAGACTTTTTGAATTGTAAATCTTAATCCTGTCATATTTGGAGTGTTATCCTTGGTAATAATCATTTTAGGAATTTTTTTCCCTGACTTTTTTTAAGAGACCACCTAGCTGTATGAAATATTCAAGTGCATGCTCAAAAACAGCTTTGCAGTGCCATATCATGGTATCTGCCTAGAACAAAGATGGTGCCATCCATGTAGTGCACTACACTATACTGCAGGGAGTAGGCAACTTCGAGATTCAGCTCTTGAGCTGGTATAAACTTCACGATTAATCCATACCTACCCATAATAAAGTCAGTGGGTTATCTAGTTTCAGTCATTGGGCGTTTAACAGTAGCCTCTGAGTATGTCTATGTGCTAATCAGAGAATGAGCCTTGTTGACTTCAGTTCCTGTATTGAACCTTGCACGTGACATCTGAGACAAAGTTCTGACTGGCCTCCTGCTTACACAAGTGACTTTTGCCAGGTATTCTTTTGGAGGTGAGAAGGGCAACTACAACCATTGGAAGGAATTGGTTCAACTGGGCCAAATCCACTCTAATCCCCACCTGCTTCATAAATGCTGGCAAAGTAATGCAAATAGAGCTACTGCCCACACTATCTAATACTGGTGTTAGCTGCTAATGAGCAGATGGTGGCAGAGGCCAACTTGGTGTTGGCTGCACACTCTCTATTCTTTCCTTCCTCTTCCCTCTTCTCTCCTCCTGTGCCCCCCCCCAAAAAAACTATACAGATTTCTAATATGGGTTCTGCTTTGGATAAGGTATGACCAAAGTGAAAGTTGGGAAAGAAGATTCTTCCTCTGCTGAGTTCCTGGAGCGGAGGCGAGCTGCATTAGAAAGGTGAGTACCAAAAGAAATTGGAGGGAGCCACAAATGACGATCTAAACCTTCAATCTACACTTTCATATAATGTAGGTAGATGCTTGGACAAGGAGTCGAGAGTAATGAGGAACAGGCAGGGATATGAAGTTAAGACTGCAGTCACACCATTCTTGATCTTATTAGCTTGTTGGGTTTATTTGTTAAACTTGTCCTGAGGTGCAAGGAAAAGTGGTGTCGAGTCTGAAAGCTTGGGAAAACTGACTAAGAAGTTCAGTCAGGTATTTGGGTTTAAAGGTGCCTTGAAGTGGGGACACCATGGTTGAAGTGGAGAAATTCATTCTTCAGATGGATTGTAAAACGTGAGGGAAGAGATTTGAGCAAATAGAATTTTTGAAGATGGAACTAAGGCACCAGTGTATCTTGTCAAAGAAGCTTCTGGATAAGTAACTTTTGGTGTGATTCTAAGCAGTATGTAAGATGTTGAGCATTAGAATAGTTGAGACTGAAGGGGAGGGGTAAAATTCAGCTTCATACAGCAAGTGGACTGAGCTGGTCTTGATTCTAGATTGTGTGGATCACAATTCTATGGCTCGATTTCCATGTGTGTACAGCAGGAGCCTGTTCTGGACTGTCAAGTCAGGTGAGACAAAGCAAAACATTTGCACGTACTTTAGTCAAACTAAGGTTACAGGCTAGCAAATTGTATTCCAATGGAAGCTGGTTTATTATCTGGAATTTACCAAAATGTCAATTTTCAGTGTTTTCAGCAGCTTTTGAGGGCAGTTTATATGTTCAGCTACTCTCTTTTTTTAAACCACTGGGAACCATAAAAAGTGAATTGAATAAATATGCAGATACTGTAGTCAAATTTTACCGGTTTCTTCATCCATGCTCACTACCCCTCAGTGTGACACCCTCCAGTACGTGCCTACAGTCTTTAAACCAGCTCAATAACTGACTTAGGATCAGAATCAAATCTGTGACATAATGTAGTCTGTTATGGTCTGGTATAATTTGCCTTTTATCTTATCCAGTCTGGAAAATAACTTTCTGTTGGTGATAGTGAGTGAGTGCCCCACCTGTTCATGTAGGCTTATTCCTTGTAAGATTAGTTGTTGTAAATTGCCCTGTTTTATCTGTTACACATTTGCTTTCAGCAGTTCATCTGACACAATAGGTCTCAGTATTTTACTAGCTGCTACTCTGCCAGTGTCCGTTATTAACTCTCTTTTGCGATTCTGCCATTCTTCTCAAAATATCTTTGTAGAACCCTTTAGTGTACAGAAATAATTTATTTCCTCTGCCTCCCCTGGTGCAGGAGGAAAATGGAGAGGGGGAGGGAGGACAGGGAAGTGACTTGTGTTGAACAAAATGGTAAATGTCACAATCCCTTTTGGGAAAGTACTGATACACCAGTCCCTCTACTCTTGAGGATCACCCCAGAAGTTAATCAAATTACTCACTCTTCATTGTCCTGTCTGAACTCTGGTTAACAAAAGAAGTCCATCAATATATAATTCTGCCAGCTGAAACTTTGTCCATCTTTTAAGTCCCTATATGTGTACACATACAGAAATGCATGTATGTTATTGGTGGCAAGAGAAGTGTTGGGGACACAGTTTAATAGCAACAGTCCCCAGGATTTGATGAGGTGTCCCTTTTTTGCTTCTTTAATCTCCTTATTAGATTCTTTGAAGAAATAAAGTACTGAATGCTACACTCATGAACAGTCTTTTAGTTCATGGTTTAGGGGCAACAGCTGAGAGCAGCTGGTGAGAGAGTATAGCTAGATGTCTTCCAGGTTTTATTTCATTGCACAGAAGACCTTGTGTGTCTCATGCGCTTGCTCTGTCTCGCGCGCACTCTCTCTTCTGGAGTCATCTGTTCCTGGAAGTTCTGTGTTCATCTACTGTCTCTTGATGTTTGCTGTTCTCATACACCCAGAATGCTGTGGTGTCTTACACATATTCCCCATAGTGCTTAAAGCAACAATGTAAGCACAACACTGAGTTCCATGAACTTATTTTTTAAAAAAGTGCAGTTATTTTTCTTTCTTCACCACCACCCCACCCCCCAACCAAGTCCTTGCTTTAACACAGTCCTTTCTCTAGTTTTGTCCACAATGCAATAAAGATGTGGTCTTTGCTTAAAGCAGGAGTACTGACATTCTTTTCCCTTGCCTGTGCAGACCTCTTGAACTGTGTATGTGTTATATAGCAAGCAACCAGAGTGGTAAATGATTTGTTAGCTTTTAGTAGATTGCAGTAGAAGAGTACAGTGCAATGATTGGCATTTGTGAGGGCTTTTCTGCAGTACTGTATATCATTTTTGTGTCTTTGCTTAAGGCAGACAATATTTGCTTTGGGAAGGCTGCACATGATTTCAGCTGACGAAGAAAGATTTAGTTGGCTAGGCTAATACTTCCTAGAACTTAGAATGAGCAGTGATCTGATCTAATTCAAATATTAATAATTTGATAGTGCTGAGAAAATGTTTTCACCCTATTAGGGAAACCTAGAACTGAGTCAGTTTTAGAGCCTAAGAACACGAGGAATAGGAGTAGGCCATTCAGCCCTTCAAGCTCACTGTGCTGTTCATTGAGATCATGGGTCATCTTGTATTTCAATGCCATTTTGCGAGATGGTGTTGGTAGCACAACGGTCATGTTGTGGGAGCTTGGATACAAATCCCATTTTGGCAGATGGTGAAATTTGAATGCAATAAACTCTGGAATTCTAATGTCACGAATGATATGTAATGGTAACATTTTACAATCTTGTGAAGAAATTCCTCATCAGACTGAAATAGTTTGCCTTTTGTGTGACGACTATCCTCACTCTGGTGCTGTCCACGTCATTATCTTTCCTTAGGATCTTCCTTAGTTTTACCATGCCCCCTTCTGGATTTCTATTTTACATAACCCCCTGTTCTTTCCATACTATAGGACATTAACTGTTTTGAATCCTCTGCCATAAGCTTTCCCTTTTTTAATCTGATCCGGTATGTTCATTGACATGTTTGTTTTTCCATAACTGCCTTCGATCTTTAGAGCTGTGGTTACTATCACCAAACTGATTCCACACTGACAATTCTGCCAGTTGCTCAAATAATGCAGCACACATTTTCTTGCATACTACCTAAATTTTCATCCTTCTCAAAATCGTGTTAATTAGAATAGCGGATCAGTGTTTAGACTAAGATGAGGAATTTCTTCATTTGAGGGTGTCCCCAAAGAGTGTGGATGATCAGGCTTTGTGTATACAGATGTTTTTGGGTACCATGGGAATGTGGAACTGAAGTAAATTTGATCTTAAGGTACAGTGAAAAGTGCTGTTTTGAATGCTGTACAGGCAGATCGTACCATTCAAAGTGCGTCAGGGTTGCAGGTCAGAGTGCAGAATAGTGTTACAGTAGCAAAGAAGTTGCAGAGATCAGAATTAACATTTGAGGTTGAGGGGCAGCCATGTTCTTTTTGAATGGCAGAATGGTTTGAAAGGATCAAATGGACGACTACAATTTCCTATATCTTTGAAGACCTGGTGTTCTTGACCAGTTTGGTATCTTGTGCACTAGGTGGCATCTGACCTACGATTGCTTGGCGTTAGCTGCATTCTGACTTTTGCATGGAGTATGAGGTTTAATTTTAAAGTTAGGGTGCATTTCTGTAAATGATAATACAGACAGCTGTCCATTATGCTGTGTTAACACAGGCATTTCTAAAAATTTAATTGTGTACAATTTATTATAAATACCTCTAGCCACTCTTCCCTACGTCAAAGACATCTAGGAAATGACTGCCAGACTACTCAGATCCCTTGGCATCATGGTAGCCCACAAACACATAAATAGGAAGTGAGCCTACACCACCAGTACTTCATCTGGAGGCTCACTGAAGATGTTGTGGGCGGCACGGTGGCACAGTGGTTAGCACTGCTGCCTCGCAGCGCCAGAGACCCGGGTTTAATTCCCGCCTCGGGCGACTCTGTGTGGAGTTTGCACATTCTCCCCGTGTCTACGTGGGTTTCCTCCGGGTGCTCCGGTTTCCTCCCACAATCCAAAAATGTGCAGGTCAGGTGAATAGGCCACACTAAATTGCCCGTAGTGTTAGGTGAAGGGGTAAATGTAGGAGAATGGGTCTGGGTGGGTTACGCTTTGGCGGGTCGGTGTGGACTTGTTGGGCCGAAGGGCCTGTTTCCACACTGTAGGGAATCTATCTGGAAAGCATAATTGGGTGTATGCAGATTTGATATTTGCTTGATATATTAAAATAATTTAAGTCCAAAGAAAACTGCTAACCCTCTGGTTATCATTCCAGATATCTACAGAGAATCATCAAGCACCCAACGCTCTTGCAGGATCCTGATGTGAGAGAGTTCTTGGAAAAAGATGAGGTAATGCCTGATAAAAGTAAGGTAATCTTCTCCATTGTGGCAAGAGAGGGTTTGCTTTTACCTCTCTTTTTTCCCCCTGCTAGTCCCCATAACCCCTTGCCCTTTCAAAATGTGTCCACTGTTCATTTCTGACCATCTGTTGGCCTTTATCCAGTTACCTGTCCAAGATGCTGTATCTTATTAATATCTCCGTGACATCTTGTCTATAATCTTGCACTTCATTTGTTAATATTTTTGTGTTGTGTCCTCATGACCTCTGCATCTAAATATCTTCTGCCTCACTGTTTTCTGGTTATTCATCCCACTTCCCCTCAATTTGGAATATTGTTTCCCCTTCTCTCTTGGCAGATTTTACTGTAACCCCTGTCAGATTGATCTGTTCTGATATCATGCTTTTTTATCAATTGCTGATCCATTGGCTGTACTTTTCCAGTACTTGCCTTTTCTCATCAGTATGGAGCAGAAGTATTAAACTCCTGTTTCCAGCCAAACTGCCCCTTTTCTTCCTCCACCCGTTTTCTACCATACATTTTTGTAGCTTATCTATTCTATTGCCCTTGTCAGTGGCTGAATCCAAAGATGCTATGCAGTGATTACCCAAGTTTTTTACAGAAATGTTTTGAAGCTGAATTTCGAGTTTTCCTAATCCTTAAAGTATGACAAAACTATTTAGAGGTGAACCAAAGTTGCTCAAAACCAATGCAGTCTTGCAAAACCTTTTCCTCTAAGCTTCTAATCTTAAAACGTTAACTAGAAAGATGTCTTGCAACCATAAATGTTTGTGTCCCATCAAGCCATGCATGTTAGACTTTGTAGAACACTTACATTCTGTCTGCAAAAATACCCCAAGCTTCCAATTGCCTGCCACTTCAACACAGTGTTCCCTTGACAGCATTTATCACAGGCCTGCTGCAGTGCTGCAACAAGGCTCAGTGGAAACTGGAAGAGCACATTTCATTTTCTGTTTGGGAACCATGGAACTTTCAGGACTCCTTTATAAAGTCTGTAACTTTGGAGCCTGGCCACCACTTTCTGTATCCTTTACCCACTCCTACACCTCCAGCCTTGCATTTACTGCTCTATTCTGGAGAAGAGTCACTGGATTCTGCTTTCCCTCCACCAATGTTGCCAGACCTGCTGAGTTTTTGCACCAGTTTGGTTTTTCAGATTTCCAGCATCCGTGATTCTTTGTTTTATTATCCTGCATGCTCTTTAGCTATCACTAAATGTAGTGAACTAGTGGATCAGCTGTCTTAGGCAACAGAGGAATTTAAGTGCTGGCATTTGTTTTGCAAGGTGGTGTGAATGTAGCGTGAATAGCAGTCTTGCTCCTTGTTAATGTGCTAACTGTTCTAATTGTTCATGTTTGCTAGTGATTATATTTTTATTATTGACTTTTAAAATTACTGCTATCAAAAAGTTGCTCTAACATTGATCATGCATGCCAATGGTGAACTTTCCAGGATTAGAAATCTAGTGGAAACTGTCTCCGACTAATTGTTTGTGTGGGTGGGAAATAGTGGTTTTTGGTAAGCAGTGTTCTGTATAGCATTGACATTTCAATCTGATTTACAGTTGCCACGAGCAGTAAACACTCAAGCTTTAAGTGGTGCTAGTCTCCTTCGGATGGTGAACAAGGCTGCCGATGCAGTCAGCAAGATGACCATCAAGATGAATGAGTCTGATATCGTAAGTGTTGTGCTATTGTGGAATGAGCAATAGGCTTCATGTTGTTTAATGTTCCCTATGTGTAAGTGATTTGATTCTGACCTCTGTAGATGAGCTGAAGGATGACTCGTATATTACATGAAAGTATTAAATAATGGTCAGAAAAAGAGCTATAGGTAATGGTTGAGCCGATTAAGTTCAAGTGGTTAGAAAGACCTATGGCCTATCTTGTGGTTTCTGTTGATTTTGGCCAGTTCCAGGAATAAAAATGGGAGCAAAAAAGACCAGCTTGTTCCTTTGCTGAACCTGTCAGCCATGGAGAAGAAATCCTATTCCTGATCTCCATACACACCCTCATCCTTAATGTGAGCGGTGGGTGAAGGATCCTTCTGTATACTGACCTTATGGGGTTCTGGGTTTGGTCTGTGATGTGCCCGTTACTGACCTGACATACTGTATCGTGTTGAGAATGTATATTGCTTTTGTTTCTCTGAATCTTGGCTATTTGATTCTAAAAGTTGGAAAATTATCTGCTTATGATTACATAAAGGGGTCACCACTGGGTCACGTCTGGTTGAAAAGCAAGGAAATTAAATAAAAACAATGTTGGGAGGTCATGTTGCAGCTGTACCGGACATTGGGTAGGTCACTTTTTAGAATATTGTGTGCGATTCTGGTCTCCTTCCTATCAGAAGGATGTTGTGAAACTTGAAAGCGTTCTGAAAAGATTTACAAGGATGTTGCCAGGGTTGGAGGGTTTAAGCTATAAGGAGAGGCTGAATAGGCTGGGACTGTTTTCCTGGGACGTCGGCTGAGGAGTGACCTTAGAGGTCTATAAAATCAAGAGGGGCATGGATAGGATAAATAGGCAACTTTAAAGGGCAACCTTTTCACACCGGGTCGTGAGTGTATGGAAAGAGCTGCAGGAAGTGTTGGAGGCTGGCACAATTTACAGCATTTTAAAAAGCATTTGGTTGGGTATATGAATAGGAAAGGTTTAGAGGCATATGGAACTAGATTATTTAGGATATCTGGTCGGCATGGACGAGTTGAACTGAAAGGTCCGTTTCCGTGCTGTACATCTCTATGATTCAGTGACTCTAAACCAGTTGGAAACCCTTTGCATGAAAAATATGGACTGAGACTACTCCATTCCCATCTATACTCATTTTCTGTGTGTGATATTTCTCTGTTCCATCTCCAGTGGTTTGAAGAGAAGTTTCAGGAGATTGAGAATGAAGACCAACAAATACGCAAGCTTCATGCTGTTGTTGAAACATTAGTCAATCATAGAAAAGGTGAGGCCAGTAGGTTTGAACATTCGGTGAAGTAGGATTAGCATAAACTTAATTCATTAAACTAATCTGTTTTGCAAACTGTCAAGTTTGCATTTTACCTTTTTTTTGTTTGAAGAAGTCAATAAATAATTTGTATGGAGAGAACTGGTCAATGTCATGGGTCATAATGAAGGAACCACTTCTGTTAAAGCAATAGGATGTGTGGTTTTTAGGGCCCTAGTAGATTACTTTAAGCTAAGTGGTTTATGGTTCACAAATGTACTATGCTGTTTTGATAGATTAGAGGGGTGGGGTTAACTATGCATTACTGGAAGAAGACAGTAGTTATTGTTATAAGTTTTATTTAAGACTGGGTGAGGTTGATTAGCACTAAGCAGCTCATCAAAAACATCAAATGCGTTGATGCCAAACATGAACTCAATGTTCACTTTCAGTTGCAGCCTTAGTGTGTAGAGTCTGATTTTTTTTTTTCTCTTTGGAGTACTGAAGCCTAAAGGGGAACTGGAAGTGAATGCATATTATGGACAGATTTTCCATGGTTACCTTCCACTGTTCCAATTCAATGCTACTTGGAAAAGTCCCAGTAGTCCCAGAGGGCCAAGATTTATCAACTAGTCAAATTCCAACCTCCATTCAGTCTGGAATTTTGTAAGTGTCATATGCATGTTATGTTGAAACATTCCCTTCAGAGAAAGGAACCCAAATTCACTCTTTTAAGCAATAAACAAGTTTGTCCAGTTTTGAAAAAAAACTAACCACCTATCGGCAAACAGCTGATGTGTAGAGTACTCAACTGTGGAGGAAATAGTCTCGTGCGGTACAAGATTGTGGTTTAGGCACTTTTGGGACAGTTGAATCCTGTTATACCTGGAGTGTGAGGGGGCAGTATAGCTTCACGCTGTATCTGACCTTTGTCCCTATCCCAGAAGTTTTTGATGGGGACAGTGTTGAGGGACCTTTCCTTTTGTTTACTTTTAAGGGTAGGTGGAGCTTTTTTTTTTTGATTAGATTACTTAGTGTGGAAACAGGCCCTTCGGCCCAACAAGTCCACACCGACCCGCCGAAGCGTAACCCACCCAGACCCATTCTCCTACATTTACCCCTTCACCTAACACTACGGGTAATTTAGCATGGCCAATTCACCTAACCCCTGCACATTTTTTTGGATTGTGGGAGGAAACCGGAGCACCCGGAGGAAACCCACGCAGACACGGGGAGAATGTGCAAACTCCACACAGAGTCGCCTGAGGCGGGAATTGAACCCGGGTCTCTGGCGCTGTGAAGCAGCAGTGCTAACCACTGTGCTACCGTGCCGCCCATTAACTCTGCTGTACTCTGCTTCCTTAATTCTTCCTCCACTCTCCACCCAACCATTCCCTACACCACAAGAGTAGAAGTGTATTTTATTTAGTTATCCTAAGGCACAGCATGCAATACCTTTTACTAAATGACAGTCAGTTATGGGAAGGAATTCTGACCTCTGTATAGGCAGAATGGGTGGAGATATGATTGTACAATCTCTCCCCAGCAACTGAGTGGCTGAGTGTTATCTCCTGTATGACCTTCCTCATAATTATCTTCCTTTACAGTTTGTACTGGGCCATGCCAAAATAAACTCTCGTCTAGCTGCAAGACCCAAACAGAACATTCCCTTTTTCTCAGTGCAAATGTTCTTAATGAGATCACAGTATGTAAGGAAGTGTCTAGAAATAGTGGATGCATCGGTAGTCATTCTTTTCAAGATTCTATAGCCTCTGAAACAGTTTCTATAGATTGGACAGCAGCTAATGTAATACCTCCTTTTTAAAAAGAGAGAGAAAAACCTGGGAATTGCAGGCTGGTTAGCCTGACCACGATAGAAGGAAAATGCCAGAGCAGGTAAAAATTAATAGTGAAGCACTTAGAAAACAGTGACTCTTTCTAATCCAGTCAATGTGGATTTACAAAAGGGAAATTGTTCTGGACAAATCTGTTGGAATTTTTTTGAGGATGAAACCAATAGTCTGGATTAGGAAGAACTAGTGGTTTACTTGGATTTTCAGAAGGCTTTTGATTATACCAAATGAGAGATTAGTGTGTAAAATCAATTAGTGTGGGATTGGAGATGGTGTACTGACATGGACGAGGAACTGGCTGGTAGATAGAAAACAGGTAGGAATAGATGGGTCAGTTTGGCTGTCCGTGACCAGTGGGTACCAGACAGATCAGTGCTTGGACTGAGCTATTCCCAATATATGAATAATTTTAGATGGGGAGCTAAGTGCAATAACTTCACGTTTGCAGATGACAGTTGGGTGGGAGGATAAAGAGATGCTTCAGTGTGATTTGCTAAGTGAGTGGGCAAATGCATGGCAGATGAAATTTAATATGAATAAATGAGTTAACCATTTTTGGTGGCAAAAGCAGCAAAGTGGATCATCTGATTGTGTTGCAACTCCCCCTTTCCTGATCTGAATCTCTTTGTTCACCAGTCATTGAAAGTAAACAAGCAGGTGATGAAGAATACAGATGGGATTTTGGCCTTTGCTGCACAAGGATTTGGGTACAAAAGCAGGGATGCCTTGCAACAATTGTATGGCGTCTTGATGAGACCATACATAGAGTACTGTGTGCAGGTTGGCCCCCTCTATCTGAGGGAGGATGTACTGGCCATGGAGGGAGTGCAGTGAAGGTTTGAGACTGCTTCCTGGGATGGAAAGACTGATGTATGAAAATTGTTTGGACAGGTTGGGATGTGTTCATTGGAGTTTACAAGAATGAGGGGGTGGGGGTAGATTCTCATAGAAACCTACAACATTCTAACAGGACTAGACAGTATAAATGCAGGAAGGCTGTTCCTGATGGCTGATTGGCGAGCCAGGATCAGGTCTTAAGGATATAGGTTAGGCAGTTTAAGACTGAGATGAGCAATTTCTTCAAATGACAAGCAGTTGGAATTTTCCACCACAGAGCATGGCTGAAGACGAATATTGAACATTTTCTGGGAGGTGGATATGGTTTCTAAGACTAAAGGGATCAAAAGCAGAAACCAGGTACTGAGTAGATCAGCCATGAATGGCTGAGGAACTGATTGGCTTACTCTTCCTATTGTGTGTTTCAAAGAAATTACATTTTGGAGGGGTTGGGAGGCTAAATGATTTGAGGAACTTGGAATTTTTTTGAGACAAGCTGAACTGAAATTGGAGATGAAATTGAGCTATTAATAAAGTGAGTACTGATACTAGTCATACTGCTGACAGAAAATCATTAGGTCTCTAGTGGGTGTGTATTTAAATAAATCTCAGTTCTGAAGGTACTAAATTGACCTGTGCTTAAATTCTGTTTGATCATCAGAGCTTGCGATGAATACGGCCATCTTTGCAAAGAGTGCTGCCATGCTGGGGAGCTCCGAGGATCACACCGCATTATCCCGGGCACTGTCACAGCTTGCAGAGGTTGAGGAGAAGATTGAGCAGCTTTACCATGAGCAAGCCAACAATGACTTCTTCCTGTTCGCTGAGTTGCTGAGTGACTATATCCGTCTGATTTCTGCAGTGAGGGTACCTGCTATTGCTAATGGTGCCACCTTGGTTCTCAGCTTCTCAAATGTCAAGTGCATTTTCTGATCGCTGGGTTATCGCTCAGTTTTCTGTTTGGGTCATTTGCGTACAAAGTACTTCAGCTGATAAATGAGTTGTGCTAAGGGATGAGTGAACCGGTCATGGTGAAAACTGGGCTCTGAGGAGATTACCAAGCTATGTGCTGGAGGAATAATTATTTTGAGTAGAGGGCATATCTTCTCTCTTGTTCCCCTTAAAGTGATGATTCTATGATTTGAAGATATTTCTGATACTTTGCTCAAAAGGCTATTCTTCTCCCTCACAGGGAGCTTTGACCAACTCTTAAGGGGAGAGTCAGTTCTAACTGGATCTTGAACCTGCCTGTCTCCATCACTGGGTGGAGATCAGGATCAAGAGTCCTTGAAGCCACAGACCAGCCTCCTGTGATGACCCCAGTTATGAGCTAGCTTCTCCAATTGGTGCATTGTAATAGTATGTGGCGGTTTAACCTAGACACTGAGTACTGTGGTCTGGTTGTCTTGGTGCAGGGAGTCTTTGACCAACGGATGAAAGCATGGCAGCGTTGGCAAGATGCTCAGACCACGCTGCAAAAAAAGCGAGAAAACGAAGCTCGACTGATTTGGGCCAATAAACCTGACAGACTGCAACAAGCTAAAGATGAGATATCAGAGGTATGGGGCCCATAGGGGTGGCACCTGCCTGATTTAAACCAATTGAACAGGTGGAAGTAGAACATTAGTTGTTCTGTGCTTTTTACTAACACCCATGCAGGCATTGGTTTTCTTGGTCAGCAGTTTTGGTGCTATGCACTGTACAACCGGTAATTTTTTGGGGGGAGGGGGGCGTGGGAGGAGGAGGAGTGGGGTGGGTGGGAAGAGTGTCAGTTAGCTCATTTGGCTGGTTGGTATCCTTGCAGCTCAGGTCACCTCTCCCCTCACCTGATGGATGAAAGTCCTTGTGTCTGCGTGGTGCAGTTACTACTTTTGCAACCAATAAACCCCTTAATGCATCAATCATATTTGTGCTGCACACTATTTGCCAGTACTGTTTGCATAGGTTCAGATCTTTCCCTCACCATTGACCAAGTTGAGTGAGACAGTCTATAATCTGTAGATGTACACACAATTTCTGCTAGGAAGGTAGAAATGGAATTGTTTGGTTCCCACTGCCTTCCATAGGCAGCATGAACTGCAGAAACTAGAAAGGTTTCATGTTTCAGCTTGGATTTGTGCTCTGTGAGCTGACCACAGTTGGTGTGCTGCTAAAATTGGTGTCTGCATGTTAGAGTGAAACTCTGTCTCCCTCGCAGCGATGCAGTAACTAATCTGGAATGTGGGAACTGTTTGACCTGTCGAGTGAGAAATTGGTTTGGTTTGGTTTGTGACAGCTTCCCACACTTCAATAAATTGCCAGTGTGCGTCCAGATTCTGTTATGAATGCTCAGTGACTGGACAGAACACCAAAGGGCACCCTGGATCAGTGGGGGTTGTGCAGTAGCAGGGATTTACCCTCAGAAGGGGAAAATAATAATGGCACAGAAGACTGCAATGGATTAGTTGCAGTGGATCTATTCCATTGTGAAAGAGAGGTTAACTTCTGTCTCCTGTTTTCTATCTTCTAACTTCAACTCACCAAACTTCTAACTATTTTCTAATTGCATCCAAGTCCCATTCATCCTGACCTCTCTGCTCACTTAAGGCATTGCTTAACTGACGTCCAAAGTTTCCTCAGTGTGGGTTCACTTCTGGCCGAGGTCACTATGAATGTCTTGCTGCCTAACCTTTTCACTAGCCTAAGATGTGATTTTTCTCTCTCGTGCACGTGCTGTTTGCTCAAAGCAGCCTTATGGTCCCATGGCAACTTTACCTTTTATCACCAGTCAAACCCTTGATGCAGAGATAATATTCATGCAGCACACTATTTGCTTTCGAAATCTGTAGTCATCCCTGACTCTGTCACCCTGACTCTATCCTCTCCTTGCTGAAACTTTATTGCTGGAACAGCACAACAGGTAAGGCAGCATCTAGGGAACAGAAGATTCGACGTTTCGGGCACACGCCCTTCTTCTTCCTGAAGAAGGGCGTGTGCCCGAAACGTCGAATCTTCTGTTCCCTAGATGCTGCCTGACCTGTTGTGCTGTTCCAGCAATAAAGTTTCAGCTTTGATCTCCAGCGTCTGCAGACCTCACTTTCTCCTCTATCCTCTCCTTCCAGACTTAGACTTTCTGTGCTGCTCTAATTCTGACCTCCTTGAACATCCCTAATTTTCCTCGTTCACCACTAGCATCTTGCCTTCAGCTGTTGTGCCCAAGTTATGGAATTGCCTTTCTGGATCTCTACAGCTTGTGTTTTTGTTTTGTATCAAGTGCTCTGTAAAGCCCACCTCTCTTTAATCATTGTTTAGTCTCCTGCCCAGTATCTCCTTGGGTTGCTTAGTATCAGTTTTTTTTTGTTTTGCCCATGTGAAGTGCTTTAGGATGTTTTACTATGTTAGAGGTTCTCTGTAAATGCATGTTTTGTCTGCACTAGGTAAATGTAGACTTTCAAGCACTGAGATTGGGGTTATGTTCTGTGCAGCCACAATGTGACATTCCAACTCTATGCTCAATGCACTGACCGACAAAGGCAAACGTGCCAGATGCCATTTTCACACCCTGTCTACCTGTGACTCCACTTTCAAGGAACTATGCACTGTCATTCTTGAGTTTCTCTGTTCTACAACACTTCCTAGGGCCCTACCATTTGTGTATCAGTCCTGCCATGAGTCGCCTTACCAAATGCACCTCAGTCATCTAAGTTAAACTGTCTGGCACTCCTTGGCCCACTGACCCATCTGATCAAGATCCCATTGTACTGTGATATACATTTCTCTGATCTCTATACTGACAATTTTGATGTCATCTGCAAACTTACTAACCGTACCTCCTCTATTTACGTCCAAATCATTTATATAAATGACGAAAAGCAGAGAGCATGGAGTTTTGAGTCTGGTGTGTCTCTGTTCTGTTAGAGCTGAAATACTCTGCCATTGAGGCAGAAAAGGCTCCATGAGATCCAGTGGATGATTGAAGTGATGCTAATTAGTTCCTCTGTTTCTAGTGGGAGCCCAAGGTTCTACAGTGTGAGAGAGATTTTGAGCGGATCTCCCTAACCATTCGGAAGGAAGTTGCTCGGTTTGAGGTAACACTCTTTTAATGGAGTCAGCTAAAACTGGCTGTGCCTTTTATGAATGACCCTAGTCAGCTAGGGAATACTGGGGCTGTTACCTTGTGGAAGTTGGACCCTCTTATGTTTTAATTCTCCTTTTTTTGTTTTCGTACGCTTTCAGAAAGAGCAAATCAAAGACTTCAAAAGTCGGATTATTGTGTATTTGGAAACACTTCAGAACTCTCAGCAACAGGTGAGCTAATACCTGAGCATTTTCTTATTCTTTTAAAACAGCTTGTTGTTTGCATCCTGTTCCAGATACTGTTTAATATGAGAAGCTGGAATCTTGCTATAGAATGTTAAATGATTGATTGGAGGGGCTCGAGAGGGATGTTTGGTAGATTTTCAGAACATATCAATTTCAGAAGTTATTCAACAAACTACCTAATGAATTGTGTATAGCTCCTTGGTCTACACCTTACCATCAAGAAGGTCAAGGGCAGCAGATACATGCACGTTCCCTCCAAGCTACTCCCCATCCTGACTTGGAAATATCACTGTTCATTCAGTGTCACTGGGTCAAAATCCTGCAACTCTCCCTGAATCTCACTGTGGGTCTATCTACACCTTGTGAAGTGTAACAGTTCAAGGAGACCGCTTACCACCTTCCCTAGAGAAATTAAGGATGGCCCAACCAGTGAAGTACCCACCTTGATTAAAAAATGCATGGAAAATCTCCATCTACAATCATCCCCTCCCAAGTGTATCTCCATCCTGACATTTACAATATATTTCTGTTGCTTCATTGTCACCGGGTCAAAATCCTGGAGCTCCCTTCCTTCCTAATAGCCCTGTAGGTGTCCCTCTTTTCCCCCAAGGACTGCAGAAATTTGAGGTCAGGTCAGTTAGGGATGGCAGGAAGCACTAGCCTGGCCAGTTTCCTCTATCTCATGAATTAACTAGTTGAAAAGCATAGGGTGTGTGGGAGAGGCAAACAATCAACACAAGTGTACCAGTTCAGGGAAGTGTTGGAGGATTTGAAGAAGCAATTAGATTTGGAACGGGTGGGGGGTGGAAGTAGCAGGTCTGATTTTGAGTTGGACATTTTCTCATTTCTAATCTTTTCTGCAGACTTTTACCATGAAACAGTGTTATAAAACTTACTTTTACCCAAGGAATAAGCTTCCTCAGTTGAATGCTTTCCCTGCTCCCCTCCAACCTGAGCCCTTCTAATCAGTTTTTAGCGCACTGGTTCAACTGGTAGAACGTCAGAAAGACAATAGCTTGGGAGATCTCTAATTCCATTTTGCTCAGAGTTGCACTATCCCTTGTAAGCAAGAGCAGCAGATTCACGCTGAAGGATTTGATTTAGCTTTTTGTAAGTTTGCAGAAATTGGGAGTCTCAGCCTCTGGGGCATTCTAAGGTGAGACAATAACCTAAATTTCCTCTTTGATGCCTGTAGCCCTTTTAAATTTTCATGCAAGAGTGGTAACTAAAGGTTCCCAAGTGTGTAAGGGCTCTGTGCAGAGTCTTGTGTTGCCAAGCAGCTTGTAGGGAATAGCAAAACTACAGATCAGAAAGAAAGTGTTTAAAAGCTGAGTTTCACTTGCTTGCAGTTTATTTGCAAATGGACTTTTGTTTCAATTACTGAACCTCATAACAATACTTTCTGTTGACAGCTCATCAAATACTGGGAAGCTTTCCTACCAGAAGCAAAAGCCATTGCGTAGTGGAATTGAAAACGGAGTGGACACTTGCTGCCTTTTATATTGTATCTCCAGCCTATAAGTGAATCTGCAATATCATCTATAAAAGGGGACACTTTTTTTTAATGGTTGCAGGTTTTTCTTGCTCTTCCTATGATAAATCTTGAATTATCTTTCATTTTCATATATTTTCTTATGAATTGATCAGTTGGGAAGCCCAATTGTGATGGAATTTGAATTTTTTGAATGCCCATTGCAGATATGGGTTTGGGAAGGGGAGAGGAGGGAGGGGAGTGGAGATATTATCAGAACTTGTCCCCACAGCATCCACTCTTTTTCTCCTAATGACAAACTCCTGCTCTTCTCCAACAGAACTGTTGGGTTTTTTTAAATAAAAGAAAACCTGTCTTTCCTTTAACCTGAGTTCCACAGATCTGAGAGGACCAAAGATTTTGAGGGATCCAAGTGTTGAGAGCTCTGTAGTCAGGACTAGGACAACCAGCGGTGGAACATCAGACTGACACCTTTTAAAACTCTAATCGAGCTTTCAAAACAAAGTACTACAGCTGGCCTGGAACTCCAAGCAGCCAGTACTAATGGCCAAACCATGATTGCCAGTACATGAATAGGCAACATTGTTTACACATGTCCTCTTTTTCTCTGAACCTGCATCCATGCTGTTTGTATTGTTTTCTTGCTAGTCTTTGAACTTTGCATTACCATTATAGTTATATAGCTGCTGGACTGAGTAGAAGTGAAGAAGGTCTCAACAAAATAGGTTTATAGGCTAAGTTCACGTTAAATACAGTTAAACATGGGGGTCTTAAATATGGACTGTGCTGAGGACTGATAAAGAATTCCTCCCATTTGTGAACTTTCAATGACTCAGCCGCTGTGTTTGGTTAAGGGAATTCTGTAACATGGTTGTCTCTGGCTGAGATGACTACCCATGTATTCCTGAGCCAAGTTGAATTACCAGCCCTATGTTCCACTTTAAATTTTCTATCTTGTAGTGGTTTCCAAGACTATACTTTTTCACAAGTGTCAAGACAATAAATTGTATGCCATAACTGGAACAAGTGGCTCCATCCAAATATAACCTGTTTACTGCGGCCTGATTTAGCTGACTAACATTACTGTTCATGCACAAGTGTGAGCAGTTGCAACTTACCTTGCTTAGTGCTGTTTTATGGACTGATTGTGGAGTCTAAATACAAAGAATTTGGGGGTGAAAAATGAAATAGAGACTGGTAAAAGATTGATTTACAACAGTGCTGTAGAACAACCTGATAAACACTGGTGTATTTGACTCTAATCTGTTTATGGTGCAACAAAAAGGCCCTTGTCACTTGCTCCTCCATTGTCATTGAACTCCTGTAGTAACCATCCAGCCATGAGTGAGACTAGCAGGAGAGACTTTCCCGGAAACTGTGACCTGACAAAGCCAAGTATCCTTGTCTGCTTTCCTGACTGACAGTCAAAGCGAGTTGGAAGGCAACAGAACCGTCTGTTTACAAACCTGTTTATGGCCTGCTCTCCTGTATTACTTCAGTATTCTGGAAAAAGATACTGGTGTTCCTGCACACACAATCGGTAATCTTTACTCATTATGCACTAAAACCTTTTTTAAATTTTCAGTTTAATGTACTTTCAGAGGAACTGAGAATTCTCTTTCACTTTGTTCTCAAGTAGAAAAAAAAATCAGTTCCTCGTCTAGTTGTGACCTCAACTTTCAAATAAAGTTCACAAATGATTTACCAAACCTGTTTTAGTTTCTTTTTTGTCAAAGTAATAAATTTGTATTACAACCAGTATAAGCACAGTCAGGAATTTGCCTGGTTTCTGCATTCAGTGTAATGTAACAGAGCAGAAAGTTCCCATCTCTGTGCTGTGTTCATTGGAATGTGACAACCTGTCCTTTTTAGACTTGGGTCAGAAAGGAAATCAGCCAGGATTCTTGCTTCCAGTGAAGAATGCAAGCGTGCAGTCAAATCCACTCCATCGGCATGATTCCTTACTTTCAATGAAGGAAGTAGAACTGGAAAGATTTTATCTTGTCTGATTTTGAAATAATTAGATCTTTTTGACAGTCTGTCCCCACACTGCATGTTTGAGTTCTGTGCATACCATCTGCAAAATATCAATCTTTCCAAACTAGTGACCTCTAACCTGGAAGGATGAGGGTAGTAGGTTTATCAGACAACATAACTACCAGTCTCTCACCCTTCTGACATTACGCTGCATCTGAATCCTGGACTACCCTGTTCTCTGCACAGTGTTTGGAGTAGAGTGAAGGTGGCTCACCACTGTCCAAAGGGCACCTGACTTAGCAGTGGTGACCTGACTATTCCAGTTTTGTTGGTGATGCTTATCTCCTAAGAATGAATTTAAAAAAAAATACATTGAGGCATTGTTTTGTATGTAGGTTTCCTCATGAAGGAATGTTTCAGATTTTGTTTTGAACAGATAAAGGAAGAGTCTGGCTGCAAGTCTAGGTGAAGAATGAATTTTGTTTTGGTCACCCCACCCTCTACTGTTGACCGTAATGGCTAGGGTTTAATTTGATTTGTGTAATCTAATTATTTTCCTAATTGGAATGTTCCTGGTTCTTGTTCAGCGAATGGATGCTCCTGCTGAAGATCACCATTTGCTTGTATCTTGCGTTACAAGCTCCACGTAATATAAATTGGCATCAAAGAGCATGTTCTAATAGATCTGTTTGGATTTCTAATGAGCTTTTGTCCCTCAGAAGTTTATTTGTGGCGCTCTGGCTTCAGAGTTTCCTTGTCTGAAAAGCCCTTTTGATTGAATTTTACATGCAGTGTTTTCATTCCCCTCTTTGTCTGCATTTTGTTAAACGCTTTCATTGCAGCCAAGATTAAAAAGGGCTGATGGAGCTCGCAGCTGCTGATGCTCATTGGGACACGCTGTCCCCTTTCCCACAAAGGAAATATATTCAACAACTGCTTCAATCATCCTGGTAGCCAGGCCACTGTTGATCTCCTCTAGTCCGTGTCTGTGGATTGAGATGCTGGGTATTAGTCATTGAATCTGATTCTTGGCTCAAACCTATCTTTTTCAAGAAAAGAGGGGCAAGTAATCAATTAAGTGTAGAAAGTTCTTAACAATTGTGGGTTAGGGTGGGAATGTGGAAGGAAGGATCAGGGGTACAATATAATTAGGTGCCAGCAGAGTTTTTATATGACTGCCGTTGTTAGTGATTGGAAAAGAGAAGTGGCGTTTGCTGATGTGACAGTATGGTTAGCTGCTGTAGTAATTTGTGTAATCATCAGGCACCTAACTTCCCCGTGGCTAAGGAAATTAGAGAAAGAGGTTTTTTTAAATTTCCTTCTGGAAGTCATTGTCAGATGAGCAGAGACTTCCTGTGTGTTAAGTAATCTTTCCAAGTCACGTGTATGTTGGTGTTTTATTTCTACGTATACTGTTTTTATTAGTATATGGCCAGCTCAGTGGGAGCCAGATTTGTCTCAGGGTACAGTTCTTGCACCTAAAACCACTGGCAGTTCTCACTTGAAGAAAGCTTTGCAGATATTTTCTTCCACAGATTTCTGCCACTTTTCATTCCAGTACTTCTAGCACAAACCATTTGTCTGATTATGTTTCTGTTTTGTAGAAACACAATTGCTATTTGGAGAAAGTGGCTAATGAGACAAAATTAAAAATCTCACAACACCAGGTTATAGTCCAACTGGTGTGTGATTTTTTTTTAACTTTGCCCACCCCAATCCAACAGCGGCACCTCCACATCATACACGAGGCAGACTACCATTCTCTGATTCCTTGAAGCGGTTTGCGTATGCAGTTGGTAAACCATGAACATTCCATTCCAGAGTTTGAAGATGCAAGAAAACTAACCAAAGAACTGCAGATGCGAGAAACTTGAAACAAAAACAAATTGCTGGAAAACTTCAGATTGTAGAGAGTCCATTGTTTTTTATGTTAGATAATTAAAATTTGTTTTCTTTTACCAGCAAAGAGAAGCTATCTGGAGTTGATGCTGTCTGTGTTCCTCGTTTCCCATGATTGATGACAGCTACCCATTCACCACGGCAGTGAATTCACTGAAACTACTGTGCACACTGGAGATCTGAAGGACTCAGCAGATCTAACAGTTAGTGCTGAGTGGTTCGCTTCTGATTCATTACAGTTATCCTGACATCACCATAACTTATTGTCCTCAATCACAATCTAACATTAGTTTATTCAGAAGTTAATGTGTATTAGTTCTTTCTAAAATCGTTTTCTCTTCACCAAATGGCAGTGAGATGTTCCTTTGGTTGCCAATTCTTAGCATCTTCCTTTGGTTTATTTAAATTCTCTTAAATTTACAGGTTTAGATAAAATGAAATGGCATCACCCCACCTCTCTAGATTGTGATTCACTGGATGCGGGTGGCCATATCTAGACCAGAATTTTCGGCAAATTCTGACTTGCTGTTTTCCTAATCAATCTGATCGCAGATGTAATTACCCTGTACACACCTCTGGGGTGGGTGGGTCTTGAACTCAGGTCACCTGGCTCAGAGGTAGGGACACTGCCATTATGCTACGAGAATGATTATTAGTGCCACATTGCTATGTGCTTCCATCCATGTGGCTCACAAATAGTGTGAAATCAGCCTAGATGTTGCCAGGCTCCTGAGCAGGTACATGTTAACGGAAAGACTGGGCAGATCGCCAGTGCACTGTTTAATGTCACGTCTTTATCTTTCAGAGAAATACGTAAAAGTTGCACTGAAATAGGAGTTTGGTTCAGTTGATCTGTTTGCTTTCCACAACAACAAATCCTTTGCATCCTATTTACCTACCCTGTTTCCATGTCCATTAATGTCTGTCATTCACTTTTCCAATCTAATCTTAAATGAGCCTTTGTGCTATTTAAAGATCTGCCTCATAACTTCACTGCTGGCTAATAACAAGTCAACTGGTGTTTATTATTCTTTCCAGAATTTATTTGTCGGTGCTGTTTGATGTCTGTTCTCTCCCTAAGTAACTTTTAAAAGTAGTCTGGAGTGATTCAAACTGTGATTTTTACCCACCTTAATCCAAACCCTTTGCATGGTCAGTTATTCTGCCTTTTGTTACCTCTGCTGCCTTTCCACCTGTGTTCTGAGTCTACCTCCCCTTCCGTGGTCAGCTTTGCACACTGAACCTTGCCTTCCTTTTGGCAGTCTCTCTCTCTAACTAATTGACCCACTCACACTCTTCCTCAATTCGCTCAGTGCCCTGACCTCCATCACACTTTTGATTTTGCGGATTGATGACCCTTTTGATGATTAATTTCTCCCCATCTGTTTTAAATCTGCTACCACTTATCCCAGAACCCTGACCTCGACATTGTCCCACGTGGGGAAATATCTTCGCTGTATCAAATTTAACATTTTACAGATCCAAATGTGATCTCTCATTTTTCTAAACTCTGGAGAGTATAAGACTAAGAAATATTTAGTCCTGGTTTGATCAGTCTGCCTCCAATCCGAATTCAATCCAGATCCAGTCCTTCTTTAATTCTGCTTTAATATGAATTTAATCTGTCTGCAATCCGATTTAATCCGGGATAGGTCCGCTCCGCTCCAGTCCGGGTTTAACGTGGTTCCAGGAGGAGGGGCCGGTCACTCTCGGAGACTCGGAGCTGGAGCTGGAGCTGGAGCCCGGGATGATCCAGGTCCGGATCCCGAGCATCGGCCAAGGGGCGAGCGGGGACTCGGAGAAGGTTCATACGGTGAGGGGACCCCCAACCCCCCGGGGGGACAGGGAGAGGGACAGAGACCCCCCCCCCCCCGGGGGGACAGGGAGAGGGACAGAGACCCCCCGGGGGGACAGGGGGAGGGACAGAGACCCCCCCCCCCGGGGGGGGACAGGGGGAGGGACAGAGCCCCCCCCCCCCCCGGGGGGGACAGGGGGAGGGACAGAGACCCCCCCGGGGGGGACAGGGGGAGGGACAGAGACCCCCCCCCCCGGGGGGACAGGGGGAGGGACAGAGACCCCCCGCCCCCCCCGGGGGGACAGGGGGAGGGACAGGGAC
>NC_057749.1:12970136-12982878 GCF_004010195.1 Chiloscyllium plagiosum
CCGATTCCCCGCAGATTGTGTTAAACGGGCCGCCCATTTGCCCTTTTAATGGGATTTTCTCGGGAAGCCGCGAGCCGCTATTCGGCCACGGAGGGCATCACCTCCGATCTCTGCCGATTCCCCCACCGGCTCACCCAGTGTCGTCTCCCCCGGGGGAGAGAGAGTGTCCCCCACAGCCCCCGCCCTGAGTCTCTGCCCTAACCCCCCGCCCCCCCAATGTGTGTGTCACTGTGTGTGTCTGTCTGTGCTCAGGATGTACTCTGTTTCAGGTGGTGTGATGTGAAGGGTCTGGGGGGTCAATGTTTCTAACGGTCTCAGACTCTTCAGAACTGGACAGAGTTGGGTCGGTGCCTGGGGGCGGAGGTGGGGCCGGTGTGAGTGAGAAGACTTCTTAAGAAGGGTCATTACTGGACTCAAAATGTTAATAGTTTGCACAGGTAGTGCCAGACCTGCTGAGTTTCTCCAAAGTGCAGTGTTTGTTTCAGATTTGCAGCATCCCGAGTGTTTTTCTTTTATTGAATTGCTGATGGATTTATCCTGGAGAAAAGATGGGAGCAAAGAGAGAGACCTGGGAAGATTCCAGACTGATTGGATTTGGAGCTTACAGCTGTGACAGAACAAAGAGCAGAGGGAGTGGGAATGATTGGTTGAAGGGAAGTGAAATAGAGAGAGGCAGAATTAGGCCATTCAGCCCATCAAGTCTGCTCCACCATTCGATCATGGCTGATATGCTACTCACCCCCATTTTCCTGCCTTCTCCCCATATCCCTTCAACCCGTTACCAATTAAATATCTGTCTAACTCCTCCTTAAAGTTTACTCACTGTCTCAGCACCTCCCACACTTTGGGGTAGCAAATTCCACCGATTCATAACCCTTGGGGAGTAGTTTCTCCACAACTCTGTTTTGAATTTGCTATCGCTTATCCTAAGACCTCTCATCCTAGGATGCCTAACAAGAGGAAGCATCTGCTCCGTGTCTATTTTATCCATATCTTTTATCATCTTGAATACCTCAATTTGATCTCGCCTCATTTTTCTAAACTCCAGAGAGTATAGGTCTAAACCGTTCAATCTCTCTTCATCTGACAAACCCCTCATCTCTGGGATCGATCTATTGAACGTCCTCTGAACTGCCTCCGATGTCATTACATCTTTCCTCAAATAAGGGGACTAGAACTGTGTACATCCTCCAGATGTGGTCTCACCAATGCGGTATAATTGCAACAAGACTCCCTCACCTTTATATTCTACTCCTTTAGCTAAGAGTCAACATTCCATTTGCTTTCTTTACTATCTGCTGTACCCTGTGTGGCTAGTTTTCTGTGATTCATGACTGAGGACACCCAGATTCCTCTGCAGCGGAGCATCCCAAAGTCTCTCCCCATTTAGATAATAGGTCACCTTCCCATTTTTTCATACAAAATGCATGACTTTGCACTTAACCTCGTTAAACTCCATCTGCCACATTTTGGCCCACTCTCCTAACCTATCTAGATTCGTTTGTAAGGTTCTTATTTCCTCACTGCAATCTATCGTCTCGCCTGTTTTTGTCGTCTGCAAATTTGACTGTAGAGCCTTCTATCCCTGTATCCGAGTAATTAATGTAGATTATAAATAGCTGGGGTCCGAGGACCCCACCCTGTGACACCCCATGCGTTACATCTTGCCATCCAGAAAAAAAAATTATCCTGACTCTCTGTCTTCTGTCCATCAGCCAGTCATCTATCTAAGCTAAAAAATTACCCCATGATAAATAGATCCTGAATATGTGTTAATACCAGAATAAAGCATAGCTCTGTAAAGCCAAGAGATTCAGACAGATTAGAGTAGGGTTGGGGTTGGTTATTGTTGAACTCAGAGTTGAGTCCTGGAAGTTGTACAATGTCTCAAAAATGGGGTGCTGCTCCCCTAGTTTGCACTGAGCTTCTCTGGAACACGGCAGGGACCCAGGAGAGGAATATGAACATGAGAACAGGAATTGAAACAGCAAGTCATTGGCAGCTCAGAGTGATGGTTGTGGACAGGGCATAGGTGAGAGGGGCTTAAAATCACTGGGGGCAATCTTTATCTCATGGCCGTTTTAGAAAGTGCAGAGATTTGGTAAGAGTACTTTCACTTTGATTGTGATTCCACACAGATAGGAATTTCACCAGAGTGAAGACTTCAGCATCTTTCCTAGGCAGCAGATACAAGCCTGCCCTGGGGGGGGTGGCACTGGATAGGGGCATGTCTGTGCCCCATTCCCCCTAAGGAGTCTCAGCACCACCCCCCCCACCCAAGGGAGTCTCAGCACCCCTCCCCCAACCCCCCATTGGAAGTCTCCACACCACCCTGCCCCACACCCTCCAGTGGAGTCTCTGTGCTCCGCCCACCCCTCACTGCCCTTGGGGGTGGGGCGGGGGGTTAACTCACCACCACATTCCTCCTCCAAAAGGGGAGTCTCTGTTCCTGTCTCTCATGGAGTCTCTAGGGGAGTCCCTGGGGAGTGTCTGTGCACCTACCCCTCACTGAGGGGTGTAGGGTGGGGGGTCTCTGGGGTGAGAGGTGGGTGTGAAAGTCACTGAGTGCTAAGGCAAGGATTTCCTCACAGCAGGGGAGATTTAAACAGAGAGTGTGGACTTTTGGATCGGATTTATTTGGTTGAGAATCTCTCTTTGCATGGATGTGGTATGTAGCCATAGCAACAGAGCGTTGAACTTCTTTGTCAATAACCATGGCAACTTGATGCACTGTGTTGGAGTTATAAAGCAGGGATCTGTTTTCAATGGAGCTGACAGTGAGAGTGGGGGGTGGATTGTTCCAAGAGCCCGAGAATAGCCTCAGCTTCTCCCCAGGGGTTGGGGGTTAGGTGGCGGGCGGGGGTTGAGGGGGACATGATGTAGTTTGCTTGTGGCCATGGGGATGAATATTCTGGAGGTGCTGCTGAGAGTAACGAGGGGAGATGTTGCAATTGTCAGCATCTTGGTGAGGCCTCAACATTGAATTATCTCGCAAACGTCCCCATCCCAGGGCACCACTACACACCGCCCAGACAACTCAACCGTTCTGAGCTATTGTGTTGTAGGAAATATAGCAACTGCTGTGTGAAACAGGATACAGCAGATGCTGGAAATCTGAAATAAAAACATGGGAAGCCAGCGGAGTGGAGAGTGTTGATGGAACCTATATTGAGGAATAGATGTTGATCAAGACATTGGGTGGTTTCCTTGTAGGGGCTAGGGGGATGAGTCTGCCTGTAGGGTGGGGGTGGAGTTTCCAGGGGGTGACCGTGTGGTCAGAGATTCCTAAGGCAGAAGATGAGGCGTTCTTCCTCCAGGTACAGCTGGCCAGGATGTAGTGGTGGAGGAGGCCCAGAACTTGCATGTCCTTGATAGAATCAGGGGGTGGGCGTGGGGGGGGGGGGGGGGGGGGGTGGTGAGGGGGGGGGTGGGGAATATCCCTGAGGTGGGGGTCACTGACACAGCTTCCTGTTACAGGTTTTCCGAGTCGAGGTTCTCAACAATGGGCGCAAACACCTCGTGGATCGAAGATACCGAGACTTCCAGGCTCTACATAAAAAGGTCAGAGTCCCAGATACTAACCCCCACCATCCTTTACCTTGCCCACCCACAACCCCCACAAACCCACCCTCTACCCCACCACCCACGAACCCCCTCAGTCACTACCTCTGCCACATTCAACCCTTCACCCTCATTACCCCCTCCCCCACCTGGTGGTCCTTTGACACTACCCCACCCACATTGCATTGTAAGGTTCAGGAAGGCATTGGAAAATAGCAATGATCAATCCTGAGTAAGACAGTTTAACTGATGGACAGTGAACTGTGGTGGGGCAAGAACAGAGCTGGGCAGGATTGACTGGAACATAAGGGTTGGTGGTGAAACCATTACTGATTGATCAGCTGCCCTCAAAGAGGAGGTGGTTCAGGTACAGTCCCTCAAAACCAATCCCGAGTTCCCTGAATGAAAACTGAGATAGAGATTAAAATAAAGGAGAAAAAGTATAGTTATGGCAGTATCAGATAGAGAGTACAATTACAAACCGAAAGGAACACCATAGTGTGAGGAGAGATGGAAAAATACATTAGAGAAGTAAAAAGGGATTATGAGAAAGACTGGCAGCAAACATAAAAAGAAGTCTTCTGTAAGTACATCACCAGAAGAAAGATGGTAAAAGGAGGGATAAGGCTGATCAGGAACAAAGAAAGAGCTTTACATTCTGGAGGCAGGAGGCATTGCTGTGGTGGATACTTTACACCTATCCTCTCCAAAGAGGGACATGTTACCCAGGCTGTGATGACAGACGAGGAAACTTGGTCATGAGAAGTGTTCAAAATGGATGGATTAATGCTTAAAACTGATAATGCACCAAGACTGGATGAGATAAATCCAGGGCTATGGAAGGAGGTGAAAGTGGAAATTGCAGGGTCACTGAATAGAATCAGGGGAGGTGTCAGGAGACTGGAAAATTGCAAACATTACAAGCTTGTTCAAGAAAGTTGTTAGCAATCTCACATCTGGTAGGAAGGCTTCTAGGGACAAGTCAGGATAGAAGTAATAGTCACATGGAAAAAGATGGGTTGGTTATGTAGAGTGAGCATGGATTTCTAAAGGGAAATTGTGTTTAACTGTTAATGGATCCAGAAAGCACTTGATACAGTGCCTCATGAGGCTTGTGAGGAAGGTCTTAGGTTTAAAAGAGACAACAGCAACATTGACCATGTGCTCGGAAACAGAGAGGAACGGTCAATGGCTGGAGGAAGGTTTGTTGTGAAGTTCCTCTGGGGTCAGGATGAAGAGCCCTGTTTGTCTGAGGCAGTTAATGATCTGGACCTGGATATGCAGGGGACAGTTTTTGAGTTTGCAGATAACAGTAAACTTGGATGAACCAGATATTTTGGAGCAGGTGGGACTTGAACCCAGACCTCCTGGCTCAGAGGTAGGGACAATACCACTGCACCACAAGAGTCCTTTGGAAGAATTGTCAACTATGAAAACAGCTGAGAACTTCATAAATACATTGATAAATTGGTGGAGCAGGTGGGTGGTGGCAAATAAAGTTTATTGTGGAGAAGTTAGGAAGAAAATTGAAAAATAATATAAAATAGGGGGTCCAATTCTAAAGGGGATGTGGCACGAGCAGAGGGACCTGGGTGTGTGTGTATATGCAGAGATCATTGGAAGTACAAGGATAGGTAGAGAGAAGCTGAAAATGTGTTGCTGGAAGAGCGCAGCAGGTCAGGCAGCATCCAGGGAACAGGAGAATCGACCCCTGAAAGTAGGGCTCATGCCCGAAACGTCGATTCTCCTGCTCCTTGGATGCTGCCTGACCTGCTGCGCTTTTCCAGCAACACATTTTCAGCTATTGTGTACAGTCACAGGAAATATGTGAACATATTGGAGAGAGTGCAGAAGCAATTTAGAGGAACTGCTCCAGGAATGTGGAATTGGTGAAGTTAGGACTTATCACCTTTGAGAGGAAAAGGCTGAGATAAGATTTGGAGGTTTTCGTGAGTGGACTGGACAGAGTAGATAGGGCAGAGCTTTCCTTGTAAAAGGAACAAGAACAAGAGGGGATGGATTTAAAGCAGTGTGCAAAAGGAACAAATATGATGGAATAAAAATCCTTCTTCTGCAGCATGAGGAATTCTGTGAACTTATGATGCTGTTAGGGAGGAAATTCCAGGATTTCGACATAACAATACTGCACTAATAGTGATATATTTCCAAGTCAAGATGGTGTACGACTTAGAGGGGAATTTGCAGGGGGATGGTATCTGCTGGCGTTGTCCTTCTCACTGGGAAAGGTCACAGGTTTGGAAAGAGCATTGGTGATTGGCCACAGCTTGGACCATTTCCTGTAGCAATGATGGAGGGAGTAAATGGGAACAAACTGATCAGGGAGTCAAATGTGTTGTTGTGGTGGAAGGGATTTGATTCCAGGACCACTGGGACTGTCACGGGAAAGAGAGAGTTGTTCCATTGTGACCAACTCCACTAAACTAGGCTGGGGCCTGTCTACTGTGTAACAGGCTGTCCATATTTTAAGGAGACGGTTCAAAGAAGGGGCATTTAGTAAATCTAAAAAGAAAAGTCAAAACCATCGAGCTGTGTAGTGACTGGGTAAAAATAAGCAGGCAGCGAGTGAGAGAAAGGACCAGCAGATTTTGTGGTAAAATTACACCAATGAGGAAGGTTAAATGATGGAAAAATAGTGAGAAGTTATTGCTGAAGGTGTTTATCTGACCCCAACAATCATCCCTCTGACTGAGTGACTGATGGCACCAATGAAGAGAAATGGATTGGATGTAATCCCTATTACAGAGCTGTGCTGGCACAGTGTCTGAGATTGGGAATTTCAGGAGATCTGACCTTTATCGAAGTGGGCCAATGGGTGGCCCTGACAATAAAGGATACAGGCAGGAGACAGGAGGGATCCTGATTTGGAAGAACAGGGCGTATCAGTAACAGCGAGGGTCAGAAATGCTGGTGAGAGCAGTTTCGAGGCCCCTGAGCAGTAACTATCCTGTTAGACAAAACATTAATCAGAAATAAAAGGAGCTTATAACAAAGTCAATGCAATAGTCTTGGGGACTTTAATCTTCATGTGAACTGGGCAAAAGAAATTGGCAAAAATAGTTTGGCAATTGATTTATGGAATGCATTCAAGTTAGTTTCTTAGAACAATATATACTGGCTGTCCCTGTCCTGGGAGTGTTTGATGGGGACAGTGTAAAGGGAGCCTTATTCTGTATCTAACCCCGTGCTGTCCCTGTCTTGGGAGTGTTTGATGGGGAACAGTGTAGAGGAGGCTTTACTCTGTATCTAACCCTGTGCTGTCCCTGTCATAGAGTCATACAGCACGGAAACAGACCTTTCGGTCCAACCAGTCCATGCTGAACATAATCCCAACTAAACTAGCCCCATGTGCCTGCTCCTGGCCCATATCCCTCCAAACCTTTTCTATTCATGTGTCATCCAAATGTCTTTTAAATGTTGTAACTGTGTCCACATCCACCACTACCTCGAATTCATTTCATGCATGAACTGCCCTCTGTGTAAAAAAATTTGCCCATCATGTCTTTTTGAAATCTCTCTCCTCTCACCTTAAAAATGTGCTCCCAATCTTGAAACTCCCCCCATCCCAGGGAAAATGCAACTACCATTAACTCGATCTAAAATGTCATTATTTTATAAACTTCTATCAGATCGCCTCTCAGCCTCCCCAGTGAAAAAACTCCCAGCCTTTCTTTATAACTCAAACCTTCCATACCTGGCAACATCCTGGTAAATCTTTTCTGAACCCTCTCCAGCTTAATAATATCCTTCCTATAACTGGGTGACCAGAACTAGACACAGTATTCCAGAAGAGGCCTCACCAATGTCCTGTACAATATCAACATGACGTCCCAACTCCTATACTCAGAGGACTGAGCAGTGAAGGCAAGCTTGCCAAATACCTTTTTAACCACCCTGTTTGTGTGACACAAACTTTAAAGAATTATGTACATGCACCCCTAGGTCCCTCTGTACTGTAACACTACCCAAGGGCTTACCTTTAATTGTATAAGCTCTACCCTTGTCTTAAAATGCAATAACTTGCATTTATCCAGATTGAACTCCATCTGCCATTTTTCAGCCCATTGACCCATTTGATCAAGATCCTTTTGTAATCTTAGAAAACCTTCACTGTCTACTATACCACCAATTTTGGTGTCGTCCACAAACTTACTAACCATGCCTTCTATATTCATATCCAGATCAGTTATATAACTGACAAACGAAAGAGAATCCAGGGCTGATCTCTGTGGAACACCACTGATCACATGCCTTCAGTCCGAAAAACAACCTTCCACCATTACTCTGTCTCCTGCCGTTAAGCCAACTATGGAAGCAATTGGCAAGCTCGTCCTGAATCTCATGTGACCTAACTTTACTAATCAGTCTACCAGGCGGAACTTTGTCAAAGGCTTTACTAAAATCCAAATAAACAACGTCTACTGCTCTGCCATCATCAATCTTTTTGCTAACTTCCTCAAAAGAACTCAATCAAGTTTGTGAGACATGATTTTCCTTGCACAAAACCATGCTGACTATCCTTAATCAATTTTTGCCTCTCTAAATATCCATAAATCCTATCTTTTATAATTACCTCCAACAATTTACTCACATGTCTATAGTTCCCCGGTTTCTCCTTACAACCTTTTCTTAAACAGAGCTGCAACATTAGCAACCCTCCAGTCATCAGGCACTTCACCTGTACTTGTAGATGATGCAAATATTTCAGCAAAGGGTTTCATAAGTTCCTCCTTATTTCCCATAACGTTTTGGGATACATTAAATGAGGTTCCAGAGATTTAACCTGGAAGTGTTAGAGGGAGCCTTACTCTGTATATAACCTATGCTGTCCCTATCCCTGGTGTGTTTGATGGGGGACAGTGTAGAGGGAGCTTTACTCTGTATCTAACCTCATACTGTCCCTGTCCTGGGAGTGTTTGACGGGGACATTGTAGGGGAAGCTTTACTTTGTATCTAACCCCGTGCTGTCCCTATCCTGGGAGTGTTTGATGGGGGGACAGTGTAGAGGGAGCTTTACTCTGTATCCATCCCTGTGTTGTCCCTGTCCTGGGAGTGTTTGATGGGGGACAGTGTAGAGAGAGCTTTACTCTGTATCTAACCTCATACTGTCCCTGTCCTGGGAGTGTTTGACGGGGACAGTGTAGGGGAAGCTTTACTTTGTATCTAACCCTGTGTTGTCCCTGTCCTGGGTGTGTTTGATGGGGGGACAGTGTAGAGGAAGCTTTACTCTGTATCTAGCCCTGTGCTGTCCCTGTCCGGGGAGTGTTTGATGGTGAGTGTGTAGAGGAAGCTTTACTCTGTATCTAACCCTGTGCTGTCCCTGTCCTGGGAGCTCGAGTTTTATTTTTGGAATGCAGGGGCAGGGGCAGGGGCAGGCCCTTCAGCCCCTTGAGATTCCTGCACCATTGAATCGGATCATGGCAGGATCCTCTTTTTTTTTAATTACCTACCCCCACCCCTCAACTCCTTTGGTAACCAGAAAACTATGAATCTCTATCTGACACAAACTGAATGCAAGACCCTGTGGTTTTCTGAAGCTGGCTTTTCTCAGTGCAGTCTCTTTGTGTTTTTTATTCTGGTTCAGTTTCTGATATCCATTTCCTTGAGGACACTTGCCTGTGAGCTGTCTGGTTCCCAAACACACACTGATGTCGCTCTGAAAATAGATCTGATATTCCCTGGTGAACGGAATGTAATTAGGGTGAGCACTAAGACCAGAGAAGGAACGTTAAAGGATTGGGAGATAATTACAGGACGATGTTGTGAGGTGAAATCACAAATAGATTTAATACCACCTTTTGACCTTCCATTGATCAGTCACGTAAGTCTGGTCAGTCAGCAGCTACACTGGCCTCTTGTTTCTGTACACCTTCCCAATGCTGCTGACACCAGCCTGTTAATGGATTTGGGGTGGACCACAGCCCCACAGAGAGAGATGGCAAGAGAAGAATGGGCCATTGTGCCACCCCCTCAGAATGCCTTCTACTCCACCAGCCCTCCCACCAAAGGCTTGAGGTGAGGTGCCTGAGGCTGACATTCCCTCCATGTTTCTGTTACCTACAGTTAAAAAAGACAACAAAAACACCAGACTTTCCCTCAAAGAGAGGCCTGAATCGAAGGCCCAAAGCCCTGGAACAGAAGAGGTCAGGATTGGAGGCATATTTACAGGTAAGGCCCAGAGAAAGCAAGACAGAGAGCACAATGCTGAGGGGGCGCCGCACTGTCGGAGGGTCGGCGCTGAGGGGGCGCCGCACTGTCGGAGGGTTCGGCGCTGAGGGGGCACCGCACTGTCGGAGGGTCGGCGCTGAGGGGGCGCCGCACTGTCGGAGGGTCGGCGCTGAGGGGGCGCCGCACTGTCGGAGGGTCGGCGCTGAGAGGCCGGTGTTTGGGGACTGGGCCCTGTATCTAAAGGTTTCAGGATGGTTGGAGCTGTGACAAGTGAGGTAACCAGGCAATGACCTTTTCTGTATACAGACAAGTTTTTCTGTCTCTCTGTCTGTCTCTCTCAGAGTCTTGTGTGTGAATGCGACAATTGGACTTTGTCCCGGGAAATCCTCGACTTCCTGAACATCAAACACATCCCGGTCGGAAAGTCGCCTAATACAGTGAGGTCAGTGCCTGAAGGATTTATTGGTACATCATTTACTGCTGTTCCTGAACTATCAGAAACCCTATCAGTAATAACCCTGCTACTGCCCTCAGAGCCTGAGTGAACTGGGGAGTCAGGGTCACCTGGTTTGGACTGAGCCAAGGAAGAATTGCTTTGCACAGAGCGTGGGGAAGGTTTGGAATTGGCTACTTCAGGGGACTGTGGAGTCTCAGCTGTTGAGTGTTAAAGGCAGAGGTTCATGTTACTGTTGGGTGGGGTGTTGAAGAATATGGGGATGTTTGGGTTAATGAAATTAAAATCAAACTGCCCAACATTTAAAAGAACAGGAGAACAGGCTGGAGGGGCTGAATGGCCGCCTCCTGGTCCTTTAACAACACACAGAAATTCAGAAGGATTAGTTTGAGTCGGGAACATTGTGACTCAAAATAACTCCCAAGTAATTTGAGGTTTTGCCGAGTTGGCATTAATGTGAGGGAACTGTCTCCTGCCTCTGTCTGGATTTGGCTGCACATTCCGCCACCTGGTGGTCACGGACAGAATGGCAGCTCCTGGTTCCCCAGACCAAGGGCTGAATCAGCTCACAAGTTGTCTGCCCAGTCTCCACACTGTCTCCCTCTCCCACATCTCCATATTGTCACTATTCCTTGTTTCCCCTTGCCTCAGTGCCTGGCCAGGGTTAAAAGGTCTCAGTGAAGGTGAAGACAGCTGCTCTGTTTGTGGTGTGGGTGCACAGACGGAGGGATCAGGGTGTTAGCGCACAAATTAGAGAGCGTGAAAGGTCCCCTGAAATTCCTGAATTCCAGTGCTTTCTTTATAAGTAGAGGAATGGGGCACAAAACCCAAGAAATTATTCTAAACCTCTGTCTGCTGGAACATCAGAAACTGAGGGGTGACCTTATAGAGGTTTATAAAATAATGAGGGACATGGTTACGGTGAATACACAAGTCTAAAACCAGAGGACATAGGTTGAGGGTGAGAGCAGAAAAGTTTTTTTCATGCAGAGGGTGGTACGTGTATGGAATGAGCTGCCAGAGGAAGTGGTGGAGGCTGGTACAATTACAACATTTAAAAGGCATCTGGATGGATATATGAATAGGAAGGGTTTAGAGGGATTTGTGCCAAATGGGACTAGATCATTTTAGGATATCTGGTTGGCATGGACGAGTTGGACCGAAGGGTCTTTTTTTGTGCTGTACATATCTGTGACTCTGACAGGGATATAGGGTACAAGAGCAAGGAGGTGGTGATGGATTTGTCTAAGACCTTGGTTAGAGCTCAAAAAGAGTACGGTGTGCTGTCCTGAGCTCCATATTATAGGAAAGATGTGAACACATTAGAGATAGTGCAGAAGCAATTGACAAGAACAGTTCCTGGGATGAAAAGAGTTAGCGGAGAGGTTTTCAAAAGGGGTGTGGACAGAATAGACAAGAGAGAAAGGTTCCACCGCAGAGAGGATTGAGATCAAGGAGGCACAGATTTAAAACAACTGACAAAAGAAGCAAATGTGCTGAGGAAGAGCTTTTTCATGCAGCACCTGGTTAGGTCTGGAACATTCTGTGGAAGGGTCACCGGACCCAAAACCTTAACTCTGCTTTCTCTCCACAGATGCTGCCAGACCTGCTGAGTTTTTCCAATGACCTTTGTTTTGGTTTTTGTTTCTGATTTCCAGCATTTCTTGGTTTTTTTTTTGTTAAACATCTAGAATGCACTATCTGAGAAAGTGGAGGAGGCTGGTTCAACTGAAGCATTCAGAAAGTAGACAGAATCTAACCTTGGAAAGGGAGAATGTGTAGGGTCACAGAGAGGGCCGGAGCCAAGCAGGAAATGTTTGTTTGAAAAGCTGGTGAGGCTTATGATGGGCAGGTCCTGCTTTGTAACAATACAGCTGTTTGATCTGAAGGAGAGAATTAGGGAGAGCACATTTTAGGAAGGAATACAATCAGGAAATTGAGAACAAAGGGACTCTGCAGAAAGCAGGTCATTTTGATTTCGATCAACAGGTATAAAAGTGAGAGAAATTGAGTCATCATTGCTTTGAATTGATTTCATGTCCTTCCTTTTCTTTAGTGCCTTGGATCAACTTGACCTGCAGAATTACAGGTGAGCACTGGGAAGCTCTGCTTCGATCAGCATCACATTAAATTCCCTGAACTCCTTTTAAAGCGCAAGCAAAGCTACCCCCACACTTTTCCCCATCAGACTCTCTCAGGTCAGGGACGCTGGAAATGAGGATCATATGTTGATTTTGTTTTTCTGCTCCTGTCCAGGTTTTTTTGTCACCAGGTGGTCAGTTTCACAAAGGATGCCTTTTCTCAACCGAACCCAGCAGGTAATGGGCAGAGTGAAAGTTAGGTTGTGTTATTGTGGAGCCTGTACCTTGGGGCAGGAGGGAATTTTGAGGGGGGGCATTGTCGCACTGTCGGAGGGTCAGTGCTGAGGGAGTGCCGCACTGTCGGAGAGTCAGTGCTGAGGGAGCACCGCACTGTCTGGGGGTTTGGTGATGAAGGAGCGCAGCACTGTCGTGGATGAGGGGGGGTCAGTGCTGAGGGAGT
>NC_057749.1:12983437-12994886 GCF_004010195.1 Chiloscyllium plagiosum
AGGGAGCGCCGCACTGTCCGGGGGGGTTGGTGCTGACGTAGGACCTCACTGTCGGGGGGGGGGGGGCGGTCGGTGCTGAGGGAGTGCTGCACTGTCGGGGGGGGGGGTCCACATTTGTGCCTCCCTCCTCCTCCTCCCCTCCCCCCACCATCCCACCCAACATTTATAAATGATGTGCTAGAATAAGGGGCAGTTGAATAGAAATACACAATGCTGATTTCTGGGATGGAGGATTGACTTATCAAGAACATCTTATAATTTTTTCTCCCATGTTACTCTTCTCCAATTGGTTTGTCAGGTCAATGCAGGTTAAAATCGCCCATAACAATTTAAGTGCCCTTCTTACATACCTCCATTATCTTCTGATTAATATTTTGTCTCTTGTTTCTTTTTGACTTCCTTTTAATTGAAGTCTCCCACCAGTATTTAATTTAAAGCCATATCTACAACCCATGGTCCATAATTCGCCAGGACACAGGTGTCAGCAAAGTTCAAGTGAAGCTCTTCCTGTTTCCCCAGAGCCACAAGAATCTGTTTGTCCCATCCCGATTTGCATGTGGCACAGCTAGTAATCCTGAGATTCACTTTTTCAGTTCTGCTTTTTAATGTTGCCTTGAGCTGCTCTCAATCCCTCGGCAGAACCTTTCACCTTGTCCTAACTATGTGGGTAGTAACAATGTTGACCATGACAATTGGATCTCTTCCCCTCCCATTCCAAATTTCTTATCATCTCTGGAGAGCTGACTTGAAACTTGGCTTTGGATGGACAGTGCAGCCTTCCAGACTCTCAGCAGAGGACAGTACAGTCTCCCACTGCATTTCTTTTCTCTTCCCCCACGTATTGCTCTTCTGGACCATGGCTCTTTGGTCATTTTGGAGAAAGTAAGGACTGCAGATGCTGGGGATCAGAGCTGAAAATGTGTTGCTGGAAAAGCGCAGCAGGTCAGGCAGCATCCAAGGAGCAGGAGAATCGACGTTTCGGGCATGAGCCCTTCTTCAGGAATTTCCTCATTCCTGAAGAAGGGCTCAAGCCCGAAACATCGATTCTCCTGCTCCTTGGATGCTGCCTGACCTGCTGCGCTTTTCCAGCAACACATTTTCAGCTCTTTGGTCATTTTGTTTGTCCTCCCTGCACTATGTCCTTGGTTCCCCCCCTAGGAGCAGGAGTAGGGCTTAAGCCCGAAACGTCGATTCTCCTGCTCCTTGGATGCTGCCTGACCTGCTGTGCTTTTCCAGCAACACCCACTCGACTAGGAGTAGGCCATTCGGCCCATCAAGCCTGCTCCACCATTCAATAAGAACATGGCTGAGCTTTTCGTGAACTCAGCTCCACTTACTCACCCTCTCATCATAACCTTAATTCCTTACTGTTCAAATTTCTATCTTTACCTTAAAAACATTCAACAAGGTAGCCTCAACTGCTTCACTGGGCAGGGAATCTGACAGATTCCCAACCCAATGGGGGAAGAAGTTCCTCCTCAACTCAGTCCTAAACCTGGTTTGAGGCTATGACCCCTAGTTCTAGTTTCACCCACCAATGGAAACAATCAGTCTACACAATCTCTCCTCACTAGGTAACCCTCTCAACTCTGGAATCGGAACCCTCTGCAGACTTTGTGTCCTCTGCACACCTTCCTCTCCCACTCGTCTTAGTGTCTTCTATGAACTTTGACACACTACACTTGGTCCCCAACTCTAATTGATGTAAATTGTAAATAATTGCAGTCCCAACGATGATCCCTGATCACTGCTGGAAACATGTCTTTGTAATGTCTCTGTTGGGACCTCAAGATCCCCTTCGGTTAATCGGTATTCAGATAATCGTGGTTCCCTTGTGTTCCTTTTTTTAAATTACTTGCTGCATGTGCAAAGCAACCGTCTGTGATTCATGCCCAAGGATACCCAGGTCCCTCTGCACAGCAGTGTGCTACAACTTTTCCCCATTTAAATAATAGTCCATTTTGCTGTTACTTCTACCAAAATGGATGACCTCACATTTACCAACATTGTACTCCATCTGCCATGCCCATTCACAAGCTATCTCTAACCCTCTGCAGACTTTGTGTCCTCTGCACACCTTCCTCTTCCACTCGTCTTAGTGTCTTCTATGAACTTTGACACACTACACTTGGTCCCTAACTCTAATTGATGTAAATTGTAAATAATTGCAGTCCCAACAATGATCCCTGAGGCACACCACTGGTCACTGACCATCAATTGGAAAAACACCCATTTATGCCCACACTTTATTGTCTGTTAGTTAACCAACCCTCTATCCATGGTAATAAATTACCTGTAACGCTATGCACTTTTATCTTATGCAGCAGCCTTTTGTGCAGCACCTTGTCGAATGCCTTTTGGAAATCCAGATACACATACTCACCGGTTCCCCCATTGTCCACCGTGCTTGTAATGTCCTCAAAGAATTCCAGTGAATTAGTTAAACATGACCTGCCTTTCGTCTGCCCATGGGCTAATTTCTATCCAGATATGAAGAGAGTGTTTGGTATGCTTTCCTTTATTTGCCAGTGCATGGAGTAGAAGAGTTGGGAAGTCATGTTACAGTATATTAGTTAGGCCACTTTTGGAATACTGTGTGCAATTCTGCTATAGGATGATGTGAAACTTGAAAGGGTTCAGAAATTTTACAAGGATATTGCCAGGATTGGAGGGTCTGAGCTATAGGGAGAGGCTGAACAGCATGGGACTGTTTACTCTGGAGTGTCAGAGACTGAGGAGTGACCTTGTAGAAGTTTATAAAATCATGAGGGGCATGGATAAGGTAAATAGAAAAGATCTTTTCCCTGAAGGGGTGGGGAGTTCCAGAAGTGGAGGGCATAGGTTTAGTGTGAGGGGGGAAAGATTTAAAAGGGACCTAAGTGGCAACTTTTTCATGCAGAGGTTGGTACGTGAGCTGCCAGAGGCTGGTACAATTACATTTAAAAGACATCTGGATGGGTATATGAATAGGAAGGGTTTAGAGGGAAATGGGCCAAGTGCTGGCAGGTGGGACTAGGTTAATTTAGGATATCTAGTCGGTAGGACAAGTTGGACCGAAGGGTCTGTTTCCATGCTGTACATCTGTGATGCTGTCTCACTATTTCTTCCTTGTAGATTGAAGCATTTTGCACTTTACAGAAGTTTAGTAACAGACCTGTAGTTACCTCCTTTGTTTTAACATCACATTTGCTGTTTTCCAATTTGCTGGAACCACCCAAGAGTCCACCGAATGTTGGTAAATTACCATGAGCACCTTTGGTATTTCCCCATTGTTTCTTACATTCCATCAGGATCAGGTGACTTGTCTACCTTTTGCCCCATTAGCTTGCCCAGCACTACCTTTCAGTGATAATGATTGCTTCTAGGTCCTCACCTGCCATGCCCGCCTCGTCATCAGTTATCGGCATGTTATTTTGTATCTTCCACTATGAAGATTGACACAAAATACCTATTCAATACCTCGTCCATTCCTCATTTCCAGTTATTAAATCCCCTCCTCATATTCCAAAGGAACAGTGTTTACATTAGCCACTCTTCCTTGTTTTATATATTTGTCAAAATGTTTGCTATCTATTTACATTCTTAGTTTACTCTCAAATTCTATCTTTCTTTGTAGTTTTCTGTTGATTTTTGAAGATTTCCCAATCCCTTAGTTTCCCACTAACCCTTTTGCCACTTTGTGTGCATGAGCTTTCACTTTGATACCTTCCTTTATTTAATTATCTCTGGCTGGGTATTTCTTTTTCTACAGTCCTTTCTTTTTGCTGAAAACTATGAAAAATCACTTTGAAAGTCCACTGTTCCTCATATGTAGCCACACCTTCCAGCATCTGACTGTGTGCATCAGATTTGACTTGATTAATCTAGGTGTGACTGTCTCCTGAAATTTAGCAGAACACTAACTTTCCCCTCCCTGATGTCTAGGTGTCAGTGGCTCACCAACTCTGAGTCAAGGATCCTCAAGCATCCAAGACTTGATGTTGTGCCCATGGGTCACACCGGTGACCAACAGCTCTTACAGCTGCAACACATGGTCTGCCCAGCCATCTCATCTGTTTATTTAATTTGGATGTTAAAATATTTTAAGTGGATTTCTTAACTGTACTCTGATGTAAATCACAGCCATTCAAAAGGGACACAATGGAAATGCCTACCTGTTTTCCTGTCATAGTACACTCCAATCCTGACAGGGTAAAGGAGCTGTTTGCTGCTGTTGTCCTTCTCGTGCTGGCTTGCTCTTCACTTTCTGATGCTGCTGTCCTGACACACACTTTATGATGCAATGTTGCTACTTGAGACACTGCTCTGCTATCCAGGGTTATTCTGAAATTGGGGATGGATGAGACCATACTCACAGCTGCTGCTTGCTTTCCAGGCCTTCTCCCCAATGTGATTGTGATGGGTGTTCTTCAGGGATTGTACCTCACGGAACCGGATTCGGAAATCCACAGTGGAGCAGGCTCTCCAGGAACAATGAAATTGCACATTCCTGGACCTGAAAGCTTTGTCTGATGGTTCTTTAGGATTTATTGTGATAGTTTTGTGTGTGAAACTCATTACTGCTATTAAATTCATCACTTCCTTTCTGTAACAGTGTGGTAAGGGTGAACTGTCCCCCATTTCTTGGGCTTGGCAAATGTGATGGGTCAAATACCTTGTATTTGAATTGAAGAGTGAGTGAGACTTGCTGCAGGAGGCATGTGACTAGGGTGACCAATCCAACTTATTTTAACAAATGAATGTATGACATGATCTTGAGCCCTGTCTTGTCCTAGGCCTGTGAGTGTTTACTGGGACAGTCTCAAGGAACTTTTTGAAAGTGAGATTTACATTTTGTATACAAGAATAGAGCAAGCTTTGCTCTGTATCTAACCTTATGCTGTCACTGTGTCGCTTAACTGGAATGGTTTGGAGTAATTTAATACACACAAATTAGAAACCTTCCCACCAAAATTTATTTTTTCCCAGCTGCTGTAATATTTTCCTCATCCATCTGTTTCCCAGTTTCTGCTGTAGAACAGCAGACCATGTGTAATTCAACACACTCTCAATGAGGCAAGGAATGGACTATTTCTCTAGTTACTCGTCACTCTGATGCAGGAACAGGATTACTGGTCAAACACACGCAGTATCATCCATTGTTATGGGGAGTTCAGGAACTGAGCTGGATTTCATCTCATACAGAACACTACACAACCAAGCACTAGAAAACCAACCATGTTTATTAATGCTGTGTACTTTTTACAAACCCAAGGAGAACCAGAGAGTCTGGAATGTTTGGATATCTACACAGCCTGGAAGCCCAGGATCAGGATAATAGCAAACAGGATTTTCCCAGTTGTAAGCCAAGTGGCTGCAGCTCACTCTTTGGCAACAGCAAAGGGTTTCTCCACCTCAATCTTGCCACAATCTGCAATGACTACGTCCTGCAGTGGTTTGTCTCGGTCATTCGTCTTTAATTGCTCAATTTTGTCAACAACATCCTGTAAGAAAAACAAAGTGATTCAATCCTCAAGCTACAGAAGAATCTATTCAACTGATAGTTCAAAGCTCTATACTCAACTATTCCATCCATTAAATGTGCCGTTAAGACAGAGAATGCTAATGTTGAGCTCTTCCAATTTGACAGATGATGGGAATGAGGGGTTAACTTTATACTGAAAGGAAGGTGATAGATGCCCTGTGCAGCACTCCTTGGCAGTGCTCATTACTGGAATACATTGTTAATGCTTTCCAACAGGAGCAAGAATCTGACATTGACCAGTAAACCATCTTCATCCACCAGACCCCCAACACAACACCAATGTCCCTTGGGGAAGGAAATCTGCTTTCATTTCTGGTCTGGCCTGCATGTGACTCAGACCCATAGCCTCAAATTGCTCACCAACCAACAAATGCTGGTGGAATTGGTAGCAGAACCACCACAAAGCCATGATGTGCTATGAAAGTCAGCACGGTATCTCTGCAGAAAGTGAGGACTGCAGATGCTGGAAATCAGAATCAAAGAAGCATAGATACTCTTCCCCAGACAGAGGGAGGAACACTCACTCAGAGGAGTGCACTGACTGAGGAGAAAGTGAGGTCTGCAGATGCTGGAGATCAGAGCTGAAAATGTGTTGCTGGAAAAGCGCAGCAGGTCAGGCAGCATCCAGGGAACAGGAGAATCGACGTTTCGGGCTTATGCCCGAAACGTCGATTCTCCTGTTCCCTGGATGCTGCCTGACCTGCTGCGCTTTTCCAGCAACACATTTTCACTCCTCTGAGGAGCAGGATGAAGGAGGGCCTTTGCCTGAAACGTCAACTTTTCTGCTCCTCAGATGCTGCCTGACCTGCTATGCTTTTCCAGCACCACTCTCCAACTCTGTCTCTGGGGGACATGACTGGAACACAGTTCCCTCACTATTGACCCACGATTTGACAGAGGATGGGAGATAAGAGTGCCCTGAGGGAAACCTCTTGCATCTTCTAGTCTCTTTTTGAGGTGATTAATTGTACATGAGACAACCAGTGAAGAACCTGGTACTGATTCTTACCGTTCCTTCAAGCAGTTTTCCAAAGACCACATGTTTCCCATCGAGCCAACTCGTCTTGGCGGTTGTGATGAAGAACTGGGAGCCATTGGTGTCTTTGCCAGCATTGGCCATGCTGACCCAACCTGAACCATAGTGTTTCAGCTTGAAGTTTTCATCGGGGAAGCGGTCACCATAGATACTCTTCCCTGGAGAGAGGGGGAGGGAGGAACACTCAGTCAGCGCACTCCCCTCACGTGGAGATGACCTTAATGATGACAGGAACCAGTGAACCCACTGTAAGTGCAGGATAGTGCTTCAGATAGGCTTTTGAAAAACACTGGGAGACAAAGTCACAGGTCACTGAAGAAAATATGTGAGGCTCTACCCCCTACCCCATCTGCCATTCTGAAGCAGGCCAACTTCATAAGGAGTATGTTTGACCCCGCAAAATTCAAAACGCAGACGGACAATCCCAGTTGTCCCAGTGCGCTCCGAGTGAAGAAAGTCAAGTTTAATCTCCGATAACATAAAATCCTGAGGCCAGTGCTTGGGGCAGCAGGAGGAACAGTCATCGTGTAGTAAAGACTACCATCTCCCCAGACACTCACACAGCACTTTACCCACCTGCCCCACACACTTACCACCAGTGCCATCCCCACGGGTGAAGTCTCCTCCCTGGATCATAAAACCTTTGATAACCCGGTGGAATTTGCTGTTTTTGTATCCAAATCCTTTCTGCACAGAAATTAAGACAAATTAATCAGAGGAATAACACCCCCGTGTCTGAACCTGCAAAATTCAAAACAGACAGACAAGCTCAGTCATCCCAGTGTGCTGAGTGAAGAGTCACGTTTAATCTCCAATATCACAAAACTTGGAGGGACAGCCATCGTGTCGTAAATGAATTCAACAACTCACCTCCCCTGTAGCTAGAGCAACGAAGTTTTCAACTGTCTTTGGAACAGTTTTTCCAAAAAGCCCAATCACGATACGGCCGGCATCCTCATCCCCAATCTTAATATCAAAATACACCTGGAAGAGGAGAATCAAACCAGAGTCAGCTCTCACTAGGCTTTGTGCACACACACTTATAGAACAGACTCGCTGCCAGCTCGGACAGTGAGGTCTGCAGATGCTGGAGATCAGAGTTGAGTGTGTTGCTGGAAAAGCACAGCAGGTCAGGCAGTATCCGAGGACTAGGAGAATCGACATTTTGGGCTGGAGCCGTTTGCCTACTCCAAACTGCTGGGACCTTACAGCACTGACTTTAAACTGACTTAAAACAGACTGAATTGCGATCAGGATAAGCAAGCAGTAGAGCACACTGGCAACCAAATCTGCCTGGTTAAGGTCATAACTCAATCTGATCCTCTCCACAAGATCACCATGAACCTTTCGTGTTCATCTCAAAGGAATACTGCTTCACATATTGCAATCTGTAAGCAGCTGTACAGTAAACACAGCCCACCCCGAGTCTGGAGGTCACTGGGTAATGTGTAGAAATTTTAGCAAACAGTGGAACAAATACACAACTGATTTAATCACATAACTATTAGCGGACAAGGAGCTGACTGGTACTATTTGCCTTAAACTCCAGCTCAATTCTGCTGCACATTTCCAGTTTACACGGGAAACTAAAACAAATCCTTCATTAAATAAATCACTGGCCAAAATCACTGCGGCTGCAGGAGCAGGGACTTGTGCAGCACCTCCAGCTGAAAGGAATCAGGGCAGAGCTTGCTAGGACATCCTGCCCTCTGTGGGTTAACAGAATTGAATCACAATAGGAAAAAAATGAGGCTGCACCTTCTGCCCATCGTTGCTCTGCTAGCCCTCCAATGGATCAACTCAACTCACCTCGTGCCACCCACCTGCCTCCTTCCACAGCCTTGCAATCTCCCTTTAGGTATTAACCCAATTCTACACTGAAAGCCTTAGTTAACCCTGTCTCTGCTACATTCTGGAGCATCGTATTCCTGACCTCAAATTGTTGCTAAATTAAAGAGCTGCTCCTATCTCCATTAATTCTTTTATCCAATCACCTTAAATCATTGCCATCTCATTGTCAATTCTTCCACTAGTAGGAAGAGTTTTATTTTCCCTTTCTATTTCCCAGATTCAAAAGTATGATGGATCTGGAACAAGTCTCCATTCAAAATGAAGGCCCATTCTCTTCAATCTATCCACATATTGAAGTTCCCTGGGACCACTCGAACAGTTCCTGTACCCCCTGTAAATGCTTTCCTAAAGTGCAGTATTCAGAACTATCCAATACTCCAGTTCAGGCTGCACTGATGTTACATACAAACGTTCGCCTCAAAGTTTCTTTTTCTGGTCCCAGCATCTCAGCTCCTATTCCACAGCAGGAGCTTACAACCCACAGTCAGTCAGTCAGCAGAGATCCACGAGTCTGGTAGGAGGTGCCCGATTTTGTTCTAAAATGACCTGCGTTAACAAAGATGCTCAAGATAATGACCAAGAAAAGGAGACTTCCCTTCATCCTCCAGCTCCAAGGCCAACACTGCAATCTCCTTCATTGTTCAGACTCATGACTCAGGCAGCGGAACCTTCCCACTGCCCCCAGTCTTCTTCCCCATTCAAACCACTGACCAGCCCCCTCCCCACCCTTTCCCACCCACTGACCCTCTCTTTACCCACATCATACTCCCTTTCCTTTCCTGTAGCCACAAGGGCTCCCCTCCTCTACCCAAACCCCCCTCTACCCAAACCCCCCCCACATCCCCCCACATCTCCCCACATCCTCCCTCATCCCGACCTTGACGGTGACTTTCGGGCCTTTCTTCCTCTCCTCGGCCTGCGAGGCCCCGGGCAGCAGGAGGAGGCTGAACGCGGTAACAAGGAGCGCTGCAGCAGCCACCAGCACCTTCATCTTCCAGCGGGAGACACGCATCCGGGCACCACGAGGTCAGGGGGTGGGGATGACCCCACCCGGAAACGGGGACCTGGGCCGACAGCGAGGCTTGAGGGGCAGCACCGCCCCGCAACATGGCGGCTGGGAGAGACCATCACAACACCAGAGAGGGAACAGAGCTACATACCAAACACTGTTGCAGCACGTAGGCTCCTGTCAAACTCGCATTATAAAGTAATATATATATTGTTGCATGGTATCCCCACGTCAGCTCATATAGTGTCCAAATCTAATGACGGATCTTTAAGCGAACCCCTACCCTCCGAATGGTCCATGCGAAACCCCAATTTGCCCGATGTACGCGTGCGCCCATATTAGGATAGTCCATTTTGTGTGGAGGAGACACTGGACGTCATTAACACACAGAACTTCAGGAAATTACGTGAAATCTATGAAAATATGACATAAAAAGAATTTTACATTTAATTTTAAATTATTATAAAATACGTTAATTTGTTGTAATGTTTCCTCGTTTAGACTTTTCAGAAGTGTATGGAAGATTATCCCCTTTTTTTGTGGTACATCCGGAAACCCTGCCGGCATGTGCCACGTTACCCATTTGCGATTGGCCACGTGAGCGCCAGCATGGGCCAATCAGAAATGACAGACTGTAGAGATTAACCAATGGGAAATAGCTGCTCTGGTCTGCGGTTTGTGGACGAATCAGGAAAGTGTGTTGGTGCTGTTGCTGGGCAGATTTGGGTGGTGGGGGTAGACAATGGAAGAATCCCCATGACTGAGCTGAGTTTGGAGAGTTTAGATTGGGCAATGATAGCTCTCCAAACTCAGCCAATACTGTATTAACCTGGAGTTAGGTGTTTCAGGTGAAATTAATAGATTCATAGAAAATAGAAGAGTACAGCACAGGAACAGGCCTTTTGGCCTACACATTGTGCTGAATGCCAAATTAAACTAATCCCTTCTGCCTGCCCTTTAGATTAGGATCCCCAACAGTGTGAAAACACACCCTTTGGCCCAACAAGTCCATACTGGAGAGAGACCCACCCAGATCTATTCTCCTACATTTACCCCTGCCTAACGCACCTAACACTATGGGCAATTTCCCATGGCCAACTCGCCTAACCCACACATCTTTGGATTATGGGAGGAAACCCACGCAGACACAGGGACAATGCGCAAACTCCACACCCAAGGCTGGAATTGAACCCAAGTCCCTGGTACTGTGAGGCAGCAGTGCTAACCACTAAGCCACCGTGCTGCCCTTGGTCCATATCCCTCCATTCCTTGCATATCCATGTACTGATCTAAAAGTCTCTTCTACACCCCTATCGTATCTGCCTCCACCACCACCCCTGCCAGTGTGTTCCACACTCCTACCAGTCTCTGTGTAAAAAACCTGCACTCATGTCTCCGTTGAACTTTCCCCCTTTCAAATGCACGCCTCTCAGTTTTTCAAATTTCAATTCTGGGAAAAAGATTCTGACCATAAATCTTATCTATGCATCTCATAATTTTATAGACTTCTATCAAGTCTCCCCTCAGCCCCTGCCGCTCCAGAGAAAACAACACGAGTTTTTCTAGCCTCTCCGTGTAGCTCATACTGTCTAATCCAGGCAGCATCTGGTAAACCTCTTCTGCAACTTCTCCAAAGCCTCCACATCCATCCTGTAATGTGGCAAACAGATTTGGACATGATACTCTGAATGTGGCCTAACCGAAGTCTTATAAAGCTGCAATATGACATCCTGACTCATATACTCAATTCCTCGACCACTGAAGGCAAACGTACCATATGGCTTCTGTACCAGCCTATCTACTTCGTGGCCACTTTCAGGGAACTATGGACTTGAGAGGTACAGTTAGTAAGTTTGCAGATGACACCAAAATTGGAGGTGTAGTGGACAGCGAAGAGGGGTACCTCAGATTACAACAGGATCTGGACCAGATGGGCCAATGGGCTGAGAAGTGGCAGATGGAGTTTAATTCAGATAAATGCGAGGTGCTGCATTTTGGGAAAGCAGACCTTAGCAGGACTTATACACTT
>NC_057749.1:12995094-12997959 GCF_004010195.1 Chiloscyllium plagiosum
TTTCCCTGGGGTGGGGGAGTCCAGAACTAGAGGGCATAGGTTTAGGGTGAGAGGGGAAAGATATAAAAGAGACCTACAGGGCAACCTTTTCACTCAGAGGGTGGTACGTGTATGGAATGAGCTGCCAGAGGAAGTGGTGGAGGCTGTAATGGAGAATGGCAGTGGGGAGCGAGCAGGGGAATGGAATCAAGTTGAATAAGTCAAAGAGCCAGCTCACCACTGTTGGCAATGAGATTTTTGTGGGGCAGTGGGTAGTGACCCTTGCTCTGAGCCAGTGGATTTTGCTTCAAGCCATGACATTCCTGAAGAAGGGCTTATGCCTGAAACATCGATTCTCCTGCTCCTTGGATGCTGCCTGACCTGCTGCACTTTTCCAGCAACACATTTTCAGCTCAAGCCATGACATGTCCAGATTTGTTATAGAGTCATACATGACGGAAACAGAACCTTCAGTCGAACTCGCCAGCACTGGCCAGACATCCCAATCTGATCTAGTCTCATTTGGCCCATATCCCTCCAAACCCTTCCTATTCATATACCCATCCAGATGCCTATTAAATGCTGTAAATGTACCAGCCTCTACCACTTCCTCTGGCAGCTCATTCCATACATTCACCACTGTCTGCATGAAAAAGTAAACTGTAAGCACTAACGATGATTAGGAATGCAGGGGTTTATTCAATAGTAATTTTAAAAGTTAGGTCCCTTTTAAACTTTCCCCTTTCACCTTAAACCTATGCCCTCTAGGTTTGGGCTCCCCGACCCTGGGGAAAAGACCTTGGCTATATATTCTAGGCATGCCCCTCATGATTTTATAAACATCCAGAAGGTTAACCCTCAATGCTCCATAGAAAAAAGTCCAGCCTATTCAGACTCTCTCTATAGCTCAAAAACTTTTTTAAAATCGTCTGTGGACTGAATAGTCTCACTTGGCACAAGAGTCATAGAGTCATAGGGATGTATAGCATGGAAACAGATCTTTGGTCCAACCTGTCCATGCCGACCAGATATCCCAAACCAATCTAGTCCCACTTGCCAGCACCTGGCCCATTTCCCTCCAAACCCTTCCTATTCATATACCCATCCAAATGCCTTTTAAATGTTGCAATTGTACCAGCCTCCACCACATCCTCTGGCAGCTCACTCCATACATGTACCACCCTCTGCATGAAAACATTGCCCCTAAGGTCTCTTTTATATCTTTCCCCCCTCACCCTAAACCTATGCCCTCTATTTCTGGACTCTCCCACCCCAGGGAAGAGACTTTGCCTATTGCCCCTATCCATGCCCCTCATGATTTTATAAACCTCTATAAGGTCACCCCTCAGCCTCCACACTCCAGGGAAACAGCCCCAGCCTGTTCAGCCTCTCCCTGTAGATCAAACCCTCCAACCCTGGCAACATCCTTGTAAATCTTTTCTGAACCCTTTCAAGTTTCACAACATCTATCCGATAGGAAGGAGACCAGAATTGCACGCAATATTCCAACAGCGGCCTAACCAATATCCTGTACAGCCGCAACATGACCTCCCAACTCCTGTACTCAATACTCTGACCAAGAAAGGAAAGCATACCAAACGCCTTCTTCACTATCCTATCCACATGTGACTCCATTTTCAAGGAGCTATGAACTTGCACTCCAAGGTCTCTTTGTTCAGCAACACTCCCCAGAACCTTATCATTAAGTGTATAAGTCCTGCTAAGATTTGCTTTCCCAAAATGCAGCACCTCGCATTTATCTGAATTAAACTCCATCTGCCACTTCTCGCCCATTGGTCCATCTGATCAAAATCCTGTTGTAATCTGAGGTAAACCTCTTCGCTGTCCACTACACCTCCAATTCTGGTGTCATCTGCAAATGTATTCACTATACCTCTTACGGTCACATCCAAATCATTTATATAAATATTGAAAAGTAGAGGCCCAGCACCAATCCTTGTGGCACTCCTCTGGTCACAGGCCTCCAGTCTGAAAAACAACCCTTCACCACCACCCTCTGACTTCTACCTTTGAGTCAGTTCTGTATCCAAATGGCTAGTTCTCCCTGTATTCCGTGAGATCTAACCTTGCTAACCAGCCTCCCATGGGGAACCTTTTCAAAGGCCTAACTGAGGTCCATACAGATCATGTCCACTGCTTTGCCTCATCAATCCTCTTTGTTACTTCTTCAAAAAACTCAATCAACTTTGTCAGACATGATTTCCCACGCATAAAGCCACGTTGACTATCCCTAATCAGTCCTTGCCTTTCCAAATACATGTACATCCTGTCCCTCAGGATTCCCTTCAACAACTTGTCCAGGCTCACTGACATCAGGCTCACTGGTCTATAGTTCCCTGGCTTGTCTTTACCACCCTTCTTAAACAGTGGCACCGTGTTAACCAACCTCTAGTCTTCCTGCGCCTCACCTGTGACTATTGATGATACAAATATCTCAGCAGGAGGCCCAGCAATCACTTAGAGGAGAAAGTAAGGACTGCAGATGCTGGAGATCAGAGCTGAAAATGTGTTGCTGGAAAAGCGCAGCAGGTCAGGCAGCATCCAAGGAGCAGGAGAATCGACGTTTTGGGCATAAGCCCTTCTTCAGGAATGAGGAAAGTGTGTCCAGCAGGCGAAGATAAAAGGTAGGGAGGAGGGACTTGGGGGAGGGGCGTTGGAAATGCGATAGGTTGAGGGAGGTCAAGGTGAGGGTGATAGGCCGGAGTGCGGGTGGGGGCGGAGAGGTCATGAAGAAGATTGCAGGTTAGGAAGGTGGTGCTGAGTTCGAGGGATTTGACTGAGACAAGGTGGGGGGAGGGGAAATGAGGAAACTGGAGAAATCTGAGTTCATCCTTTGTGGTTGGAGGGTTCCTAGGCGGAAGATGA
>NC_057749.1:12998781-13000231 GCF_004010195.1 Chiloscyllium plagiosum
TCTCTTTCCAATCCTCCCACTTCCTCCAAACCAAAGGCGTAGCCATGGGCCCCAGCTATGCCTGCCTCTTCGTAGGATATGTGGAACAGTCCATCTTCCGCAGCTACACTGGCACCACTCCCCACCTTTTCCTCTGCTACATCGATGACTGTATTGGTGCTGCCTCGTGCTCCCACGAGGTGGTTGAATAGTTCATCCACTTTACCAACACCTTCCACCCCGACCTCAAATTCATCTGGACTGTCTCAGACTCCTCCCTCCCCTTCCTAGACCTCTCCATTTCTATCTCGGGCGACCGAATCAACACGGACATTTATAAACCGACCGACTCCCACAGCTACCTAGACTACACCTCCTCCCACCCTGCCCCCTGTAAAATGCCACCCCATATTCCCAATTCCTTCGTCTCCGCCGCATCTGCTCCCAGGAGCACCAGTTCCAATACTGAACAACCTAGATGGCCTCCTTCTTCAAAGACCGCAATTTCCCCTCATCTGCATTATCTATACCTGACATATGCTTCCTTCATTTTCTTAACAAAACCCTCAATTTCTTTAGTCATCCAACATTCCCTCCCAGTAATGAATCTTAAATGGTTATATTGTACCAAGATTGGATGGAAGAATACAGTCATCACTACAAGTAATAAAGATTTTTTAGGGAATAAAAAATGCATAAACCCTTGTTCATTTCCCCCTTTAGTCTTCTTTCTCCAGAAGCAGATTTAATTTCCTGAACCTAATAATTGTCATTAATCTTAACCATTTTAAGGGCTCATTTGGTAATGTCCCTACCTCTGAGTCAGAAAATCTGGACTCAAACCCCACGTGCTCTGGAAGTGTGTTATAGTATCTCTGAATGGGTTGGTTAAAATATATATAAAACATTCATAGATTTTACAAACATTATAACTCTCTTACGTCAAACTGTTTGATCTGCAGGAACCACTATAGCATGTTGTTGATATTTCAATGTTATCTCTCTCCCTTGAATTCTATCACCAGGATACACAGAGAGAAAACAGAATTGAGAGTGTTGTTAATACTTCAACTCCAATGAAGGAGAAGTGATGTAAAGGCAGCCCTTAGAGAGGAGACTCTGCCTGTGTATACAGATTGGGTCGAAAGGAATTTGGTTCATGTGTGAACATGGTGTGGAGTGTGGAAGGTGCTGCTCCTTTTTCAGGTTCCAGAGGCTGGAGAAGGCACAGTTCTGTTTTCCAAGGAACAGAGGGTAACCTAGAGCCAGCAGTAAGAGTTTGAAGAGCTTGGCGAGTGTGCTCTGAGCCTGTGGGTTCAGAGCATTCAGAGGGAATGCTCTGATAGTAAAAGCAAAGACGGTAAGCAATTGATTTCAAAGTTTGTGAGAAGATTTGTAGCTCGGGTGCTTGTTGTTGTGGTTCTGTTCGCCCAGCTGGGAATTTGTGTTGCAGACGTTTCGTCCCCTGTCT
>NC_057749.1:13001074-13002237 GCF_004010195.1 Chiloscyllium plagiosum
ATCCATGAACACCAACTAGCCACGAAACGACATGACCAGCTATCCTTAGTAGCCACACACGCAGATGACAAGCAATATGAATTTGACTGGGACAACACTACTATTATAGGACAAGCCAAACAGAGAACAGCCAGGGAATTCCTAGAGGCATGGGACTCATCCACTGATTCAATCAACAAGCACATCGATCTGGACACAACATACCGGCCACTGCAACGGACAGCTGGAACTGACAACCGGAAGTGGCAGGTTCAAACCACTACAAATGCCGGAGGAAAGATCACAGCAGCGCTTCACTGGAGGCTCCCAAGCACTGAGGATGTCACCTAGACAGGGGACGAAACGTCTGCAACACAAATTCCCAGTTTCTTTTTCTCATCTCAATGTTATTTACATAAGTGTAATGTTAATTGAAGTAATAACAATAAGAATCTGAAATTCAGACACTTTATTAGGAAGGCTTTATTAGTCCTGGTAAGGTTGACTAAACCATAAACAGTAATAATGGTTACGAGTGGAGAAGTTTATTCGTTATTAGTTTAAAAAGTTACTAATTAATTATTTAAAAAGACTTCTGGCCTTTCAGAAATATGACCAAATAATTAAAAGTTAATAAATTCACACATGAGGACGACAGGGCATCTGAGGTGTTGCAGCTACAGGGTAATCCATGAGAAGCTTTTTAGAGTGAATGTCCGCAGCTCGGGGAGATCTGTCTCAAAGCCATGGAGCTGGAAGCTGGGCTATAGACATTGACACTTCAGACAATTAGATTAATTGACATAACAGCCTTTGAACATATGAATCAAAGTAGGAGTAGGCCAATTGGCCCCTCATTCCAGCCTGCCTCAGACAACTTCACATTCCCATCTATACATGGTGTTAATGGGTAAGACTTTATACTCGGAGAAAGTGAGGACTGCAGATGCTGGAGATCAGAGCTGAAAAATATGTTGCTGGAAAAGCGCAGCAGGTCCGGCAGCATCCAAGGAGCAGGAGAATCGACGTTTCGGGCATTAGCCCTTCTTCAGCAATGAGGAGGGTGTGCCAAGCAGGCTAAGATAAAAGGTAGGGAGGAGGGACATGGGGGAGGGGCGTTGGGAATGCGATAGGTGGAAGAAGGTTAAGGTCAGGGTGATAGGCTGGAGAGGGGGTGGGGGTGG